>NC_135980.1:22420467-22737342 GCF_053455715.1 Rhinoraja longicauda | reverse complement strand
GAGGTAAAATAAATGAGATATCTTTTCATTGGGCTTCTGCATGAGGGAAAGGACATGACATGACCTAATCTATGGTCTAGTCGTCATTTTTACATATGAAAGTTATATATTCATGGGGCATTTTCCACAAAAAAAACATGAATCACGATATTACCTCTCACTGAGTTTGCAGAGGGTCTGAGGTACCTGAGTAATTTATTACTAAATTTTTTTGCTAAACTTCATGATGAATAAATCCCGATTTTAACCATGCATATACCAGTTGCAAAGGAAATATTAAAGAGGTCAAGTCCAAAGAAAACAGTACAATTAAGTTTGCTGTACAGGAGTAATCAGCACAATATCCCACATACGGCACGAAGATGGTCCTGAAATACATGAAATGTTATTTGGGTAAGGGTATGTTTATTTCTCCAACCGAGTCATTACTTTAACTCTTTCCTTCAAACAATAAACTCATGTTATCCAGCCAGTCCACACCGTCTAACAACCCAGAGTAACAAGAAACAGATTAAAAATGGACCATCTGTACCAAATTCAATACTTTTGATCAAGGGTCATCCAAACCTAATATTCCATGAAAATATAATGAAACAGCCTGTGGGAGATCGTGGGATGTTTGTCTCTACACTGTACAGCGTGTTGGGCCAGACATTTCATTTTGCTTCGGGGGTGAAGAGAAGTCCTTTTTCCCGTCTGGTTGCCAAGGAAAGTTTACTTCTGAATCTGTATATTATTGGTTATATTTATTTTTTTATGTGGATTTCACAGTATTTCCATATGTTAATGCAACCTTTAACGATGGGGCTTTGTTTGATTCTATTATACGTTTATAAAGGAAATGTAACAATTTTGTTGAACCTGCACTGATTCATGTTCCATTTCTGTGAAATGATATTTTGTACTCCAAACAATTGGCAATAAAATAACAGCACCCTGTTGTTTGTTGGTTCTTCTCAGATTATGTTTTGCAGCTTAGGTTTTTTCCTACCCTATTTATGCCCCTCATAATTTTACATTCTTCTACCCGGTCTCTCCTCAGCCTTCGAAGATCAAGAGAAAAATATCCTAGTCTGTTCAACCTTTCCATATAGCTAATACCCTCTCCAAAGCCTCCACCTGCTTTTTGTCATGGGGTGACCAGAACTGCACACAGTACTCCAAATGCAGCCCAATCAAAGTCCTGGAAGGTTTATTATTTTTGGCAATAATATCTAAGCAGTTTGAATTGTTTTACATTAATCAGTCCATAACATACTGACCATTTGAATCAACAAACTCATCAGGAAGGCTGGCTCCATCCTGGGAGTCTCAGAAAGGAGGATGCTCCTCAAACTGCTGAGCATCTTCGACAATACATCTCACCCTCTCTATGACGCACTGGTCAACCTGAGGAGCACCTTCAGCAAAAGACTGGTCTCCCCAAGGTGCAGTACAGAACACCACAGGAGATCCTTTCCCGCCTATGGCTATCAAACTGGCAACTCCTCCCATTTCTCTCATGGGGTAGACTGGCAAGTGACACTTTCAATGCCTTGTAACTATCTTTTGACTGGTGGCAGACGAATTTCCTTTTGGGATAAATAAAGTGGTATCATATCATATATATTAGAGAACCTAACACCTGTTTTAGCACACATCATATACTACAGTCATTGGGCCAGCAGCTACTTGCCAAGTTGTTCAAACAAATCACATGGTAAAAGGATTATCTAACCTTTATTTATCAAAACAAGTAAAGTGTTAGAGAATTTAACACTAAAAAAAAGTCACCAGAGTCTGAAACCTGACCTGAAAAGTCACCAACCATATTCTCTAGAGATAGACAATAGGTGCAGGAGTAGGCCATTCGGCTCTTCGAGCCAGCACCGCCATTCAATGTGATCATGGCTGATCATTCTCAATCAGTACCCCGTTGCTGCCTGCTCCCCATACCCCCTGACTCTGCTATCCTTAAATAGACACATAGATGCTGTGGAGTAGACTCAGTGGGCTGAGTAGCCTAATTTTGCTCCTATACCTTTTGGTTTTATGGACCTGCTGAGTTTCTTCAGCACTTGGTGTATTTTTTTTTTTAAACCAGATATTTGTTGATTTACTTTTGACATGACATGCTTTGAGAATAAAGGAAGCTTAAACATATCTTTAAAATGTTCCCTGGCGATTCCTTTATATAAATTAAAGTTATGCTCAATATCTGTGACTGATGCGAAGACATTTGCAATTTAGCCCTCCCCGAGCTAACATGTTACCAAATATCTAAACCAGAGAGTCACATATATTTAATAACTGGTCTGGGTGTTGGTTTTACCAGTACGCTGTTACAAAATATACAACCATAATGCCCAAAATGGTGCATTAAAGTGACTGAAGACACAAAATGCTGGAGTAACTCAGTGGGACAAGCAGCATCTCTGGAGAGAATGAATGGGCGACGTTTCGGATTGAAATCCTTTTCTAATATGAAGAACTCCATCTGAGTTACTCCAGCTTTTTGTGTCTATCTTCAGTGTAAACCTATCTTCAGCAGTTCCTTTCTACACGTTAAAGTGCCTGACTATGTATGTGCACTCTGCCTGCTCAGTAATTGAACAGACTTTGGATATTTTGTGGTCTGAACTCCTTTTGATCCAACCACTGCAGAAGCAGTTGAGGAAATCAATTTGGCTCCAAATGATGAATGATTGCACATAGTACAATGGAGTTGGTTATAATAATCTGCTTTTATAATTTATTATTTTGTCAATTTCTGTTTTCTAGTGCCCAATGCAGGCTGTCAGTTTTGCCGCAGAAGGCCATTAGAAATTGACAAGCAATCACTTCTATTCCTGCTCTATTAAACAATGTAGCAAACAGCTTTCAGTATGGTTTGCAGTAAAAAATAAATGTATAGCTATTAAAAACATATTCATTTCTGAACATCCTGCGAATATGAAACTCTCCAGCTCCTAATCGCTTTAATCCCATTGACACAAATAGTTGTATTCCTGAAAAACCTTGTGTTATAGTAAAAGGTCCTAAGGAGAACCACTTGTAATGTAAAAGCTAAGAAAGAAGGAATGGTATGACAAAGTGTAGTGTTTGTCCATCTGAGGGCGCTCTGACACAATTACATATTGTGTAATTCCTTTCAGTATAGTACTGATCCTACAAATGTCAGCATTAAACCAAAAGTTACAGGCACATGGAAAGTATAATATATTTACAGTTGATCGCTGGGAACTTTCAACTATGGCACAATAAACTCATGGACAATGTAATTTACATTCATTATTTCCTTTTTTTTCTTATTTTGGTGGCATGCTAATGCAACAGTGCTGTATGATTATGATATAGGATGTGGATGAAATGTCATTGAATCTTCTCAATTATAAAAACAATGGATGATGCTAATATAATTCATGCCTGCAAAGGCCTTCCTAACAAGGCCTTTTGTAACTACATTCTCATGAAAATCTAGTCAACATCCCAGTAGTAATAAAAGACGTTGCTCACAATTGTCAAATCTTTCCACTTACTAAAACTTCATCATCAAACTATATTTTCCATAATTCAACAGTTCAAACTTAATTTTTAAGGTAGAGATGGATAGATGCTTGTTTTGTACGGGTGTCAGGGGTTATGGGGAGAAGGCAGGGAGAGATAGATCAGCTGTGATTGAATGGCAGAATAGACTTGATGGGCCAAATGGCCTAATTCTGCTCCTATCACTTATGACCTTATGACACAGTAAAGATTTGCAATAGATACACCATGCCTTTCATTGTTCACATCTGGTTTAACGCCTCCTTTCAGCTTTCAGCTGCCAGGTTTCTTGAGGCCTTGAAAAACATAGTCATTGTAAATAGGAGCAGGAGTAGGCCATTCAGCCCATTGAGCTTGTCTCACCATTCAACATGATCATGGCCAATTATCCACATTCAGCATCCTCTTCAGAATCATTAAGACGTAAATTGTGAACAATAGGTATTGATTACACAAAAAACCCTTTAATTTGTGTGCTATTCTTTTGAGGGACTTTATCAAAATCCTTGTGAAAATCCACATACGCCACAACCAACATTGAAAAATATAGAAGTTATGACTAGATAACCTAATAAACAATGATTAAATTGTAAAATGGCTACTTTTATGAGATCAATCCCTGGAGATGGTGGTCTGTTTTGCTGATGACATTTAGGTGGCCCCATAATTGATGTGACTCATATTGAAATGGCGATTGACAAGGCAGATACTTAGAGGCTCTTTCTGTAACTGCAGACATCAGACCAAGGGGTTATATCTTCAGTGTAATAGGTTGGCCATTTAAGACTTATTTTGATGATGAGGAAAAATCTATTCAGATGATTGTGGACCTTTTGGAATTCTCTACCCAGATAAGAAGGGTTTAGAGGAATATGGGCCAAGCGTGGGCTGGTTGGAGCAGTGTAGATGGGGCATTTTGGTCAGCAAGGGCAAAGGGCCCGTTTATGTGCTGTATGATTATGATATGATTATGAGTATGATGAAATGTCATTGAATCTTCTCAAGTCTGAGTTCATTAGTTTTAGAAGCTCAGGGAATCAGAAGATATGGGGAAAAGACACAATGTGCTAGAGTAAATCAGCAGGTCAGGCAGCATCACTAAAGAACATGGATAGGCAACATCTATCCATATTCTCCAGAGATGTTGCCAGACTAGTTGAGTTAATCTAGCACTTTGTATTTTATAGCATCTGCAGTCTCTTGTGCCTCTGTTCCTTATTCACTAGGAACAGCAAGATGAATGACAGGCCAAGTTCAAAGGTTTTGAGTCTTATTTTGCACAATGCTTCACATTCCAAACAGTTTGAGCTACATTGCTGCATCCTGCAACTTCATGTTGGTGCATTTGTGAAGCCTATATTCACTATTTTTAAGGTAAAAATTGACCAAGATTATATCCCATTGAGACAGCTGCATTTTATTATCTGCATTTTTATTTGTTAAAGCATTTTGCAGTTGCATCATGATATGTTTTTGCTGTTCTATTTTGGGTTCAATGTACTTTGCACCAAGGTATTTTTGCAACTGCAAATAGTGTGTGAAATTTAAACAAACTGAAAATGACAAGTATCATTAGAATTTGCACTTGGCACAACTGCTCAGGAAGAGAACAAAAAAATGTTGTTGAAAATAACTTCAGCTCACAAGCAGAAATAAAACATACATTAGCAAATAAAATCTGGAGGTTCTGTAATAAAAGTATACCAGGTCATGAAAAAGGATGCTAAATTATTTCAGTTCAAAATTCTAGAATCCAACTGAGCTTAGAAAATAGGAAAGAATGTAGGAGCGAGATCGGGTGCATTGTGTTATTTATTCTTCACTCGTTTTAGGTTATTTTAATTCTTATAATTAGTTAAATTAGTTATTTGCACCAGAACAGAACAATGAAATTCATACTTGCGACAGCTTTACAGGCACATTAATGTAACAACACAATAAATAGATGTACACACATTATATTCAACCTCAAGAACATAAATACCAAAATACTATCAACATGCCTCTTGTCCCACCATGGGCCAGAATACTCTCAACCACTGCTACACATCCATTAAAAAGCCTATTGTTTTCTTCCCCGGCCACATTTCTGGAACTCTGATCTTCCAGTTGCGCTTTTACTCCCTGGCTACAAACAAAAACTAAAACGGGAAGATCTGGTACAGAAAGTCATTCGGTGCCGGTCTGAGGAAACAGATGACATCCTACGCGACTGCTTTAAGTCAGTGGACTAGTCCAGATTCAGAGAATTTGCGGCCGACCTGAATGAGTACACCACTACCGTGACTGAATGAATCAGTAAGTGCTTGGAGGATTGAATGCCAAAGAATACAGTTCGAGTGTTCAAACAATCATCTGTATTTAGAATGATCAAAAATTCTGAATAATTGCAGAATAATGCACCCCACCATAGCTGTAGTAGTGCTGTACTCTTGCATCTCTTTATACCCCCCAGTACTTTTGATGATGGCTGTTACAACTCCTTAAACTTTCTGAACATTCACTGTTACCAGATAGGTACTGACAACATAAACTAATCTAAATCTTATTAGATTTCTCACAGCATCTCCTGGCTCTTTTTACTTCCTTCAACCTTCTGTAGCTTTACTAAAGATAAGGAGTGGGTGTTGATGATAATACTTTTGCCATTAGAGCCCTTTTCTTACCTATTTATTGATGACTGTGCAATACTGCCGTTGAGTTGGCAGCACCCGCACTTCTGCGTGAGGAGATTGCGAGTTCAATTCCCTCTACAGAGATCTGAGCATTGCCACAAAATCTAAGCAGATGCTCCAGTGCAGTACTGAGGAAATACTGCACTCGTGTCCCTTGGACCAGAGCTCTTTCTCTCAGGTTAACATTTTTAAAAATCCCATGGAGTTATTTTGAGGAAGAGCTGGGAGATGTATCATTTATCAGACCCAATATTTGTGGCTCAACTAACATTACTAAACCAGATTATCCGGTCAATATCACTTTACTTTTGTGGAGCTACAAGGCACAAATTGGCTGCTGTTTTTACCTGCATTATAACAGTGGCTGCACATCAAAAGCACTTCGTTAGCTGTTATATGCTTTGAAACATTCAGTGCACATGAAGGTTTCTGCAGAGATGTTTTTATTTTTTTATTAACCACAATACGTTAATTAAAAGTCATTTGCCAGACACACAGGAGCCTGTGTTGTTTCAGTTTAATTACCCAACCAAGATCAAACTAACTATGTGATATTTCAAAGTGTTTCTCTTTGACTTGACAAAAGCAGAACTTCATTACATTCTTATTATTGGATAGATTTTCTATTCTCGTTTAACGTTGACTGAATAGATTCATACAACACGGAAACAGGCCCTTTAGACCAAGTCATCCATACCAACCAATATGCCCCATTAAGTTAATCCGTACCTGGCCAAATATCTTTAAAATATTATAGTGCCTCAACTACCTGCCTCAACTACCTCCTCTGGCAGCTCATTCCATATAGTTTCTCTATTCCAACTGCAGTATTTTCCAGTCAGATCCATTCTAACTTCCATTATAAATTGCAGTGGCAGAAGTAAACAAGCCTTCTATCCTCCCTCTGTATAACTCAGGTGCGTGGCTGGGAGGTTCTGGGGCTTCTCCGATAGTTCTTTACAATACACACTGATAATACATGATTTGAACTCCAGCCGTCTGTGAGCTTGTATGAATTCTCTTATGACACTTGAAAAATTCCCCAGGTGATGCACAGACCAAATTAGCTAACTTCCAAAGGGATAAGTGATCTTAATATTAAGGCAATTTGGTTCTTGTGGGAACTGAAGATTTCAAATCTCATTCGCCCACTGTCCCAATTTAAGCTTTTAATTTCATGTACTGAAAAGATTACTGCCTGCTGCACTTTGTAACGATAAATCAAGATGTAGCTGTGATCTCATCTTGAGCAAAGTGGAATGACCTTAACCATGTAAATGACCCTGACCTCAGTATTTGGAAAGGCATTGTTTATTAGGCTTGGTTGGTTAGTTGGTAGGCTTCATGAATACCTAAATATAATCATGAAGCCTACATTTAGGTGATTATGAAGCCTACATTTAGGTAATAATTAACTTCTGCTCTTATCAAGTCAAAGCGAAACACTTTGAAATATCATATAGTCAGTTTGATCTTGGTTGGTTGATTAAGGTGAAACATCACAGGTCCCTGTATGTAGAGCAAAAATGGCTCTTAATTGATATTGTGGATAATTTAAAAAAAACATTTTTGTAGAAATCTTCATATGTACAGGATGCCCCCAAATATATTAGAGACAACAAAGTGCTTTTGATGTGCAGCCCTGTTTTATTGCAGGTAAAAACATTAGCCAACTTGCACTGCCAGATCAGGCCCACTGGGTTTTAACTCCATATTGTCCATTTTTTCAGTGCTGCTATTTTAACCCCCTAAGCTTTCGCAGAGTACAATGGTATGATGTAAAATAAATAGAAAATGCTGAAAAAACTTAGCATATCAGGCAACATTTGTAGAAAGAGAAACAATTAACGTTTCAGAACATCACTGTATTCATCCCAGCTTCCACCAACAATGAGCAATGTTGAGGATATCTTCATCCTCTGAACTGCCACTGTCTGATCTGAGTAGGTTTCATAGTCCACTATGGAACTAATGTGCTACAATGCTGAGAACTATATTGTAAACTCTGTATCTTTCTCTTTGCTCTACCTATTGTATTTGAGTTTTGCTTGGTTATATTTATGTATGTATTTATGTATAATATGTTTTGATCTGTTTGGATAGTATACAAAACAAAAGATTTTCACTGTACCTTGGTACACATGACAGTAATAAAGCTAATCCTAAAACTGCTTTGTTCAGTTCTAAATGGATGTCTTCAGTATACTCTGCACTAAGTTTCATCTGTCACCTATATGCCCATTTCACCATTTCCCAAATTATCTATCATCAATGTTGTAATACTAATTTTTTTAATTCCCAAATCATACACAAAGTGCAATCAAAATGCTTCCAACTCTAACTCTAACAAGCTCCAAATCATGTTTAATCTGAGGCAGTCCTATTCAGCCCATTCATGTTTTGATATACATCAACTTTCCCAGGTGCTACATTTACTTATTCCTTAAAGCTAAGTTTACACAGCTGACGCCTTTGCTGAATAACTTCCGAAATCCATGAATTTTCCATCAACTGTATTCCCTCGAGGTCTACAAATCAATACTTTTGTCATTACTTTTGACAAATTGGACGTTGCGTAATAATTACCTTGGATTATTTCATTCAGTGTCAAGTATTCACTGAAATAATAACAGAAAATGCTGAAAACACTCGGAAGGTGTAAAGAGAACAGTATTAAGAATTTAGGTCAAACACTGTGTCAGAACATGGTAACTAGAAAATAAGTTAATTTTAAGTTGACAATGGGGGATGGAAGGATCAGAACAGAGGATAGGATGATGCCAGGATTGCAGAAGTGATTCTGCCATTTATTGAGCTACCCGGTTGATAGAACAACGAGGGCAGACAAAAAAAGAAAGCAAACAAACGGACATGCAAAAGCTTCAAATTCAAGTCAGAGCTGCTGATGAGACCTGAACAAAAATGAGAATGCTGGAAATACCCAGAAGATCAGGCAGTGGATATAGAGAAATAAATAATTGTGTTAACATTACAGATGAATAACCTTATGGCTGAAATATCCAGTTCTAATACAAACACGAAAAGCAAGTTATCTGAGGTAGTTGAATTTAATATAATATCCTAAAGGTTTAGGTTTATTATTGTCACGTGTACCAAATTACAATGAAAAGCTTTGCTTTGCAATCTATACGTTCCAATCAGATAATACTGTACATAAATACAATCAAGACAAACTCAAGTATAATGCGTGGAGGAAGGGCAAGAGTGCAGAATCTTAGTTTAGTTTATTAAACTAAATTTAGTTTAGTTCATTTATTTATTTACTTATTTATCTATTTATTAATTTCTCTATGTTCTCAAAATCTCTGTAAAGCGTCTTTGAGTATATGAAAAGCGCTATATAAATAAAATGTATTATTATTATTATTATTATTATTATTATTGAACGGTGTACCGAGGTACAATGAAAATCTTTTGTTTGCATGCTATCCAATCAAAGAAAAGACAATACGTGAATACAATCAAGCCGTTCAGAGACAAATCTAGATTAACAGGTAGAAAAGAGGTTGAAAAATGTAGATCCTCCTCTGGGAGCAGCTACACAAAGACTCATCATGCTCCGGCGCCATCTTGCCGTCAAGGGAAGGCAACATATCTGAAGAAAAGATAAGTTGCTGTTCCTCAGATTTACACTGAGATTCATTGCAATACAGGTTAAAGTGGGAATGGGATGGAGAAGAAGATTATGTATTTCGATTTTAGGTATTACATGAGGTTTTGCTGAACATATGCAAGGCCAACTGTTTGTGATGGCCTGGTCACTTCTGTTGCTACCAACCACTCTTCTTCTTATGGTATTTTCCCACTGCAACCACGGTCAATGCAATAATTGTCCTTTCACCTTATCCCCTCCCAAATTTTTGATCAATTTTCAGCCACAGATGAAAAACGCTGAGACCAGGGGAATGGCAGGATGATATAGGATAAAGAAAAGGCAACAACATTTAGATAATTCCAAGTCAGCAACAAAACATAAATTTCACAATAGTTCTTCCAATTAGGAAGGCAATTGTGCATTAAACAATTTCACTGTATAAAGGGAACTACAAATCGATGATCCATTTCTGGACTGTTTTGAACACCATATCACATATCAGACAGTTTGGCCAAATGCCTAGCATCTTCCAGGAAACATCACTGATTTAATATTGAAAGACTGGAGGGATTTTTTTAGATGCAAGTAATTACATTGTACATGCAATGACCTCAATGAAAAATCAACCTCCCACAGACTTGTAAACTTCCTTGAACTGTATTATCTCTTCTTCGCAAAAACAAAGCTCTTTCAAGAAAGCAATGTAAAACATTCTCAGAATCTCAGAGGATTTGAAATCTGATTCTGGGTATTAATGTAAAAATAAATTATCCATTCATTTTCATTAAATCAAAGGGTTGACTAAAGTTCTTTCACACTACACTAATAATAAAAGTAAAAATTACCCCAGAATATCCTCAAAACATGTAAAGATACAGAAATACTGTATGATGAAGGTCAGTTTCCACATTTTGAATATTGGACAATAATAATTCTGCTAGTGTGTAGGAAGGAACTGCAGATGCTGGTTTAAACCGAAGATAGACACAAAAAGCTGGAGTGACTCAGCGGGACAGGCAGCATCTCTGGTGAGAAGGAATGGGTGACGTTTTGGGTCGAGACTCTTCCTTTTACGTCCTCCATTGCTGAATCGCATGTAACCATTTTTTTCTGGTTTCAGCATAAAAAACAATCAGACAGATTTCAGCATAAAAAAACATTCACAACTGCACAAGGTACAGTCTGAAGAATGGTTCCGACCCAAAATGTCATCTATACATTCTCTCCTCTGATGCTGCCTGACCTGCTGAGTTACTTTCAGCATTTTGTAATTTACTCAAGATTCCAGCATCTGCAATTCCTTGTATGTGCACCAGGCACTGAATAGTTTCTTGCATTTATTGCATGGCAACATGTCATTAGCAGCAGCTTGACCCAAGAGGTTGAGTTGGACAACTTGGCAGGAAAGCTGGGGAGTTGGCTGGAAAGTACCAACTTACTTCAAAAGCCAAGTTTGAAATTGCACAGACTTACTGTAGACAAATACAAGATGATGGTATCACAAAATGCTGGCGTAACTCAGCAGGTCAGGCAGCATCTCAGGAGAGAAGGAATGGGTGACGTTTCGGGTCGAGACCCTTCTTCAGACTGAAGAAGGGTCTCAACCCGAAACGTCACCCATTCCTTCTCTCTTGAGATGCTGCCTGACCTGCTGAGTTATGCCAGTATTTTGTGATACCTTCGATTTGTACCAGCATCTGCAGTTATTTTCCAACACTAGTAGACAAATACAAAATGCTCAAGGAACTCAGAGGGTCAGGCATCATCTGTGGAGGGAATGGACAGGTGACATTTCGGTTCAGGACCCTTCTTCAGACACCACAAAGTGAAATCTCCTTAAAGTATGGCTACATTGAAGAAGTTCTCCTCCTCTCTCTGAATGGAATACTGTAAGACCGTCTCTCACTGCTTCTCCTTTGTGATTCCTGCTAAACAAAAGTCTGAAGAAAGGTCCAAACCCTCCTAGTCAGATAAACTCCTATCATAGGACAGCATCTTCAGGTATGTGGAGATGACATAGTGAAACAGTGGTACAGTTTCTGCCTTGTAGCGCCAGAGACCAGGGTTCTTTCCTGACTACGGGTGCTTGTATGTATGGAATTTGTAAGCTGCATGGGTTTTTTCCGGAATCTCCGGTTTCCTCCCACAGTCCAAAGACGTACAGGTTTGTAGATTATTTGGCTTGATATAATTGTAAATTGGCCCTAGTGTGTACAGGGTAGAGTTAGTGCGCAGGGATCACTGGTCGGCGTGGACTTCTGGGCTGAAGGGCCTGTTTACCCGCTGTATCTATAAACTAAACTAAAGACAATGGAAGGCAGAGAATGAATTCCATTTTGACATTTAACAAGAGTGGAACAAGGTACTGCAGATGCTGGTTTACAAAATAAGACACAGTGCTGGAGTAGCATAGTGGGTCAGGCAGCATCTTAGAACATGGATAGGCAATGTTTTGGGTCGGCATTCTTTTCAGACTGATTGTGGAGTGTTCAACGTCACTGACAAAAAGCAGGCATCGCTGGAGCCAAAGGCTACAAAGAGAAAGTGAGAGGAGTCAAAGGAGAAGTTGTCGAGGGTGAGGACGTTCCGCTGGGCAGAGGAGAGTGTTAGTAGAGGGAAATAGATTTTTCTGTTCAAGGAAGAATCAGAGGACCTTGAGACCATCCTGATGGCAAATTGAGGTGTAAAGTGATTGGTTGTCCATGATAAAGATTGAGGCAATGGCGAACCACAATCAGTCTGAAGAAGGGTCATTACCCGAACCTCACATATCCATGTTCTTCTGAGATGCTGCCTGACCCACTGTTACTCCAGCACTCTGTGCCTCTTTTTTTACATTTAAGAAACACAGCACAACTTTGACAGCATGCCCTCCTGAGATGTTGCCTGGCCCGCTGAGTTACTCCAGCACTCCAGCAGTAGCAGCAGCAATCAGCAGTAGCAGCAGCAATCAGCAGTAGCAGCAGCAATCAGCAGTAGCAGCAAGCAGCACCAAGCTGTGTTGCTTGGGAAGTAGTGTGTGGATAGTAAGGAGTAAGACCTGTGTGATCTCCCGGACTAGTTTCGATCGCCTAGCTTGGGGTCGGAGAGGAATTTCCCGGATTTTTTCCCAAATTGGCCTGGGTTTTTTATCCGGTTTTTCGCCTCTCCCAGGATATCACTCAGTTCTTTTGGGTGGGCGGTTGGAGCGGTTGGAGTAGCGGCCGGGCGGTAGGTTTAGTAACCGAGCGCGGGGCTTTGTTTGGAGAGTATGACTGCCAGGGCAGTTTTTTGTTCTGGGTGTCAGATGTGGGGAATCTGGGAGTCTGATAGTCTTCCAGACATCCACATCTGCGCCAGGTGTGACGAGATGGGGCTCCTAAGGGACCGTATTAGGAACCTGGAGCGGCAGATTGATGACCTCCGTCTGATCAGGGAGAGTGAGGAGGTTATAGATAGGAGTTACAGGGAGGTGGTCACTCCTAGACCACGGGAGGTAGACAAGTGGGTCACTGTTAGGGGGGGCAAGGAACAGAGGCAGGGACTAGGGAGTACCCCGGTGGCTGTACCCCTTGGAAATAAGTACTCCTGTTTAAGTACTGTTGGGGGGGACAGCCTACCTGGGGGCAACGACGGTGCCCGGGCCTCTGGCAAGGAGTCCGGCCCTGTTGCTCAGAAGGGTAGGGAAAGGAAGAGGAGAGCAGTAGTAATAGGGGACTCTATAGTGAGGGGGTCAGATAGGCGTTTCTGTGGACGCAGTCGGGAGACCCGGATGGTGGTTTGCCTCCCTGGTGCCGGTGTCCGGGATGTGTCTGAGCGTGTCCAGGATATCCTGAAAGGGGAGGGAGAGGAGCCAGAGGTCGTGGTACATATAGGTACCAACAATATAGGTAGGATAAGGGAAGAGGTCCTGAAAGGAGAATTCAGGGGGCTAGGAAGAGAGTTAAAAAAAAAGGACTTCCAAAGTAATAATCTCAGGCTTACTGCCTGTGCCACGCGATAGTGAGAATAGGAATGGAGTGAGGTGGAGGATAAATACGTGGCTGAGGAACTGGTGCAGGGAGCAGGGTTTCAAGTTTCTGGATCATTGGGACCTCTTCTGGGGGAAGTATGACCTGTACAAAAAGGACGGGTTGCATCTGAACCCGAGGGGAACCAATATCCTGGCGGGGAGATTTGCTAAAATAACTGCGGAGACTTTAAACTAGTACGGTTGGGGGGAGGGACTCAAACACAGATAGCTAATAGGCAGTGTGTGAGGCAGGAGGCAGAAAAGGGAAACACTCAGACCCAATATGTAGGAGAGAAAGAAGGGAAAAGAAATAAACTGAGAATAAGAAATGATGGGTCCCTTAAATGTGTATATTTTAATGCTAGGAGCATTGTAAGAAAGGTGGATGAGCTTAGAGCCTGGATTGACATCTGGAAGTATGATGTTGTGGCGATCAGTGAAACATGGTTGCAGGAGGGTTGCGATTGGCAATTAAATATTCCAGGATTTCATTGTTTCAGATGTGATAGAATCGGAGGGGCAAGAGGTGGGGGTGTTGCATTGCTTGTCAGGGAGGATATCACAGCAGTGCTTTGGCAGGACAGACTAGAAGGCTCGATTAAGGAGGCTGTTTGGGTGGAACTCAGAAATGAGAAAGGTTTAGCAACACTTATAGGGGTGTATTATAGACCGCCAAATAGGGAACGAGAATTGGAAGAGCAAATATGTAAGGAGATAGCAGATATTAGTAGTAAGCACAGAGTGGTGATTGTGGGTGATTTCAATTTTCCGTATATAGACTGGGAATCACATTCTGTTAAAGGGCTGGATGGTTCGGAGTTTGTAAAATGTGTGCAGGATAGTTTTTTGCAGCAATATGTAGAGGTGCCTACCAGAGAAGGGGCAGTGTTGGACCTCCTGTTAGGAAATGAGATGAGTCAGGTGACGGAGGTATGTGTTGAGGAGCACTTTGGGTCTAGTGATCATAATGCCATTAGTTTCAATATCATTATGGAGAAGGTCAAATCTGGACCAAGGGTTGAGATTTTGGATTGGAGAAAGGCTAATTTTGAGGAGATGAGAAAGGATTTAAAAGGAGTGAAATGGAAATTGTTGTTTTATGAAAAGGATATAATAGAGAAATGGAGGATATTTAAAGGTGAAATTTTGAGAGTACAGAGTCTTTATGTCCCTGTTCGGTGGAAAGGAAAGAATAATAATTTGAAAGAGCCGTGGTTTTCCAGGGAAATTGGACACTTGGTTCGGAAAAAGAGGGAGATATACAATAAATATAAGCGGCAGGGAGTAAATGAGGTTCTTGAGGAATATAAAGAATGTAAAAGGAATCTTAAGAAGGAAATTAGAAAAGCGAAAAAAAGATATGAGGCTGCTTTGGCAAGTAATGTAAAAGTAAACCCCAAGGGGTTCTACAGATATGTCAATAGCAAAAGGATAGTGAGGGATAAAATTGGTCCATTAGAGAGTCAGAGTGGACAGCTATGTGCTGAGCCGGAAGAAATGGGGGAGATATTAAACAATTTCTTTTCTTCGGTATTTACCGAGGAGAAGGATATTGAATTATGTGAGGTAAGCGAAACAAGTAGAGTAGTGATGGAAATTAGGAGGATTAAAGAAGAGGAGGTACGGACACTTTTGAAGAATATAAAAGTGGATAAGTCTCCAGGTCCTGATAGGATATTCCCTAGGACATTGAGGGAAGTTAGTGCAGAAATAGCAGGGGCTATGACGGAAATATTTCAAACGTCATTAGAAACAGGGATGGTGCCGGAAGATTGGCGCATTGCGCATGTTGTGCCGTTGTTTAAAAAAGGTTCTAAAAGTAAACCTAGCAATTATAGACCTATTAGTTTGACGTCTGTGGTGGGAAAATTAATGGAAAAGATACTTAGGGACAATATATATAATTATTTGGATAATCAAGGCCTGATTAGAAACAGTCAACATGGATTTGTGCCTGGAAGGTCATGTTTGACTAATCTTCTTGAATTTTTTGAAGAGGTTACCAGGGAAATTGATAAGGGCAAGGCTGTGGATGTTGTCTATATGGACTTCAATAAGGCATTTGACAAGGTTCCACATGGAAGGTTGATTAAGAAGGTTAAATCGTTGGGTATTAATAGTGAGGTTGCAAGATGGATTCAACAATGGCTGAATGGGAGATACCAGAGGGTAACAGTTGACAATTGTATGTCAGGTTGGAGGCCAGTGTCTAGTGGAGTGCCCCAAGGATCTGTGTTGGGTCCACTGTTGTTTGTCATTTACATTAATGATCTGGATGATGGTGTGGCAAATTGGATTAGTAAATATGCAGATGATACTAAGATAGGTGGAGTAGTTGATAGTGAGGTAGATTTTCAAAGTCTACAGAGAGACTTGGGCCTTTTGGAAGGGTGGGCTGAAAGATGGCAGATGGAGTTTAATGCTGATAAGTGTGAGGTGCTGCATTTTGGTAGGACAAATCAAAATAGGACGTACAGGGTAAATGGTAGGGAATTGAGGAATGCAGTGGAACAGAGGGATCTGGGAATAACTGTGCATTGTTCCCTGAAGGTGGAATCTCATGTGGATAGGGTGGTGAAGAAGGCGTTTGGTATGCTTGCCTTTATAAATCAGAGCATCGAGTATAGAAGTTGGGATGTAATGTTGAAATTGTACAGGGCATTGGTGAGGCCGAATCTGGAGTATGGTGTGCAGTTCTGGTCGCCAAATTATAGGAAGGATGTCGACAAAATGGAGAGGGTACAGAGGAGATTTACTAGAATGTTGCCTGGGTTTCAGCACTTAGGCTATAGAGAGAGGTTGAACAGGTTGGGTCTTTATTCTTTGGAGCGTAGAAGGTTGAGGGGGGACTTGATAGAGGTTTTTAAAATTTTGAGAGGGACGGAGAGAGTTGACGTGGGTAGGCTTTTCCCTTTGAGAGTGGGGAAGATTCCAACAAGGGGACATAGCTTCAGAATTGAGGGACAAAGGTTTAGGGGTAACATGAGGGGGAACTTCTTTACTCAGAGGGTTGTGGCTGTATGGAATGGACTTCCGGTGGAAGTGGTGGAGGCTGGCTCGATTTTATTATTTAAGAGTAAATTGGATAGGTATATGGATAGGAGGGGATTGGAGGGTTATGGTCTGAGTGCAGGTAGATGAGACAAGGTCAGGGAGAATGGTCGGCGTGGACTGGTAGGGCCGGACAGGCCTGTTTCCATGCTGTAGTTGTTATATGTTATATATGTTATTTTGACATTTAATAAAACTCAACACAACTCTGACGGCATGTCCTCCTGAGATGCTGCCTGACTCTCTGAATTACTTCAGCTCCGCTTTTACTCCCCCTCCCCCCATTCGTAACAAGGACAGAATCCCCCTCGTTCTCAACTTCCACCCCATCAGCCAGCGTATCCAACAAATCATCCTCCAACATTTCCGTCACCTACAACGGGACCCCACTACTGGCCACATCTTCCTATCCCCTCCCCTTTCTGCATTCCGCAGAGACCATTCCCTCCGTAACTTCCTGGTCCACTCGTCCCTTCCTATCCAAACCACCCCATCCCCGGGCACTTTCCCCTGCAACCGCAGGAGATGCAACACCTGTCCCTTTACCTCCCCCATCAACTCCATCCAAGGACCCAAACAGTCTTTCCAGGTGAGACAGAGGTTCACCTGCACCTCCTCCAACCTCATCTATTGTATCCGCTGCTCTAGATGTCAACTTCTTAACATCGGCGAAACCAAATACAGGCACGGCGATCGTTTCGCTCAACACTTTCGCTCAGTCCACCTTAACCAACCTGATCTCCCGGTGGCTGAGCACTTCAACTCCCCCTCCCACTCCCAGTATGACCTTTCTGTCATGGGCCTCCTCCAGTGCCATAGTGAGGTCCACTGGAAATTGGATGAACAGCACCTCATATTTCGCTTGGGCAGCTTGCAGCCCAGCGGTATGAACATCAACTTCTCCAACTTTAGATAGTTCCTCTGTCCCTCTCTTCCCCTCCCCCTTCCCAGATCTCCCTCTATCTTCCTGACTCCACCTATATCCTTCCTTTGTCCCGCCCCCCTGACATCAGTCTGAAGAAGGGTTTCGACCCGAAACGTCACCCATTCCTTCTCTCCTGAGATGCTGCCTGACCTGCTGAGTTACTCCAGCATATTGTGAAATAAATACCAGCACTCTGTGCCTTCTTTTGACATTTAATAAACTCAACAAAACTTTGACAGTGAGTGTGTTCTCCTGAGAATGCTGCCTGGCCCTTCTAAATTACTCCAGCACTCTGTGCCTGAATCTTGACATTAAACAAGTTTCAACACAACTACTGACAGCTACTTACACTTGGTGGTGCCATTCTTGTCCTCTGCTGACAGACTGCCTTGAGGTTTGTTTACACACAGAGAGGAGAGGAGAGGAGAAGAATTTTTTTCCCCCCTCATTATAGACTTGTGGACGTATTGAAGGGAAGGAATTTTCTCCTCATTACAGACTAGTGGAAGTAAAAGCTGATGGCTTCATGACCTTCCTTGACAACCTGCTCCCTCCCCGCCTCAGGCTGGTGGTCACGTGTGTTGTTGTTGCTGCCCTGCCTGACGTCACCGGCTCCAGGACCCCGGTTAAAGAGCCAAGATGGCGGCCGTCGTTGGAACGCAGCAACTGAGGCGGGAGGGCTGGTTGTCCGTTCGCCGCTGAGGAATTCTCTCTCTCTTCCCCCACACCCCCCTCCCCTCCCCTCCCCTCCTCACAACATATCCATATCATTTTTGTAAACACCCTCTCAACAACACCCTCTCCCCTTCCCGTTGCCCTTGACTCTCCTCGGCCGGGTGGATTATTATGCCTTGTTCCCGAGGCCGTGCAGAATGCTGCGTTCCACCGAGTTTTTCCGCAGCCTCGAGTGCCCGTTTTACGGTGGCATCTCCCCCTCTCCCTCCTGCGCCGCGGGCGGAGGCTGTAACCGGCCTTATTGTCACTTTAGGCACCGCATCCAGAAGCCGAGGGAGAAGCCGCTGGGCGACGATCAGCCTCTAGCAGCCGACCGAGGTGAGTCGGCGTAGGTTGGGACAAACGGTGTGAAACAGCACAGGCTTCCACACTCAGCCCAGGCTCCACCGGCTTGGCCATCCTGTTAATGGGCGGCATGTTAAGTGGGGTGGCATTCATGTGTGGCCAAATCTTGAAGTATTTCTCGTCGGAAGGAGTAGGAAGACCTTGCCCTTTCTCTGCATGTTTCACTGCTTCACATTGCGTTGGATCTCTTCAGTCAACACCAGGGAGTTTCTGTAGTTGACTGGTGGGTTAAATGTTTAACCTATTGTCTCCCAAAAGTGCATTTCTGTAACTTAAAATATGTCAGTGTACAGTGAAAGTTTTGGTTTACCAGCTTGTAGAGATCTGACCAGCTGTTGGTGTGATCAGCTTTGTTCTTCATGTTAGAGATACTGTGACTTTGCATCTGAGAAGTGAATCTGCAACTTTCTCTTAATTCTATTTAGGAGATTTGGATAGCTGGTCTGCCGTAAAGGTGGGTTTAGAAAGAATACTGGGAAAAATTGGTATTTGGCATATAATGCAGTAAACACCACTAGATAGATTGGAACGGTTTAGAGGGATATAGGTCAAACACAGGCAATTAGGACATACTTCGAAGGGCACCTTGATCAGCATGGATGAATTGGGCTGAAAGGCCTGTTTCTGTGCTGTTTGGCCATAACCCTAAATCTATTTAGTGTACTGGTGTCAATCACAACTATATTAAGTTCACATGTAGTAATCATAAAACGCAGAGAATTTCACATTGGCCTGAAAACAAGGCCATGGTAATTTAATGCCTACTCTCTCTCTTCAGAATTTCAAACAAATCATAGATAGACACAAAATGCTGGAGTAAGTCAGCGGGACAGGCAGCATCTCTGGATAGAAGGAATGAGTGACCTTTTTAGTCAAGACCTTCAGATTGCGAGTCGGGAGAAGGAGACACAGAGATAAGGAAGGGTAAGGTGTGAAAACGAGACATCAAAAGAGATGGAAGTCAAGGAAGATGTAAAATAGAACATTGTTACCTAAGAGCAGGTGACAACAAAGCAAACAGATAAAATGTAATTGGGATGGGGTGAAAGGAGAGGACTAGGGGGACTTTGTACCTGTTGCGACTGGGGGGAGGGGGAGCAAGAGTGGAGCTGTGGGATATCGAGGACACCCTAGTGAGGGCCTCATCTATGATGCAAGAGGGAAACCCCCATTCTCTAAAGAATGAGAAAATTTCAGCCGTCGCATACAGCACATCATCCTCCAACATTTTTGCCACCTCCAATGGGATCCCTCCATTAGCCCAATCTTCCCATCTCCACCCCTTTCCGCTTTCTGCAGAGACCATTTCCTCCACAACTCTCTGGTTAACTCGTCCCTTCCCACCCAAACTATCCCCTTCCCAGGTACTTTTCCCCTGCGACTGCAGGAGATGCAACTCCTGTCCTATACCACTTCCCTCGACTCTGTCAAAGGACCTCGACAGACATTTCAGGGGAGGCACTTGTACCTCCTCCAACCGCATCTACTGTATTCACTATTCCAGGTGTGGACTCCTATATATGGGCGAGACCAAGAGCAGGCTCAGCAATCGTTTCTCTGAACACCTTGGCTCAGTCTGCCTAAACCTACCCGATCTGCTGGTTGCCATACGCTGCTCCTTCCATTCTTCACACTGACCTTTCTGACCTGGGCTTCCTCCATTGTCAGAGTGAGGCCCAGTGCAAATTGGAGGAATAGCACCTCATATTTCACTTGGGTAGCTTACACCAAGCGGTATAAATATTGACTTCTCTAACTTCAAGTTACCCTTGCTATCCCTCTCTCTCTATCCCTCCCCCTTTCCAGTTCTCCGACCAGTCTGACTGGCCCCGATTACATTTTATCTCTGTTTGCTTTATTGTCACCTTCTCCTAGCTAACAATGATCTATGTGTAGGAAAGAACTGCAGGGGCTGGTTTAAATTGAATGTAGACACAAAATGCTGAAGAGAAGGAATGGGTGACATTTCGGGGCGAGGCCCTTCAGTCTGATGAAGGGTCTCGACCTGAAACGTCACCCATTCCTTCTCTCCAGAGATGCTGCCTGTCCCGCTGAGTTACTCCAGCATTCTTCCTTGACCTCCATCTCTTTTGATGTCTCATTTTCACACCCCACTCCTCCTTATCTCTGTGTCTCCCTCTCCCCTGACATGTCAGTCTGATGAAGGGTCTCAACCCGAAATGTAACCCATTCCTTCTATCCAGAGATGCTGTCGGTCACGCTGAGTTACTCCAGCATTTGTCTATCTTTGGTGTACACCAGCATCTGCAGCTCCTTCGTACACATTTCAAACATGCATTTTTTTCTCAGTATGGTCCTGACTATTCTTGCTTCCAATATTTTTGTTTTCAGCTTCAACTGTGTTTGTCAAACCAGCCTCTTGTTCATAGTTATGTAAAGAAATCTATCCTAGCTTTCATTTGCTTTCTCAGTGATATTATTAAAATTGGAAAAACTATTGATGAAAGATGATCTGAGGAAACATGCTTTTACCTTTATAGAAACATTTCATAATATTTTTAAACGTATGGACTTTTCTCTGAGCTTCACTTCCCAATATCAAATCTTTCCATAAATTTAAATATCCTTCTAATTCTATTTGCTCATTTAGTTGCTCGATAGTCTAAACTATAATCGTGCACTTAAAACTGCTATAGCAACATAGAAAATAGGTGCAGGGGGCCATTTGGCCCTTCGAGCCAGCCCTTCGAGTTCATTGTGATCATGGCTAATCATCGACAATCAGAAACCTGTGCCTGCCTTCTCCCCCTTGATTCCACTAGCCCCTAGAGCTCTATCTAACTCTCTCTTAAATTCATCCAGTGATTTGGCCTCCACTGCCCTCTGTGGCAGAGAATTCCAAAAATTCACAACTCTCTGGGTGAAAAAGTTTTTTCTCACCTCAGTTTTAAATGGCCTCCCCTTTATTCTTAGACTGTGGCCCCTGGTTCTGGACTCCCCCAACATTGGGAACATTTTTCCTGCATCTAGCTTGTATTTTTATAATTTTATACGTCTCTATAAGATCGCCTCTCATCCTTCTAAACTCCAGTGAATACAAGTCCAGTCTTTCTAATCTTTCCTCATATGACAGTCCCGCTATCCTGAGGATTAACCTCGTGAACCTACGCTGCACTGCCTCAATAGCAAGGTTGTCCTTCCTCAAATTAGGAGACCAAAACTGCACACAATACTCCAGATGTGGTCTCACCAGGGCCCTATACAACTGCAGAAGGACCTCTACTCCTATACTCAAATCCTCTCGTTATATAGGCTAACATGCCATTAGCTTTCTTCACTGCCTGCTGTACCTGCACGTTTACTTTCAGTGACTGATGTGTAAGGACACCCAGGTCTCGTTGCATTTCCCCTTTACCTAATCTGACACCATTAAGATAATAATCTGCCTCCTTGTTTTTGCCACCAAAGTGGATAACCTCACATTTATCCAGATTATACTGCATTTGCCATGCATCTGCCCATTCACTCAACCTGTCTAAGTCACTCTGCAACCTCCTAACATCCTCCGCAGTTCACACTGCCACCCAGCTTTGTATCATCTGCAAACTTGCTGGTGTTACTTCCAATTCCATCATCAAAATCATTAATATTTATTGTAAATAGTTGAGTCCCCAGCACCAAGCCTTGCGGCACTCCACTCGCCACTGCCTGCCATTCTGAAAAGGACCCGTTTATTCCTACTCTTTGCTTCCTGTCTGCCAACCAATTCTCTAGCCATGTCAATACCCTACCCCTAATACCATGTGCTCTAATTTTGCTCACCAATCTCCTGTGTGGGACCTTATCAAAGGCTTTCTGAAAGTCTAGATACACTACATCCACTGGCATCACTTCATCCATTTTACTTGTCACATCCTCAAAAAATTCAAGAAGATTAGTCAAGTAGGATTTCCCCTTCATAAATCCATGCTGACTTGGACCAATCCTTTTACTGCTATCCAAATATGCCGTTATTACCTCTTCAATAATTAACTCCAGCATCTTCCCCACCACCGATGTCAGGCTAACTGGTCTATAATTCCCCGTTTTCTCTCTCGCTCCTTTCTTGAAAAGTGGGATAACATTAGCGACCCTCCAATCCACAGGAACTGATCTTGAATCTATAGAACATTGGAAAATGATCACCAATGCATCCATGATTTCTAGAGCCACCTTCTTGTGTACCTGGGTATACAAACCATCAGACCCTGGGGATTTATCAGCTTTCAGTCCCATCAGTCTACCCAATATTATTTCTCGCCTAATGCAAATTTCTTTCAGTTCCTCTGTCACCCTAGATCCTCCGTTCTCTAGTACATCAGGGAGATTGTTTGTATCTTCCTTAGTGAAGACAGATCCGAAGTACCTAGTCAACTCTTCTGCCATTTCCTTGTTATCCATAATAATTTCACCTGTTTCTGCCTTCAAGGGACCCACATTTGTCTTTACTAATCTTTTTCTCTTAACATACCTAAAGAAGCTTTTACTATCCTTCTTTATATTCTTGGCCAGCTTACCCGCATACTTCATCTTTTCAGCCCGTATTGCCCTTTTTGTTACCTTCTGTTGTCCTTTGAAAGTTTCCCAATCCTCTGGCTTCCCGCTACTCTTTGCTATGTTATACATCTTTTCTTTTAGTTTTATTCCATCCCTAACTTCCATTGTCAGCCACGGTTTCTTATTGACTCCACTTCCAACTTTCTTCCAGTCTATGAATTTCAGATCATCATAATTTATAAAAAATACATTTTCTATATTGGTGTCAGGGAAAATAATTGTCAGTTATGTTGAAAAAACAGGTGTTTTACTATGAATTAACAGGCTATTTGAACGTTTTAGGATAAGTGAGGAGAATTTATTTCAAGTGAATTAGTAACCAGCGGCCACTGATGTAAAATGATTGGCTAAAGAACTAGAACTTTGCATCTTCCCAGGCTGCCTACCTAAGAAGGAATCAGTGAGTGGCATAGTTGGCACAGCAAGTAGAACTGCTGCCTCTCAGTTCTAGAAATCTAGATTCCATCCTGATCTCTGATGCTCAGTGCGTTCTCTTTGATTGCATGAATTTCCTCCAGATGCTTTGCTATTCTCTCGCATTCAAAACCCGTGTAGGGGTTAGTAGGCTACATGGCCATTGTGAATTGTCAAATTATCCCTTATGTGTAGGTGAGAAGGAGAATCTGTAGAATTGGTGTGGGAGGGGGGGGGGGAGTGGGAGAGGTTGAGGGGAATGTGGGAAAATAAAATGGGAGTAGCGCAAATAGATGCTTGACGGTCAGCATGGATTTAAGCCATAGGGCTTATTTTTGTATCGTATGATTCTGATTCTAAAAGTGAGTACTATTTTGATCTGTGGCACAGTTACCAATCTTTCTCTTTTTTGGGATAATTCTGTCCATGAGTTTTGAGTTTACCCGCTACATTTCATGATGGGTATACATTTGAATTTTTAAAACCATTCTCTTGAAAATGCTTCCTTATTCATTTGCTCACTTCAAAAAAATATTATTTTTAAATAGTCCAACCCCAGTCATTGATAGTGGTCGATAGTGGTAGGCAATGTAGATGAGTCTGGTGTACGCACTTTGCCTGCTATCCATTAGTGGTGAATGTAAAACAAGAAAAAAGAGTGATGGGGTATTGATCTTTGTCATTTATTACAATTCTAAACTGAGATCCGTTGGGCTCTCATCTTTGGCATTGGTTGAGATAAATTTGATTGTCATTGGCGGTCAAATTTGTACAAGAAAATCACAGTCAGAAAAGCTATAATGATGTACAAGGAGTTTCAGCAAGCTGTGTTTTGTCCAAATGACGTTGGTAAAGATTTGTGATATTTGCATGCCAGTTAATCTGCTGCAAATATGCAGAAGGTATTAAATTAGATTTTATTTATGAATTTCCTGTCAGAATTTCTTACTCAACTTGAAAATAAAACTTTGATTTGCTTGGTGAAAGGTTATTTTTAATACTTTTTACTTCATGAAATGATTAGATTAATAGGTAATGAGGTCATGTAAAAATGCACCTTATTGGAAAGCTACTTTGCCTTGATAATTTTACTCATTTTATTGTCATGAAGATTGTTTGAATTTCCCCCACCTTCTTCTGAGGATTTTTTGCACAGATGGCAAAAACGTCTGAATGGTCTTGGGATGAGAAAATTCCAGGGTACCTTTCAGCATTTTTGATGCTTTATGAACAACTGGGAAGGAACATGCATGGATAATCCAATCTAGTTACGTTGGTGTATTTTTTGTTTTCTTCTTGTATTGTCGTAATACATAGTGTTTCTTATTCCTAATGGCAGTTTTTTCTTAAACAATTTACAAATCTTTTTTAAGTTACTCCAGCTTTTGTAAATATTAACATGGAAAAGACAGTTGTAATTTTTATATATGAGAATGTCTTGCAGACAGTCCATTGAATTGGTATTGATTAAAGATCCACGTCATTCTATTTCGTTTTTCATTATCCTTATTTGGCCTCTGGTTGCAAGGGCATGGATTTATTTCTGGAAATGTGCCTAAGAGGCGATTGTTAATCTGCTATTTAGAACAGTGTGCAGCACAAGATGCTCTACAGTGATAACATGACAGTCAAGTTGTACTGATATGTGCACTTGGATTGCTGAATAGTAAAGTGGTGTTGTAATGTTGGCTGATTTTTGCACATTTCTCAATCTAGAAGCGTTGAGACAACTACACTCCTATCATAACACTGACTTAAACCAGCTAAATATGAGCACAAAATCTAGATCTTTTCTGCTTCGCGGGAGTACAATAATTCCGGAGATGAACTTGGGGTAGTGGCTATTTTGGGAATCAGATAAAAGTTCAGAGGGTTGCTTGTGAGAGACTCTCCTGCAGAAATTGCAGGTGTCTTTTCCTTAGTAAAGCTTCAGCTTCCAGTCCTCGGGTGAACATTCTACTATTGAATCTTTTTAGCCAAATTCTTTCAAATGCCAGCAGCATAGTTGTTTCTAGTTTTCGCAAATCCTCAGCCATTCTCCCAGCGCGAGTTGTATTTCTGTAAACATACTGATAGGTTTTCCTTCACCCTAGTGCAAAGCCCACCACCCCTCCAAAAAAAATTATCAATGGAATATATAAGGAGTTAGCTAACATCATCAAAGACCCACACTTCCCATGGTTTCATCTAGCTGCTATCACCGAGAAGGTCAAGGAGCCTGAGAACCATTACCTCTAGGTTCAAGTCTGAAGAAGGGTCTCGACCCGAAACATTGCCCATTCCTTCTCTCCCGAGATGCTGCCTGACCTGCTGAGTTACTCCAGCATTTTGTGAATAAATACCTTTGATTTGTACCAGCATCTGCAGTTATTTTCTTACACACCTCTAAGTTCAAGAATAGCTCTTAACCATCAAACATCAAGTACTTGAACTGCACTGTTCAGCCATGAAATGCTTATGGACTTTGTATAAGGGTTGCACTACATACCTTGGCTTGCATTATTATGGTCTGGTTATCCAGTGTGACTGTTAATTTATTGTATTAGTGTTTATTTTATGTGAGCAAGCAGTAGGGTGAATGAATTTGCTCATTTTGTGCTCGCTAGACTTTTGACATTAAAGGCAATTGTGGGTATGCTGTACCCAATCAGCCTACAATCACCTCACTGACTACAGATTAGTAATTCCATCAGAGACCTGCCTTATGACAGTGGTATAGCTATTGCCAATTTAGCCATGGGAGAAACATTTTTTTTGCACAAAAATTGATAGGAAATTGTTGCATCTTAAAATTTATCATACAAGTGAATCTAAATTAGCCTTTATTTCAATTCCTTCTATAGGTTTTGAAATTTTTACAGTCAAGAAAGCAAGTTGAGAAATGGAAAATGAAATTTGGACGATTTTCTGAAGCACTCTCTGGTAGTTTAAGCATTGTACTTCATGTCAAACTTTTTTCTGAAGGAAGTCAGTATAAGGCAGTAAGAAAATTTTAGAAAAATTTTCATCAAACTTTAGCAGAATTTTAAATCCGCTAGATGCGTGAAAATTGTAATGGTCAGCTAGCCTGACAGTGACTTGAATCACTTTTCTGACTGACAAGCATCGGAAGTGCAGCCATGTGTGTATGCATATATATATATTTATATATATATTCTCAAATGTTTAATGTTTTGTTATTGCAGTTCTACTTGTCATTTTATGACGTCCTGGTAGATAATTTTTACAGAAATTAAGATCGGCGAATCTCATGACATCTATAGTTGTTGATAAATGTTTCCTGTAATTGGACAATTTTTCTGGACAATTTCACTTCTTAGTTTTAAAAAAAATCTTTCTTTATTCCTGTCTTCTATACATTGATTCAGATTTGCCACTTTGTTTCCTTCAGAGTATTTCTGGATACTCGTCCAAGGGTTGAATGTTTTGCTTCATATGTCTGATAGGATGCTTTTCTTTTGATGCTTCGATACTTAAATTTTCTGAATGAAATGTTAAACTTATTTCTTTAAAAATCTGTAGCCTTTTGCCTTTATTTGTTTCTTTTATTTAATTATTTTCTAACTTTTATTCCCTTTTTGTTTCTCATTCTCCATCTCTCATGTGGTTTATTTTACCATCTGTTTGTATCCTTGCCTGGAACTTGGAGCCAGAATTGGTCTGATTCTATAGTTGCACTTTCTGAAGAGTTTATGGTTTTATATTTGTGTATATGATATAGAGATGTTTCATTCTATTGAGACGAAAAGCAAGTAACTGGTTAGATTGGGAGCTAATTTGGAGGGTGGAGAGCAAGAGTTGAGGGGGAAAGGAGTGGTGAGATGGTGTGACAGAGTGGGAAGGCAGAGACTTGAAGTTGTTGACAAAACTAGGTACAATCTGATGGTACTGCACCAGTTTTACAATGACAAATACTTTCAACTGTCATTTTAGATGTAATTTCATATGATAAAGACATATTGACTGGTATGGTATGAGACTGCAAAACCTATGAGTTGGCAATCACAACTTTATCTGCTAACTCGGAGTTACTTTTAGTAATAACTAGACCAAGGTGGGCCCGAACCTCTCCTGCATTGGTGCAGCACCCTCTCCTACCCCCCCTCCCTCCCCTCCCCCCCCTCCCTCCCCTCCCCCCCTCCCCACTTCCCCCTCCCCCTCTCCATCACCCTCCTCCCCCCACCTCCCTCCCGAGGAGATAGATTTAAACTTTAAAATATGAATAACTTTAAAAATATAACACCGATTTCAATAAAACTACTTGCTTTACCATTAACACGATGACGGTGAGTAAGGTGGGCCTAAAATTGTCCCGCTATCATGTACCGTTTTGGCTGTAGTTCGATTACAAATAAACAAACAAATGAGAGTTTTAGTATATAGATAATAATGTGGAATGTGCATTGCAAAGAAGGCAATTGATAACAAAAGATCATATACTTAAGATAGACACAAAAAACTGGAGTAGGTTAGCGGGTCTGGCATCATCTCTGGAGATAAGGAATGGGTGATATTTTGGGTCGATACCCTTCTTCAGACCCTTCTTCATATACTTAATATCCATCTTCAATACTCATTCTCACCTAGGCCACAGCTAACAATGGCATGTTTCCTATATATTTTTTGCTTATCTTTCATTCATTTGTTCTATATCTCTCTACATCACCATCTATATCTCTCGTTTCCCTTTCCCCGAGACAAGGGTCTCGACCAGAAACATCACTGATTCCTTTTCTTCAGAGAGGTTGTCTGACCCGCTGAGTTACTCCACCTTTTGTGTCTATCTTCTGTCTCTTATAATTAGTGTAATTCCTGTTTCTTTCTTCCTCCTGTACATCAGTTTCCTCATAAAAGTATCAATGCTGTTTGCCTCGGCAGTAAGTTCTATCATATCATATCATATCATATCATATATATACAGCCGGAAACAGGCCTTTTCGGCCCTCCAAGTCCGTGCCGCCCAGTGATCCCCGTACATTAACACTATCCTACACCCACTAGGGACAATTTTTACATTTACCCAGCCAATTAACCTACATACCTGTACGTCTTTCTACAATCTAGTCAGTCACTCTACTTCAAGAAATTGGGTTTGCGAAACATTTAAATATTTGCTTCAATGTTGGTTTACAATAGGCCATTCAGCCCTTCGAGCCAGCACTGCTATTCACCGTGATCATGGCTGATCATCCAAAATCAGTATGCCGTTCCTGCCTTCTCCCTTTATCCCTTGACTCCGCTATCATTAAGAGCTCTATCTAACTCTCTCTTGAAAGCATCCAGGAAATTGGCCTCCACTGCCTTCTGAGGCAGAGTTCCACAGCTTCACAACTTTCTGAGTGAAAAAGTTTTTCCTCATCTCCATTCTAAATGGCCTACCCCTTATTCGTAAACTGTGGTCCCTGGTTCGGGACTCCCCCAACATAGGGAACATGTTTCCTGCCTCTAGCGTGTCCAATCCCTTAATAATCTTATATGTTTCAATAAGATCCCCTCTCATCCTTCTAAATTCCAGAGTATACAAGCCCAGTCGCTCCAGTCTTTCAACATACGACAGTCCCACCATTCCGGGAATTAACCTCGTGAACCTACGCTGCACTCCCTCAATAGTAAGAATATCCTTCCTCAAATTTGGAGACCAAAACTGCACACAATTCTCCAGGTGTGGTCTCACTAGGGCCCTGTACAACTGCAGAAGGGCCTCTTTGCTCCTATACTCAACTCCTCTTGTAATGAAGGCCAACATTCCATTATTTTTCTTCTCTGCCTGCTGTACCTGCATGCTTCCTTTCAGTGACTGATGAACTAGGACACCCAGATCTCGTTATACTTCCCCTATTCCTAACTTGACACCATTCAGATAATAATCTGCCTTCCTGTTCTTACCACCAAACGGGATAACCTCACATTTATCCACATTAAACTGCATCTGCCATGCATCTGCCCACTCACACAACCTGTACATTTCAAAAGTTTACACAGTTGTGGGTACAGTAATGCTATATAGGCTTTAGATGTGCCATAACAATTTTGCGCTGCCTGCTGAGATATAATGGAGACAAAATCTCTATATGCTGCCATACTTAGGATATAGTACTAATAATTCATTTGGCAAATTTACCTTAAGTACATGCATTTTTCTATAAAATTTCATAAATCCTCTTGCATCTTTTTCCTCCCATTTGCTTGAGAGGCCCATCTTAGTTTGTGTATTTTGCAGAAGAACATCAACCAATTGGAGGCAATCCATTCTAGAGGTGGAATTCAGATTCAAGGACTGTTGTGGGATGCTTTATATGAAAGGGAAATGGTGTTGCTTTTAAATGATTTAATCTCTAAACTACATGGTCCTAGTGAACGTAAACTTGGATCTGATTTTTGAAACCTTTTTAAGTCTAGGTTCACAGTAATCCAATAATTCAAGGATATTGTGCTGCTGCATGTTTGAAATTACCTTAGCTGTGCATTTAAAATGCTCTGTGTATAGCATCTAAAATTGTGTTCTATAGTTGCCTGTACTCTTGAAACACTATAGATGCAAAATCAAATATATAATTCTCATAATGAATGGATCTCCAATATTTATAATACTGCTCTTACCAATGACTGTTTTGAGAACAAATATTTGTTGTTGCTATCTTTTCAGTTCTGTGTAATGCTTTTCAAGAAAAAAGTAGAAGACTAGAAATGGAATGTTAGTGTATCGTTGTTGTGCTTTGAGCTCTTCCATGAATATTTCACGAATGGATGATAATACATTATTCATGAGCAGCTCCATTGTAAAGTTGGAAAGGAAATGTTTTAAGTAGTCATTCACCAAGAATTATGTGAATATATCAAAATGATAATGACTCAATCCTGTGAAATGGATGTCACCACACTAAAGCCAGTATATCATTAAACTCGAGAGGGTGCAGAGGCGATTCGTAAGGATGTTGCCTGGGTGGAGAGTTTGAGTTTAGTTTAGAGATACAGCGTTGAAACAGGCCCTTTGGCCCACCGAGTATGTGCTGGCTAATGATCGCCCATATACCAGTTCTATCCTGCACACTAGGGACAATTTACAGAAGCCAATTAGCCTACAAACCTGCAAGTCTTTGGAGTGTGGGAAGAAACTGGAGCACCTGAAAGTCACAGGGGGAACGTGCAAACTCCATACAAACAGCACCTGATGTCAGGATCAAACCCGGATCTCTGGCGCTGTAAGGCAGCAACTCTACTGCTGCACCACAGCGCCACCATGGAGGAGTGATTGGATAAACTGAGCCTGTTTTCCCTGGAGCAAAATAGACTGAGAGGTACATAAAATTATGAGAGGCATAGGTCAGGTAGATAGCCAGTGTTTGTTGCCTTGGTAGGAGCCACAAAAACTATAGTAAGGAGGTTTAAAGAGGATCTGAGGGATAAACCTTTCACACAAAGATGAGTTGGTATCTGGAACAAGCTAACAGAACGTGGTGAGGATGGAACATATACAAAGCATCTGGGTGGGTACTTGAATTAGCACAGTATAGAGGGATGTGGAATTAATGCAGGCAAAGTTCGCAGAGTTAGGTGATTGTGGCTTGGTCCAATGCTCTGCCCACTCTTCCCTTGGTAGCCTGGGATACATTCTATCCGGACCTGGTGGACCAACAACCTGTCCGACAAGATCGGTTTCCATCCCTTTGGATGTTTCTCTTTCACTGGTTCATTAACAGCCGCCTTCTCCAGTCACAACAGATCCTGGACTGCCACTTTATGTTCTGAGAGATTGAACAGTCTTTCCTGAAATATAAGGAGCTGAGGGATGTCCTTATAGAAATTTCCAAAATTTCTACAAGACAGGGGTAATGTAGAGCTAGAAGGCACAGGTTTACATTTAGAGGGGAACGATTTAAAGGCAATCTGAGATGTGTCTTTTGAAACTGAGAGCTGCCAGAGGAGGATATAAATGTAGGTACAACACAGCTTTAAAAAAAAACATTTAGACAGGTCATGGATTGGAAAGGCTCAGAGAGTTATGGGCCAAATGCAGGCAAGAGGGATTGGCCTAGCTAGTCTGCACAGATAAGTTGTGATGTAGGGTCTGTTTCCATGCTGTATATAGCTCTAAATCTATAATTTTCTTGTGAGAAGAGATTTCTCTGCAGCATCCTTGAGATCTTCAGCATTGATTTTCTTCTGTCAGTGTTTCAGTTGCCACTAGTCTGGAGTAGACTGGAGGCAATGATCAGTCCAAAGGTTGTCATGTAATTGTGCATATCCTCTGGACTCTTTCTCGGACAAATAGCCACAGTTATTTTCCCCAGTGTAGGGGAGTCTAAAACGCGAGGTATAGGATTAAGGTAAAGATTTTAAATGGACCAGAGATTAAATATTTTCACACAGAGGATGGTGTGTATGACGAATAAGCTGCCAGTGGAAGTGGGTGAGGCAGGTATAATTACGGTATTTAAGTCATAAGGACAGGTACATGATGGGAATGGTTTGGAGAGAGATAAACCACAGCATAGGCAAGCGGAACTAGCTTGGTTAGGCAACTTGGTTAGGCAAAGGACCTGGTTCTGTGCTGTGTAACTGTCGCTCTCACTTCAGTCTGCAGAATTGGCCCTGAGTTTCCAGTTGCCTGTCACTTAATTCTCCCTGAGGTCATTTACTGCCAACCTTATTTTGCTGTGGCCTCCTCTATCTTTCATTCTGAAGAAGGGTTCTGACCTGAAATATCACCTATTCCTTTTCTTCAGAGATGCTGCCTGACCCGCTGAGTTACTCCAGTACTTTGTGTCTATCTTCGGTATAAACCAGCATCTGCAATTCCTTCATACACACTTAATTCTCCATCCTACTCGCATGGTGATAAAATAAGGAGCTAGCCATCCTGGGCACAGTAGGCTTTCTTCACCCAGAACGTGGTGATTGTGCTACCCATACGAGCAGTTAAGACGCATTTGCTGAGTACATTCAATTTTGCAATCAATTGATTTTTAGACATCAAGGCATCCAAAGGCATTTAAATGGCACTGAGGTACGCCACGATCTGTGATCTAATGAGACAAACACAAGAGGGCCTACTTCTACTTCCAGGGTTTATTTACTTGTTTTTAGCAGCACTCGCATGCGCCCATTTTACATGGCTGAGATGATGAGCAGGATATTTAAATGAGCGTGAGCTAATCATGAGCCTGTCTTCCCCTGGTGTCTAGTTTTAATTTGGAGGTACAGCATGGAAATGGGCCCGTCGACCCATCGAATATATGCCAACCGTCAATGTCACCCGTTCATGCTAGTTCCATGTTACCCACTTTCTCCCCCACTCCCTACAATGTAGGGGCAATTTACAGAGACCAATTAACCTACAAACATGGAAGTCTTTGGGATGTGGGAGGAAACCTACACGGCCAGGGAGAACATGCAAACTCCACACAGACTGCCCCCTAAGTTCAGCATCGAACCCAGGTCTCTAGAGCTGTGAGGCAGCAGCACTGCCGTATTGCCCCAGCATTTCAGTGATAATTGGGAAAGTCAGGATTCTCAGATTTTTATTTTAACCTGTCGCAAGACCTCTGACATTTTATTGTTCCACTGCATCTGACTAATGCAGTGAGAGATTTGATCCTTCTCTACTGGGTTTAGTTGCTTTGCTTGACTTGCATGTAAGTATTTTTGACTTGATCGAGTTTAGTTCCCCACGGTACCTCAGCAGGGACCTGCAGTTAAGGGTAGGGAATTGGCACTTCACTGGAAATTTGTGGCGTAAATAAGCTGCTTTCAGTGTTGGTTTTTGAATGGCTGCTGGGTATACTCCAAAGTACACCCGAACAAATATATTGAACACTTTGTGGGTGTTAAATTCTGACCATTTTGTAAAACCAACGATTCTGAAAGAAATCCATTTCTTGTTTGTAAGTTGACGACGGTTGTCCCTTGTTTCGTTTTAATTTAAATCTCCAAAGTTTGTCCTAGATCAGTTGAAAAGTGTGAATAATAAATGAGTAGATTTTTTAGCATGGCAAAAAAAACACATTTTGAAGGATACCTTGAAACTAAATCATCATCTGAGGTCGAAGGAGTTTTCTCATTGAGAGGTGTTTTTAGGGCATGGTCTAGTGAGACTTTAGCAGCTGCGTTACTCTGGGATCCGAGATACTGCAAACAAATTATTTGCAGAAAGCAAGTGGTCTCTTGTCAGTTGTGCATTCTGCAAACATGAGAGGTGAAGTGAGTGGCAGCAGCAAAGTTAAAGTCTAAGAAGACATGAACAAGTATATTTCTTTCCTGTTGAGCAATCGAAGTTGTGGTAATTACATCTGATTTTAATTTTAGATATTAGAATATAATAGTGTGGTGTAAAGCAGGTCGATAATGCTTTGAACGCTTGATGTATCACACAAACGTAAAAGTATTTCATAGTGTAATATAAAATAAAGTTCAAGTTTATGTTTTTTCTAAGAAAGTAGTTGGATGATACTGAAAAACATTACATTTGCTTCTCTTTTAAGGTAGCCGTGAAATAAATTCATTTTGTAAGAAGGCACATTTGAAACAGTTTTGTTCAGTGAATTAAGCATATACATTCGATTACTGATGAGTAATATTAATACTAACAAATAAATTTAAGTGATTTGTAGTATCTGAATTTTGTCGTGTTTGGTACTATAATTGCATCAAAGTCCTGCTTACATGTTTACTTGGAACAATGGTTTTAATTTAACCATTGTATTTTTGTGTTTGATGTTAGTATTACCCATTGAGTTATTTAGAAAGCAATTACCAAATTTGCTTGAATTGTGCATGCTGGATTATATTTGTTATGCATCGTGTGCAAAGTAAGTGGTCAGTAATAGCTTTGCGTACTTGCCATACAAATTCTATCTTGTGACTTAAAGATTTTCTGGTCGAAATTGATGAACTGTATTTTTATTACAAATGTTTCCTAGTTTTACCCTTACTATGAAATGCACAGAAATGTCAAATGTGAACTTGAATCAGCTTGCTAGGATGTTACTTTGCTTCTGCCAGTATTTCTGTACAAAATGAAGAGAGATCCTAAGATAGCTAACAGAAAACTGGTATTATCTGTGGAGCCATATTTTAATGCAGGATCTTCGTGCTGGGGGTCCATTTTTTTTTAAAAAAAGAGTTGATCGTGCTTCGAAGACTCAATTGTTTAATCCAAATGTAGGAAGTAGCTGACATTTTCTCGCTTCAAAATACTAGGATAATTTGATGCCTGAATCATACATTTTGTACCGCTAATACCTAGTGTATAAATGCTTAGGCTATTTATCCTATTGCCATTCTTGCCATAAAACAGCTATTTAGACTGATCTTGCATTCCACCTATGGTCCAAAGCATTAAAGAGTTCTGCCGCATCACATCCTATGGGAATGTTTTAAATGCTATGATGGTTTCTGTCTCCAACACTATTCGACAACTCTTAGGTGGTGAGAAAGAAAAGCTCTCCTCCTCTATCTTGTCTATCGATTTCCCATTGAAAACTGAGATGAGAAAATACTTTAGAATTCTATAGAAAGGAGATACAAGGAACTGTAGATTCTGGTTTACATTCTGTCCCCAAATATTCTGAAGCAGTGTATTTAAAATAGCCTGATAAAACATTGGTGATTAAATGAATAAAGGACTATGGGATAAGTCAGCCTGCTAGACTTCCAGACTCAGCACACAGTACAAAAATGAAGTAAAAACCATTCTAGTTCCTAATTTAATTATTTGGTAGTATAAATTGCATCTCATTTTTTCTCAATATATTGTAATACAGCAATACATCATTTTAGGATTATTCTTTTTCACATCCTTGGTGAAAATGGTTCCATTAGTACATGCTCAGATCATGTTTGATAATGAGTGAGAAGTGAAGTAGAGATATGGTGGAAGCGGTACTGTAGTAGTAACTGGATTGAAACTTGGCAGTGATAATTGTTGTGTATCCCAATATTTAATGGAAAATCAGTTTTTACAAATATTTGCCATTGGTGAAAAATAAGTGGAACATTAATTTCTTGCAAAGGCAGCACACCTGTCTTGGTACATACTCTTTTAAAAATAAATCTAATGCATAACTGTGTTCTTATCCTGCATTGTAACATAACAAACAAAAAAATGATGGCATACTTTCCGCAGATACTGGTCCCAATTAAACTGTTACAAATTGTTGAGGAACTAAAAGTTGTGTGGGAAAGTCCCTTTAATAAATGATGTGGACACTCTTCAAAAATGGATACATTTAAGTTTCAGTTTAAATTTCTATCAGGCAATGACGATGGCCTTGTTTCAAAAAACTTCAACCTCAGATGAAGACTTTTTGGTACTTTAAGCTCATTTGTAGCTGAATTAGTTATAGCGATATTTTTTAAACATATGTGCATAGCTTCGCATATTGGTGAAAATCTTACATTTTTAAGTACTGCTAATTAATCTTTTACTTTTTTAACCTCATTTGGAGAATTTGTTTTTTCGTTCACTTTTTTGGTCAACAAGTGTGCAAAGAATGTGCACGCCTTTGTCATTTTGGCTTTTGAAGCAACTATAGAAATGTTTTTATCTGGAATCCCATTCCTATTAGATATTAAATTCTTAGTTCTATTTTACCTCTTTGAAAAAGATCACAGCAGTCTTTCAACATCTTTCTCCATAGCAGGCAGACCTGGGACTTTGGAAAATAATTAGATGGATTATTTAGAGAGATTTACATGTGAAATAAAAGCATCCACCCCTTAATATTGATTTTGCTGCAATTACTTTCTCAATCAAGTGAATTAAACAAACGATAGATTCTTGTGTCTTAAAGTCGGTGCATTGGCAACGAACATTTTGCTGTGAGCCAGTAAGTAGTTCATTAAACTAACTACTCATTTAGTAATGAAAAAATATAGTTGTATTCTTCTACCCAAATGCTTTCATTCTGACTTCAAAAAACTTTTGCCTTGCATCATTGCAAATTAAAATATTTTACAGTATTTTTGCTTTGATAAAGAATTTCTAAGTACTTTCATTGACTGTTGGTGCAAAAGTGTTTCGTAGAACACTGAAAATCCTGTAGATTGATTCAATAACTTTCTAGATCTGGCACAAAAGTTTAATGTTCACAATGCTTTAATTTGTCTTTTAGAACATGGATATGATCCATATAATCCTGAACTTCCGAAGGGTTCATCCAGAAATGGAGAAGGGGTCTCAGGTGACCTTACAGAATCTAGTACTCTAGAGTTGGAACTGGTCAACAAAGCCATTGAGGCTGTTAAGAATGAGGTTGAACGAGAACAGAAAAAACTGTCACGATATGAGGATCTTCTCGATACGGAAGAAGAATATGTCCTTTCAACGTCATCCACACAAAAGGCAGTCAGCAAAATCAAGAATTACACAAAACCTTTACCAAATGCAGATAAATTGATAGATTCTTTACAATATACTCCAGATAATTACCACCGAAATAGTAATGTGGAATACACCCCTACTCCACTTTCTGTTAGTGCCTGTTCCAGTAAGTACACTTTGGATACAGATGATGAAGGTGATGCAAGAGGTAATTCTTTGAAATATGTCCCAACGCTTGTGACGAAGCCAGTCAAAAATGCTACCTCTGTATCCGGTAATAAATATGTGATTGATAATACCAAGCCATGCACTGATTTAGAGTATGACCCTTTGCTGAATTATTCAGCCCGGCTGATCAAAAAAAGGACAAAGCAACATGAGACCAAAAGGCTCAGACGAGATGGCGGGGAAGAACCTTATATACCTACAGCAAAGAAACGTTGCCATCGTTTGAACTCAAGCAGCCATGATGTGGATGTGGATGTGGATTTGGAATTCTCAGACTCTGAAGATGATCAAAGTAATGACCATCAACAAAGTTGTGACAGGCAAAGGTCAGATATATTGTCTCTAAAGGCAAAGGACTTGAACAAGCAGTCTGTGAAAAGGATATCAATTCAGTATGACATAGAAGATGTTTGTAATATTCCTAGCAAACAAGAGGTGAATAGAAGGAAACAGAAGATGAAGAACAACATTCGTTCGTCTAAATTTTCACATAGTAGCAAGGAAGAACTTGAAGAACGAGAATGTAAAGAGAAAAGGGATAAAGGAAGTGACCCAGATAGTTCAAAGCTGAAGGCAAGAAAGGACAAAATGTACAGTATGAAAATTAAATCTTCCCACCACCCACAGAAAGTTGACAAAAGCAATAAAGTAAAATGTGTAAAAGAAAGTTCAGAAATTAAGCGAGAAAAACAAGGGGAGAAATTAAAAAACAGTAAGAATGGTGATAGTGCATTTGTTGAAAAGAAACACAAAGGGTCTGAGAAAAATGGGATCAAAGTAAAGCATAAAATTAAAACAGATAGAAATCTTACTGGAAAGTTAGATAAAACAAAAATAAGCAAACTGAATGGGGTAAAAATTGAAAACCAATCCAAGCCTAGATCAACCAGTTTATCAGATAGTTCAGGAAAAATCAAATGTCATGATGGCAAAATCATAACTAGTCAGAAATATGACAAAAATAATGACAATACAAAATCCAAAGCTTTGATACATAAAAATGGAACTCGTGTAGACATTAAAAACAAAGATAAGGAGTCAAAATCTATGAAAGTCAAAGCAAAACATCGGGAAAGAAGATTGAAACCAGCCTTGACAAAGCGAACACTCAGTCGCACAGACTTATTTGGTGATGATAGTAGTAATGATGACGACACTGCTAAAGATGGCACTGCTGTGAATTATGAGTCTGATTCAGACAGTGACAGAAATCTACATATCAACAGCTGTTCCAGTGAAGATGAAACTGGGGAAAATAGTGAAGGGGCTTTCTCTTCTGAGGATGATATCAACATTCTCAGTCTGGAAAAGGATTTTGAATTTGAATCTGATCCTATGGAGGAATGTCTAAGGATTTTTAATGAATCTAAAGAAGTAAAGAATGAAGATAAGGGCAGAGTTTCAAAACAGGTAAGAATCTCAATGCGTTCTTTGCTTGAAATATTCACTTTTATGAAACCATGAATTCTAAGGGTTTTTACGTTTGTATTGTTTTAATCATGGGGATGTTTTACTGCATTGGGTGCTGCCGATGTGGCTTCCTCCACATCAACAAGACTGACGCGCAACTTAGGCGACTGGATTGCAGAGCACTTGTGTTCTGCCTGCAGTGGCTATCCCAAGCTCCTAGTCACACATGATTCAATATCCACAAGTTCACGAGTTATTGGAGTAGAATGAGGCCATTTGGCCCTTTGAATCTACTCTGCCATTCAATCATGGCTGATCTCCGCCTCCTAATCCCAGTTTCCTGCCTTCTCATAACCCTTGGCACCTGTTCTAATCAAGAATTTGTTTATCTCTGCCTCAAAAATATTCACTGACTTGACATTCACAGCCGTCTGTGGCAGAGTTCCACAGATTAACTACTCTCTGACTAAAGTTCCTCCACACCTTTCTAAAAGAGCGCCCTTATAATTCTAAGGCTATGGTCCTAGACTCTCCCACCAGTGGAAACTTCCTTTCCACATCCACACTATTTCTGCCTTTCATTATTCTGGAAGTTTCAATGAGGTCCCCTTCAACCTTCTAAACTCCAGCGAGTAGAGTAGAGATCCCTTCCCATTCCCACACTGACCTGTCTGATCTTGGCCATTGTAAAGCCCAACTCAAACTAGAGGAACAACCAAGCTTATTCTGCCTGAGAAATCTATAACCTAACGATGTGAACATTAATTTTTCCTGTTTCAGGTAAATACCTTATCACTGGCCCTAACACTTGCCTCTCACCTACCTATTTTCTATTCACTTTCCCTTCAAACCCTATCCCCAACTCTCTCCCCCCTCCCCTTCTGGTTCTATCTACCTAGTACCCATGCATTTCACCCGCTGGATCCCTTCTGCAGGTTCTATCTGCCCTTCTCTCCCTTAATGGTTCCCTTTAATACCACCTGATCAGATTTCAGCGTGGGTGGCTCCTGCTTATCACCCTCCAGGTTATCGCTTTCACGCACCCCTTTTCCCATCTGGTTTTCTTTCTCATCTTCCACTCACTTACCTGCCTCTACCATTCAACACCAGCCCTGCCCCTTCCCCCCATGCTGCATCTGCCCATCACCATGCACTCTTCTTTTGGTCTACCTATTACCCCTCTCTCTCTCCCCTCCCCTCTTTACACTGGCCATCTCCTCCACCCCCCCCCCCCCCCCCCATCCATCCCCGACCACAGATGCTGTTCAACAAGCTGTTCCTCCAGCAGTATGTTTTTATTTGCTCCAAATTCTAGCATCTGCGGTCTCTTGTAGCTCCACCTTTTTAATGTTTACCTAATCTCACTGAATTTTGCAATGATTTTATTAATGTTCAAGTGAAGTGTATCATTGCATAATTGGGCAAATGTGAGTATGGTTAGGCTAGATTTTTATTTGAATGAAGTTCTTCCATGTGGGGAAATTTGTGGTTTCTACGTGCTCTACAAGTCCCATAAGTCCGTGAATGAGATTCTAGCACTGTAGACGAGCATAATTTTCCAACACACCTGAACCACTGTCTTTCATTGGATTAAATCCAAGATAGCAGTAATGCAGACTCAGCCGGGGCAATAGTGCAACTGCAATGTTGGGTGCTCACTTGCAGTATGCATGTGGCACATACGTAATTGCGTCACCTTGAACTAAATGTGATTATGTGATGTGACCGAAATTAAGGAGATAGGAATATATGGATCAAAAATGTCAGAAAATATGAAGAAAGCTTCCAGTTAAGAAACTAATAAGTGATGGAATGGAGATTTTGAAGTAGAAAACTATTGAAATTTATTTTTCCATCATCTTGAACATACGGAATGAAAATTTACCAAGAAATGTAGCACTCATTGCATTGCAGAGCACTGATTTTCTGTACCACTCCAACTTCAGTTGCTTATCAATTTCCAAAGGATCTTCTTGGAGATACGCAATCTGGAACTGGGGACCTGATGGTTAATTTGCTGTATTGCCAGATTTCATGAGGAAAGTAAGTGGCTTTGCCATTCCAAACAAATTTTTAAAAAATAAGAAGATAGACACAAAAATCTGGAGCTATTCAGCGGGACAGTTAGCATCTCTGGAGAGAAGGAATGGGTGACCTTTCGGGTCGAGACCTTTCTTCAGACTTAACAAAAAATAAGAGGTTTATTTTCAAAGTTGGTTCTGACTGACACAATGAACTGCAACAAACAAATTACTGGCTAGATGCTTGATGCTATTCCCCCTTTAAAATGTCCATTTGTGTGGTGCACCAAGTAAATTAGAAAGGTATTTTCCCAAACCATGCTTAAAGACCACTGAATAAAATAAAATTCCACGATAATATCTCAGTAGATTAAGGTAATTTCACTTAAATTTGATTCCCTGTAAGTGTTAGTACTCGTGGATAGCTTAACAATTTGGGCTGAAGCTGGTTTAGTCTCCAATGATCTGGAGTGCATTTGAGTCTCTGGAGCCCCAATAAATTCCATAAATTGCTTGAGACTCTGGCACAGATCCGCAGGTTGCCAAATTTAAAATCAGAATTTGGAATCTAATGTTCACTTGAGAGATTCTGTAACATTAAAACTTAATTTCACCATAGGAGCATAATAATGGCTTATTTATTTATGTAGTTATAAAAACCCTCCATGAATAAAATCATTTATTATAGAACATGGAACAGTTCAGCATGGGAATAGGCCCTTTGGCCCATGATGTCTGTGCTGAACATGATGCCAAGATAAATGGATCTCTTCTGCCTGCATGTTGTCCTTATGTTTCCATTCCCTGCATATTCATATGCCCACCTGAAGGCTCCCTAGGCACCACTATCATATCTCCTTCCACCACCACCCCTGGCAGCAACAATTTAAAGCAATTCAAGTTTGTCCTACCTCTTCTTATAACTAATACCCTCCAATTCAAGCTACATTCCATAAAAATGCTTCTGCGCCCTCTCCAAGCCCTCCACATCCTTCGTGTAATGGGGCGACCAAAACTGCACACATTACTCCAATTGTGGCCTAACCAAAGTTTTATAAGCTTCAACACTGTTTAACAAATTTGTCATGTGCTTTGTCACCGTGATCCTTTAACATATAAAACTGTTGCATGCTTACCTGTACAATCAGATAAGTGGTAATAAGTTGGATCAATTTGATTGATTGCAAGGTTGCTTTCTATATTATTTATATGAATAAATGCAAATTCATGGGAAGTGATTTATACAAGTAAAGTATGCCAGTTTTAGTGTGGCCATGTGATATGTATAAGACTTAACCATTTAATATAAGAGCATAGTCCATCAATGGTGCTTGCATTCAATTGTGGTATCAGTGATGAGCGCAAGGCTATTATCAGGCAAGTGGTGATTTTCATGATGTAAATGGAGGATTACACTAAACTGGATTTGTTGTCCACTTTTTATTTTGAAATGCTGAACCTATTGAATATAAAAACATCTTTAATCCTCCTAACATCTCACAAATTTTTGAAATGACTCAGGAGCACATTGTAAATTTGAGCTATCTTGAGCACAGAAGTAAGCCAAAAGTGATGCATCAATGATTTTTTTTAAATGTGCCTTTTTGCATAGGCAAAAGAAGAATGCAATTTACCACAATTGCTATTATTTTGTTGTCAACTCTTTATAAATTCAGTCTACATCTGCTTAATCAGAAGTTTCTTCCTTCAAGCATACAAACTGGAAGCCAATTTTGAACTGGCCTTTATAACTTGCTTACTAAAATATGTTTGAATATCATCTGCAACCATTTTTTCCTTAAATTGCTTATTGTTTAGTTTAGTTAATGGGTGAATTTTAAAGGCACTGTCACTTACAGTAAAACTCAACTAGATAATTTTGTCAGACTTTTGCAAGCAATCTTAATATTAAACCTTGAAATGCCAATGTTCTCGGTGCAATTTGCTGTTTGGCCTATCAAGGTTTTTTTTTCATATTTCTTTAGCTTTTTATTTATTTATTATGTGTAGTAACTGAATGTGGGCCTTTTAGCAAAGCCAGCATTTATTGCTAATGCATGGAGACTTAGCTGGTGGGCCACTTTCTTGAATTGCATTTGCCTTTGTGACAAAAAGCTGCTCCTACATACAGCCCCGTTATTTATTTTGGGATTTTCACCCACCAACGTCTACATCTTGTATCCTTCTACATGGTGAAAGTCAAGCTGCCAAAATCTTGACTAATTGTTGTTGTCTGATACATTGATTCTCGATGTGGGAGGTATGTAAAGAGGTGCTGACCTAGCATACTTCCCTTCTTCAGTAATATGAAGTACTTTGAGTTAAAATTTAAATTAAAATGAATAAAATTAAAATTAAATTAAATTAAATTACTAGCAACAGTTTTCTATCACACTCCTGATTATGTGCCTTTGGAGGACAGAGTTTCTGTGGAGTTGGTTAATGAGCTATTAGAAACATAGAAATATAGAAAAACAGTTACAGCAGTAGGCCATTCAGCCCTTCGAGCCAGCACCACCATTCAATATGGTTATGGCTGATCAGATCATCCAGAATCAGTACCCCGTTCCTGCTTTCTCCCCATTCCATTAGCCCCAAGAGCTATATCCTACTCTCTCTTGAATACATCCAGTGAATTGGCCTCCACTGCCTTCTGTGGCAGATAATTCCACAGATTCACAACTCTTTGGGTGAAAAGGCTTTTCCTCATCTCAGTCCTAAATGGCCTACCCCTTATTCTTAATCTGTGACCCCTGGTTCTGGACTCCCCCAACATCGAGAACATTTTTCCTGCATCTAGTCTGTCCAATCCTTTACAAATTTTATATGTTTCTATAAGATCCCCTCTCATCCTTCTAAATTCCAGGGAATACAAGCCCAGTCGACCCATTCTTTCATCATATGTCATTCCCGCCATCCCTGGAATTAACCTGGTGAACTTACGCTGCACTCCCTCAATAGCAAAAATGTCTTTCCTCACATTAGGAGACCAAAATTGCACACACAATATTCCAGGTGCGGTCTCACCAGGGCTCTGTACAACTGCATTAGGACCTCCTTGCTCCTAAACTCAAATCCTCTCGCAATGAAGGCCAACATGCCATTAGCTTTCTTCACTACCTGCTGTACCTGCATGCTTATTTTCAGTGACAGATGTACAAGCATGCCCAGGTCTCGTTGCACCTCCCCTTTTCCTGATCTGACACCATTCAGATTATAATCTGCCATCTTGTTCTTGCCACCAAAGTGGATAACCTCACATTTATCCACATTATACTGCATCTGCCATGCATCTGCCCATTCACCCAACCTATCCAAGTCACCCTGCAGCCTCATAGCAGCCTCCTTGCAGCTCACACTGCCACCCAGCTTTATGTCACCCACAAACTTGGAGATGTTCCATTTAATTCCCTTGTCTAAATCGTTAATATATATTGTAAATAACTGTGGTCCCAGCACAGTTGAATTGAATTTTTGAAGGGGTGACCAAGGAGGTAGATGGGGGTAGTGCAGTGGATGTGGTATACATGGATTTCAGTAAGGCTTTTGGCAAGGTCCCACACAGGAGACTAGTCAAGAAGGTAAGAGCCCATGGGATCCAGGGCACCTTGGCAAAATGGATAAAAAACTGGCTTAGTGACAGAAGGCAGAGGGTGATGGTAGAAGGGTGCTTCTGTGACTGGAGGCCGGTGTCCAGTGGGGTGCCGCAGGGATCGGTGTTGGGTCCCTTACTGTTTGTAATCTACATAAATGATCTGGATGTCAACGTACAGGGCATGATCAGCAAGTTTGCAGATGACACAAAGGTAGGGGGGGTGGTGAATAGCGAGGAAGGGATCTGCAAGCTGCAGGAAGATATAGATGAGATGGTCAGATGGGCGGAGCAGTGGCAGATGGAATTTAATCCTGAAAAGTGCGAGGTGATGCACTTTGGCAGAAATAACTTGGAGAGGGAGTACACCATGAATGGAAGGACTCTAGGGAAGACAGGGGTACAGAGGGACCTTGGAGTACAGGTACACAAGTCCTTGAAGGCAGCAGGACAGGTGGACAGGGTGGTTAAAAAGGCATATGGGTTACTGGCCTTCATTAGCCGGGGCATCGAATATAAAAGTAGGGGGGTAATGATGGAATTGTACAGAACACTGGTGAGGCCACAGCTGGAGTATTGTGTACAGTTCTGGTCACCAGATTATAGAAAGGATGTGATAGCTTTGGAGAGGGTGCAGAGGAGATTCACCAGGATGCTGCCAGGGATGAAGGGCCTCGGCTATGAGGAGAGACTGGGCAGACTGGGGTTGTTTTCCCTGGAGCAGAGAAGGCTGAGAGGGGACATGATCGAGGTGTACAAGATCATGAGGGGCATAGATAAGGTAGATGGCGGGGAACTTCTTCCACTGGTGGAAGGTTCAACAACGAGGGGACATAGATACAGGGTAAGGGGAGGGAGTTTCGGGGGGATGTGAGAAAGAACTTTTTCACCCAGAGGGTGGTTGGAGTCTGGAACTCACTGCCTGGGGTGGTGGTGGAGGCGGGAACACTCACAACGTTTAAGAGGCATTTGGATGGGCACTTGAAATGCTACAACATTCAGGGCTACGGTCCAAATTCGGGAAAATGGGATTAAAATTAGACTGTGTTTGGTAACGGGCGGCGCGGACATGATGGGCCGAAGGGCCTCTTTCTGTGCTGTAGGACTCTATGACTCTATGACACTGAGTCTTGCGGCACCCCACTAGTCACTGCCTGCCATTCTGAAAAGGACCCGTTAATTCCTACTCTTTGCTTCCTGTCTGCCAACCTGTTCTCTATCCATATCAATACCTTACCCCCAATACCATGTGCTCTAATTTTACACACTAATCTCTTGTGTGCGACCTTGTCAAAGGCTTTTTGAAAGTCCAGATACCCCTTATTTACTGGATCTCCCTTATCCATTCTACTTGTTACATCCTCAAAAAATTCCAAAAGATTAGCCAAGCATGATTTCCCCTTCATAAATCCATGCTCTTTGACCGATCCCGTCACTGCTTTCCAAATGCACTGCAAAAACATCTTTAATAATCGACTCAAGCATCTTTCCCACTACCGACGTAAGGCGAACTGGTCTATAATTCCCCATTTTCTCTCCCTCCTTTCTTAAAAAGTGGAGTTACATTAGCTACCCTCCAGCCCACAGGAACTTATGCAGAGTCTATAGAACATTGGAAAATTGGAAAATGATCACCAATGATCATTTTCATATTCACGACAGAATGCTCAGCACCTGACATTCTCTGCCAGCCATGCCATTTAAGTGCCAGGTTCAGTTCTGTTTCCATTTAATATTTAGCTCAAGAATGTTGGTAAGAGGGAACATGGTGGTAATGCCATTGAATGTCAAGATAAAGTAATTATCCTCTATTACTATGTTATATGATATAGTGATATGTCTAATCAACACATTTATCCACTTTACACACAGTATTTGTAAGCAAGAGTTGTTAAGCAACTCAACAACATCTTGGCACCATATCCAATGGGTACATTTGTGATGTATTTTTTTCACTGTTCTCTCTGGAGGTCTTTAGTGATCTGTTGTTTTTCAGTAATTTGAGTAAATGAAAAGGAAAGCATTTTGGGCCTCCCAATGGGACAATGTTGAGTCTCAAGCTTCTTGCAAATAGGTGTTGAGTTTGTCTCTGGAGGAATGTAACTGGGAGGAGATGTAATAAAATTATGGAGCTAATGGCAAGTTATTTTTATTTCTTCCCATTTCCCCCAAGGATTCATTGTTCTCTACACCTCACACTCCATGACATAATTGGTAATTAAGCTAAAACAGGAGGAGGATTGGTCTGCCCCAAGGGATGATTCCTTTAGATAATTTTCATACATTGTTGCTTTACCTGTGTATAATTATGGAAGAATATTCGTTAGTGTACTGAGCATTTCCAGTGTTATCCTTCTTCTGCGTGAACAATGGTTAGAGGAAAGTCATGACTTAAAATGAGCATCAGCAAGCCACCGTGTTTATCAATCTTCCGAGTGTGTGTTATTTTCAGATGTTTAATAGAAAACAGCCAAAGGGATTAATATAAATTGCCAACAGGAAACCTAGGAGCTCATACTACATATAGTTGCTCTAGTAGGGTATGAAAGTAATTCTAGCAATAAAAGTAAGTAATATCAGGTGTTTAAAGCATTAAAGCAGTAACTGAAAATTATATGGATGCAAAATAAAATGGTATTTTAATTTACTGCTTCATGATTCCATTTAGAACCTGCCATGCTTTATACATAGTCAGAACTAGACTTCAGAAAATCCAACAAAATGGTAATTTTTCATTAGTTTTATAATAATGGGATAAACTAAAGCTGAATAATTTGAATATCAACATTCAAAATTAAGAATGGTAAAAGACTCATTTTTTGATGCCATGAAATATCCGCATAGACACTACACTAATTTGTATCGCCCGTTGCCAGACATCCTAAAAGTTTATATTTTTGATTGTTTTTACTTTCTCTCAGTTCCCTGCATAAAGAATTCAAGGAATTGTACATGTCATGGTTTGGTATTCTCATTCAAAGGGTCCCACCCTCTCCTGGCTGATTAGCAAGTGCGAGGGTGAGCACAAAATGTGACCATTTGAAACTTGGGTTTCATGTATTTAATCATTTTCCTTTTCCTTCTTCCTGTTTTCCCAAAGTCTTATCACTCAAAATTTCATAACCAAAATTTCATGTTTGTCCCCTGTCCACAACCGTAGTAGATATTTTGCTCTGCATATAAATAAGTTAAGTTATAGGAGCAGAATTAGGCCAGTTGGCCCATCAAGTCTACTCCACCATTCAGTCATGGCTGATACATCTTTCCCTCTCAAATCCCATTCTCCTGCCTTCTCCCCATAACCCCTGTCACCCGTACTAATCAAGAATGCTTGGTATTTTGTTGCATTTAATCATACTAAAGGAGATCTAAGCACAGACTCGTTTCCAATAAAATAACTTGAACACTTTTAATTTTTATGCAAATTTCCAGCCTTGTACATCTTTTGCAATTGATGCCCCTGTGATTACTTCTATCAGTATGCACAAATAAATTATTTATGAACCTGATGAACAGCTGCAGTCCCAGCACAACCTTCCAAGACTTTTACTTATGATCTCACTTAGTGCAGACATTCTTTAGGCAACCCTTTTCTTATGAGATGGAGGGTAAAAAGGTCCTGTGCAACATAGAATCAGACATCCAGGCCTGCCCGAAATGTCGCCTGCACCTTTTCTCCAGAGCTGCTGCCTTACCCGCTGAGTTACTCCAGTGCTTTGTGTCTAACTTCTTAAAATTCCTGCATTCTGAGTTCTTCCTTATTTGAAAAGTTGATTCACTTGCATCAACCAGCATTCCTCCTTCCAAATGCCATATTTCTGCTGCTGTGACTCATCAAAGGATGCACTTTAAATCTAGTCATTTTTCCTCCATAATTGTAGGATGAATTGAGCATTTTCAGCACTTTGTATATATGTTTGTTTATAGCATTTTAACATATTTTGCTTTGATTTTTCGCAGATTTTACCCTCCGTTCAGTCTACAAACTGTGGGCTTAACACTTGAGCAGAGTTGGTGAAAAGATTGCTGATTATAACTATAAATTATGTATTAATAAAACCTTAATTTATTGGCTGAGTTTAACCTCTGTGCAATTTTCCGTATTAACATAATGCACATCATGGTAGGAGGTGCTTACTCTGTATTACTGAACCACTTTTTATAATATAATTTTCCAATTTTATTTTTAATGTGTGCAGGAAATTACGAAGTTATCTTAATACAACATACAAAAAAATGTTCTGAGCAATGTAGAGGGACCATCTTTCCCTGACTTACAAATTGTTTATGAAGATTTTTTTTGTTTTTCACAAAAATAGATTGTACTGGAAAGTAACGAAGAAAAAGAATCAAATTTAACTACACTATTCCCAGGACAGAAAAAAAGAATTTCACATATTTCAAAGCAAGAAAATGTAAGTGAAGCAATGAGAAATCCCATTTTCTCTTGTACTTTACAGATTTCAAGCCAAAGACTCTTTAGAGAATTAGATTCATTCATTTTCTCGCCTGGTACTGAAGTTGAGATTTGATTAATTTAAAAGTCGATAAGTACATTTAGCAATTTTGCTGTATGCTGTTACTGCCCGAGTATCCTTTATCAAAAATAGAAAATATTATCCAGAGGAAATCGTTTAAGTAGCAAATATCATTGTTATGTAGCTGTTGTGAATATTCCCTGTTTTGAGGAACAGTTAAGCACAAAGTTAACCAGCGATCATACACAGCAGCAGTGTACACTTGCTGTGTTTTAGTTAAGTTTACGAGGTGGCCGACTTGTGAGAATTGTGTCAATGGAACTGGCTCATACACGATAAGGAACAATACATGTGCAGAAAGACCTTGGGTGACGGCAGTTGCCCACATCAGCTCTGCAGGCCTGAGACATCAAGGCTCCAAACAAGATTGTACTCGAGAGATAAAAGGGCTGCAACCAGTGTTACTTCTATGACAATCAGGATACCTCAGCTGCAGCAGAGAAATATTTAAATTGTTCCTTAGCCAAGTTGCCAGGCAGAGGCAGATGGCTCTGCCATACAAGAGCTCTCTCAATGGTGATCTTCCATGTTATATTATAAAGCACAGAATGAGAAAAGGTGTGTCTCTACTCCACCATTAAATCAGCTTTGGTTTATGCAGCTGCAATAGCACAGGATCAGAAATCAACAAACCCTTAATGTCTTTTTTGAGATACTCTCATTACTATAGGAAGTTAGCAGATTAAAGGACAGCTCCAAAGCAGTTCCCATAGTAACAGAGACAGAAGGCACTGTAGATGCTGAAATCTTGAGCAAAGCACAGTATTAGACTATAAGAAAATAACTGCAGCTGCTGGTACAAATCGATTTATTCACTAAATGCTGGAGTAACTCAGCAGGTCAGGCAGCATCTCGGGAGATGAAGGGTCTCGACCCAAAACATCACCCATTCCTTTTCTCAGAACAGCTTGTACTGGAGCCTACCAGGGAGAAGGCAATTCTGGATTTAGTGTTGTGTAATGATCCTGATCTGATAAGGGGACTAGAGGTAAAAGAGCCATTAGGAGGCAGTGATCACAACATGATAAGTTTTACTCTGCAAATGGAAAGGCAGAAGGGAAAATCGGAAGTGTCAGTATTACAGTATAGCAAAGGGGATTACAGAGGCAGGAGCTGGCCAAAATTGACTGGAAGGAGGCCCTAGCAGGGAAGACGGTAGAACAGCAATGGCAGGTATTCCTGGGAATAATGCAGAGGTTGCAGGATCAATTTATCCCAAAGAGGCGGAAAGACTCTAAGGGGAGTAAGAGACACCTGTGGCTGACAAGGGAAGTCAAGGACAGCATAAAAATTAAGGAGAGGAAGTATAACATAGCAAAGAAGAGTGGGAAGACAGAGGATTGGGACTCTTTTAAAGAGCAACAAAAGTTAACTAAAAAGGCAATACGGGGAGAAAAGATGAGGTACGGGGGTAAACTAGCCAATAATATAAAGGAGGATAGCAAAAGTTTTTTTAGGTACGTGAAGAGGAAAAAAATAGTCAAGGCAAATGTGGGTCCCTTGAAGACAGAAGCGGGGGAATTTATTATGGGGAACAAAGAAATGGCAGACGAATTAAACCGTTACTTTGGATCTGTCTTCACTGAGGAAGATACACACAATCTCCCAAATGTTCTAGGGGCCGGAGAACCTAGGGTGATGGAGGAACTGAAGGAAATCCACATTAGGCAGGAAATGGTTTTGGGTAGACTGATGGGACTGAAGGCTGATAAATCCCCAGGGCCTGATGGTCTGCATCCCAGGGTACTTAAGGAGGTGGCTCTAGAAATAGTGGAAGCATTGGAGATCATTTTTCAATGTTCTATAGATTCAGGATCAGTTCCTGTGGATTGGAGGATAGCAAATGTTATCCCACTTTTTAAGAAAGGAGGGAGAGAGAAAACGTAATTATAGACCAGTTAGTCTGACATCAGTGGTGGGGAAGATGCTGGAGTCAATTATAAAAGACGAAATTGATGAGCATTTGGATAGCAGTAACAGGATCATTCCGAGTCAGCATGGATTTACGAAGGGGAAATCATGCTTGACAAATCTACTGGAATTTTTTGAGGATGTGACTAGGAAAATTGACAGGGGAGAGTCAGTGGATGTGGTGTACCTCGACTTTCAGAAAGCCTTCGACAAGGTCCCACATAGGAGATTAGTGGGCAAAATTAGAGCACATGGTATTGGGGGTAGGGTACTGACTTGGATAGAAAATTGGTTGACGGACAGAAAGCAAAGAGTGGGGATAAATGGGTCCCTTTCGGAATGGCAGGCAGTGACCAGTGGGGTACCACAAGGTTCGGTGCTGGGATCCCAGCTATTTACGATATACATTAATGACTTAGATGAAGGGATTAAAAGTACCATTAGCAAATTTGCAGATGATACTAAGCTGGGGGGTAGTGTGAATTGTGAGGAAGATGCAATAAGGCTGCAGGTGACTTGGACAGGTTGTGTGAGTGGGCGGATACATGGCAGATGCAGTTTAATGTAGATAAGTGTGAGGTTATTCACTTTGGAAGTAAGAATAGAAAGGCAGATTATTATCTGAATGGTGTCAAGTTAGGAAGAGGGGATGTTCAACGAGATCTGGGTGTCCTAGTGCATCAGTCACTGAAAGGAAGCATGCAGGTACAGCAGGCAGTGAAGAAAGCCAATGGAATGTTGGCCTTCATAACAAGAGGAGTTGAGTATAGGAGCAAAGAGGTCCTTCTACAGTTGTACCGGGCCCTGGTGAGACCGCACCTGGAGTACTGTGTGCAGTTTTGGTCTCCAAATTTGAGGAAGGATATTCTTGCTATTGAGGGCGTGCAGCGTAGGTTCACTAGGTTAATTCCCGGAATGGCGGGACTGTCGTATGTTGAAAGGCTGGAGCAATTAGGCTTGTATACACTGGAATTTAGAAGGATGAGGGGGGATCTTATTGAAACATATAAGATAATTAGGGGATTGGACACATTAGAGGCAGGAAACATGTTCCCAATGTAGGGGGAGTCCAGAACAAGGGGTCACAGTTTAAGAATAAGGGGTAGGCCATTTAGAACGGAGATGAGGAAGAACTTTTTCAGTCAGAGAGTGGTGAAGGTGTGGAATTCTCTGCCTCAGAAGGCAGTGGAGGCCAGTTCGTTGGATGCTTTCAAGAGAGAGCTGGATAGAGCTCTTAAGGGTAGCGGAGTGAGGGGGTATGGGGAGAAGGCAGGAACGGGGTACTGATTGAGAGTGATCAGCCATGATCGCATTGAATGGCGGTGCTGGCTCGAAGGGCTGAATGGCCTACTCCTGCACCTATTGTCTATTGTCTCGCGAGATGCTGCCTGACCTGCTGAGTTACTCCAGCATTTAGTGAATAAAACAGTATTAGACTAATTCAGCAGGTCAGGCAGCGTCTGTGGGGGAAATGGATAGGTGACTTTTCTTCAGGCTGATTGTAGTAGGGGGGGAACAACTGAAAAAGAAGTGGGGAAGGGATAAAGCCTGGCAAGTGATGGGTGGATACAGGTGAGGGGAATTTGATTGCCAGATGGGTGGAGTAAGTGGCAACGGCTAGTGATGAAAAGAAGAAAGAGGGTGGCAGGTAAGCAGAGAAGAGGAGTTAAATGTAAATCCAGAGGCAGGGATATGTGGAAGGAGATGGGGGGGAGGGGAAAGAGAGGTGAGAGAGTGGGAGAAATAGATGTGCACAGGGATGGAGGGGGCACAAGACAGAGAGAAGGGGTAGGGGGGTATTACTTTAAATTAAAGAGTTCAATGTTTGTAATACAGTAGTAACAAGGAACTGCAGATGCTGGTTTTACAAAATAGGACACAAAATGCTGGAGAGACTCAGCGGGCCAGGCGGCATCTCTGGGGAGCATGGACAGGTGATGTTTTGGGGTGGGACCCTTCTTCAGACTGTTCAGATTGTGTCCTTCAACGCTTTTACTGTTGGGTTGCAAGTAAACCACAAAAGGTAGCAGCAGTAGTAGGGTTTAGGTGAAGGTTGAACACAAGCACCTATGTGGGCCTGTTGATTGAAATAGACAGCATGCTGTAAGTTTAAAGCAGGTTGCCACGGTATGATTTGAACTTGTGGCTTTGTGGCACTGGACTATTCTATTTAAGCTAAAATCAGCAATGAATGAGTTTCTTTGAACAGCCACTTCAGGAGTACAATAAAGATAAATCATCTTTAAAACATGATTTAAAGAGATTTAAATTTCTTTTAAGCCTCAACCTAGTATCTGGGGCTGACCTTTGGGAGATAGTTGTAGGCTCTCCTTATGCATATGCAGGTAATAACTTAAATTATTTTTCCACAGGTAGAACCTGCCAAACCAGTTTTCCGTCCTTTTCGTAGATTTACTGCCCAAGAGGTTTGTTATCAGCGGGGTCTGATGGCACATCAGCAGGCTGCACAGCTTGCAGAAGTAGAAACATCAGTCGGTGTATCTTTCATCAACCGAGGACAGAAGAAGAGAATTGCACATACGCCAAAACCGGAGATGACATTACCAGATAATCAATGTAAACAGTCCTTTCAATTATTATACAAGTCTGGATATAATATTGTTAATTTAGCAGTATTCCTTTTTGTTCCTGGGAATAGTTGTGACCCATCACTCTATTACCTATGATCTTTGTATATGTATCTTTGGGTCTAATTTTATGTCATTTGGGTCTGATGTCAGTTTTGAATGTCTCTCCTTGCTAAAGAAGACAGCAATTATAGATATGATGCAGTGTTTTGGCTCGGGTGAAATGAAAAGTCACTCTTAAAACTCAACACAAGAATTCATAGCTTCACATATTTTGGAATTAAAATATGCATTATATACTCATTTTATCACTCCATGCTGTAGCATGTTAGAGTTGCTGAAAAATAATTCTCTGGATAGGATTGTCAACCTAAAAAAAATGTTGAATAGTATTGACCCAACTATCATCTCACATCAGTCCCGTAGGTGCAAATTTCCCCTCGTGTATGACTGAAATCACAAAATTATAAGATTTTTGCTTTGTTGGCAATTAAAAGAAAACATAATTTTCCTTAAGTGACTCAAGTATGTATCTCTAAAGGTTGGTAGAAATGTTCAACTTCCTACTTTCTTCTCGCCCCTCATGGCACATACAAAAGCTATTGATGGGAGACAATTTAAAATTTGAGGTTGATTCATTTTTGTTGGGAATGTTAAGAGTTACAGATAGTTACAGATACAGGTAGATCTCATTAAATGGTTAAAAGGCTCAGACAGCTGTGTTTATACAGCTTGAATGCCAATTCAAAGCGTCAATTTAAAATGTGTGTCTGGACAGTGAAAGACTTTGTTTTTGAAGGAAGCAGCACATCCTCCTTTGACCCAAGCTAACATTCCCCTTTGGTAACTTGTGGTATAAAGAATTCGAAGCAGGAATTCTGGTGCATTTCCTCAAGGATTTGATTCTCATCTTCCCCCTCCCTCAACCCCCAAAACCATTTTAGAGTTCCTACCGGCATTGTTCTTTTGGTTAAATAATTTACTGCTAGTTAAAACATTCATCTTTGGCTATATTAGGCTGTACCCAATCCCATGCAAATGCTTTTGATCTTAAACAGATGTTAAGCATTAATAATATATAGATATTTGTTGTTTGAAGTTTTGTGTTCTTACTTTTTTTTATCCTTTAGCTCCAATGAAGCTGAACACAGAGCCAATAAAAAGAACTGCATGTCCTAATAGCCCAAGAAACAGCAGATTTGGCTTAAAACCTCAAACTGCCATTGGCATGGCATCAAAAACTGTATCAACTTTTGCACAGAAGAGGATAGCTCATACTCCAACTTTGAAGGTAAACCTTTTTCACTGACCTACATACATGCCAGAAAATGGAAATGGTAAATTATTTCGAGTATTGTAAAGTATTTGTCAGTGTAGCTCCTGATTCCGGTTCACTTGCAGCAATTAGATTGAAATGTCACTTTTTTTAAAAATCCTAGCTACCGACCTTCTCATTCTTAACCCCCCCTCTTGTTAGAGAAAAGTGTTACAAATCACCTGTGTTGCATCCAATTTGAATATTTGCCTTTGTGCTAAATGGCACATTCGAAATATTATTTAAGCAGTAGCATTACAGTCTATCACCTTGCAAGACAGTTCTTCCATTTAATGTTACTTGAAATAAATAATTTGTAGTTGTAACCTGAAAGACCTAGGGTTGGATTGTACCTTGCCTCTCTGGTCAGCTCCTGTGCTGAAGGACCAGATACATTTCATGTCTGGTGCCACAGCACAATGCCAAGCAAAGCTGGTGCAGTCAGAGCAGCCGTGTTCAGTTGAATAACATTGACCTTAACTTTAAAAAGCAAAGTGAAGGAAAGAAATGTATCTACTTATTAATTCATGTGTTTTTTTAATGTTCATAAGTTAAATGTGCTTTTATTTGATTTGTTACTTTTTAAAAATTAAATGTCTCTTAACTGTTTCCAAATGTCTCTGATTGTAGACATTTAGAAGCATTGGGAAGGACCTCTTGATGGCATGAGTTGTCAAAGAGCTATGAGAGTTGTCTGTTGATGGCCTTAATTTCCACAGCCTGTGATCTAGTTAGTATTTGTGAAACTGCACAGCAGGAAAGACGTTGAGACATTGAAAGCATTTTGGCTGTATGAAGTAAGTGAGATGCGGGCTTTCTGCAAGAAAGGAGAGCCTGATATAGGCCGTGCCCAACATGACTTGGTCTATAATCTATAGGGAATTATGTCAGTCAGTTCCAGGAGAATAAATTGAGTTTCCTTACCAAATCCAGTCCAAATGGTAATTGGCAAGAAAAATGATAATGTCATGTGGTTTCTTTCTTCAATTTATATGTAAAGTGAAGTTTAGGTTAATGGGCAGTGACAGTTGACCTGTGGAAGTGCATTTTGTAGAGGATGCCGAAGTATCTGGAAGAGTCTCGAGCTAAAACAGTGAAACTAATTCTTATACTTGGCATTTAATGTCCTCATTTACTTGTGTAGTAACCTTGAGCATCTTGTGGCATTTATTCATCCAGTGTGGCTTGATAGAATTGTTGCAACATTTGAACTAAACAAAATTATTTCCTGTACTTCCCAACCCTTTCACTGTGTCCCCCTCCAAATAAGTCAAGCTTGAAGAGACCCACAATTCCTACAGAATATGGGTCAAAAGTTCCAACTAACGTGAGGCAACGGTATTTGAATGTTTTCATCGATGAATGCTTGAAATTCTGTGCATCTGAAGAAATGGCATTTGACAAGGTATAAAATTTCATTTCTATGGTGAAATCATTTAAGATTTTCTGGTTGGTGAAACCCAATTCTAATAATGGAGATCTCCAAGCATTTGAAATGTAACACTTTTTTGAAAGGATTGCATGCCAAGCAAAATCTGTTTTAATGCTAATTGTGCTATCAGTTAGTTGGAGCTGCCCTTTGAACCAGTGATGAAGTATATTTAATTAGCAATTATCAATTGCTCACAGCGAAAGACCTAAAAATATACCTCCGTGGAACAGCATGTGCGAAGCGAAAGATTTGGTTCTATGAGCATAAAATCAATTAGCCTTGTCTCTTTGACATAGTAAAATTTCTCAAGGTGCATATTAGAGATAAAAGAATGGTGCTAGGCCATAAAGAGTTAGGAAAAGGGGAGGGGGGATAAAAGTAACTTGGCAAGAGAGAGAATTAAATAAAGCAAGATGATTCTGCTTTGGGACACAGTTTTTAATTCATCCGTTACAGTTTAATTCACAGTTCATTGGAAGGGACCAACCCGAAACGTCATCTATCCATGTTTTCCAGAGATGCTGCTTAACCCATTGAGTTACTCCAGCACTTTGTGTCCTTTACAGATTGAAATTGTGATACAATCTTTTCATTATTTTAGATATCAGGAAATGTATGATCTTATTTTTGCTGACTCATTTCTGGTTTTGAAAATATGATAAATATGAACATTGCTTGGGGGTTATGAATCGTTTTGCTGTTAATCATGCAAGCGTTTTCCAAAGTATAAATTGAAAATCCGTGCTGTTTCTTCAAAATATAATTTAGATATAAGGCTTATATGGCTAACTGAGAAATTGACTAAATTTGAAATTGCAGGCTTTGAGTGAAGAAAGTACAGTGTATCAGCGAAGTACCAGTAGAACAGTGTACTTAAATGTGGCTGTAAACACCTTAAAGAAGTTGAGGAGCCATAGCAATGGCATGCCATCACCTCCAAAAAGTACGTTACTGCATGATATTTATGTTTGTCTATCATCAAGCTAGTATGGTATGATCTTGCCTTTTCGCCTGAAAGCATTGACTGTTTGGTTCAGTTTGGTTCAACTGGTCTTCCAGTAAACTGAACAAATGTCTGTTCATAGCAAACCCTTTGCACTGAGTCTTTTGCAGGTTTGATGTTGGAAGAACATAACTTAATTAAATTGTCTTGTGTCATTCACATTATTCCTTGAACAGTCTTATTTGCACCAAGCCTTAAATAAACTCGGAGGAATACAGCACGGAAACAGGGCCTTCGACTCAACTCTTGACCAAGATGCCCTATCTAAGTTAGTCCCATTTGCCTGCATTTGGCCCATATCCCTCTAAACCTTTTCCTATCTGTGTACCTGTCCAAGTCTCTCTTGAATGCTATTACCATCCACAACAACTTCCTCTACCCTCTGAGTGGAAAAAGTTGCACTTTGGCCTCCTATTAAATTTTGCTCCAAATCTTGTATGAACACGTCCTAAATTATTTCACGGAGATGTAACGCAAGAAGAATTATTTGATGCAAGTAGGTGGGATTTTGGGAAAGGTTTCATCAGAGCAGATTGAAATGAAGAGATTGGGAGAAAAAAATCCAGATTGATTTAAAGCTTGACAATCAAAGATGGAGCCAAATGACGAGGAGGCAGGAAACTGATTTAAAAGGACCAAAGTTCAATGAGGTAGAGAGGATTTGAGTAGGCTGTAGAAAATTGAAGGGCTGGACAAGGTCGAAAAAGGAATTTAATACAAGGATTAGACATTTAAATTGGAAAGTTTGAGCCATGAAATATCAGCAAGAGAAGGTAAGATATGGATAGCAGTGTTTGGGGTGAACTGAAGTTTAAAGAGGATAGAAGATGAGAGACTGGCCAGTAGACATTGTAATGCATTAATTTAGTGGTTGCAAAGTCTTGGATGTATTAAGCAACAAATGGCCTAAGGTTGAGATGAGTGAGTGATGGTTTTTGGGTTGGTGAGGATATGGCATCAGACAAGTTGAAATGCATAGAGTTAAGGATAGTGAAGTTCAACCTGAGGTTCCCACCAGTAAAGTCAATGATGAATGGATGGTCTTTGTGGCAAGGATTGAAGTTAACGACTCCCATCTTACCAATGATTAACATGGAAACTCAATGTAAATTATGTCAGTCGAGATACAGAGAAGGTATTAGCACAGATGGAGAATAAGATGAAATCGGTCTGTATGTGGGTCCTGCTTTTGGCTAACTACAGAAGGCAAAATTCAAGCAGTGAGCAAGCATTCAAGTAAGAAAGTAATCGGAGGTGAGTTTCAGGGTAAGTGAGACTAAAAGGCTAGGCAACTTCAAAAGGATGAATATGAGCAGGGATATTTCTACAACGGATGCGGTTTGGTATAATTGGATCACTTTCCTCAGAGGTGAGGATAAAGTAAGCGAGATGGAATTGCCAAACTCTGGCTGCGGGAGAATAGGTTCCATGATGTCATGGGAGTTTGAAACAGAGAGATTAGTAACTTTTAAAATAGAGTTCAGAGGAGTAGAGGCAGATGCCATGTTTGAAGGAAAAGAGATTGCCGCAGCAGGGAGAGTAAACGGTGTGATAGGTGATCAAATTTGGGCAAGTAGAGTATAGGTCTAAGTTCTATAAGAAAATAACTGCAGATGCTGGTACAAATCGATTTATTCACAAAATGCTGGAGTAACTCAGCAGGTCAGGCAGCATCTCGGGAGAGAAGGAATGGGTGACGTTTCGGGTCGAGACCCTTCTCCAGCATTTTGTGAATAAATCGATAGGTCTAAGTTCAATGGTGATGAAGTGTCAGTTAGGAGCAAAGTCTCTGCTCTTGAATCAAGCTTATTTCAAAATTAAGATGTTAGTGTAATTGATCAAAATCTTAGGTGTTAGAGCCATGTTTATAAATAAAGCTCGAATGAATTGTCAAGTGTGAAGTGATTGTTGGCCCACTGACAATCTAAGGAGCCAGTGTTGGCATCAATATAAACGTGGATAGCCTTCCACCCCAGCCCCAATTTACACAAAGATTTTTTTTTCCCCCAATACTATCATTAAAGTGCATTGTTGGTCAGTACTACTTTAGGTTAATTTTCACACTCACCAACTAAAACAGGCAACTTCACATTATATTGATTAAAATTATCAAGATGTTAACATCTCCACAAGTTAGCCTATTTACCACGCGAGAACAAAAGTCCTCCACTTTCTTCAGTCAATTGTTAAGTGTCAGCGTTAACTGCTTCTCTTTTCACAAATTTTCTTTTTTCACATCTGAGTTTTTAGCACTGTTTTTCTTCAGTCAACTTGGCTCCAGATAAAATAATACAGAAAAAGGAAAGTAATATAAAACATTATTGTGGCAGAAGAATCACTTAAAACAAGTAAAACCAATGGCTGGCAGTTAGTGCTGTGCCAAACTCATCATCATCATCATCATCATATATATACAGCCGGAAACAGGCCTTTTCGGCCCTCCAAGTCCGTGCCGCCCAGTGATCCCCGTACATTAACACTATCCTACACCCACTAGGGACAATTTTTTTACATTTTACCCAGCCAATTAACCTACATACCTGTACGTCTTTGGAGTGTGGGAGGAAACCGAAGATCTCGGAGTAAACCCACGCAGGTCACGGGGAGAACGTACAAACTCCTTACAGTGCAGCACCCGTAGTCAGGATCGAACCTGAGTCTCCGGCGCTGCATTCGCTGTAAAGCAGCAACTCTACCGCTGCGCTACCGTGCCGCCCAAAACTCTTGACTATATTTCACAAAATTGGGATTCTTGTACAATTACAGAGATCATGAACTTGTAGGCCATTCTTCTGATGAGTATTTTTGACCTGTTCTCGCTGTGAATGCTCGTGGTTTTCCTTTCTGGAGCATTAACGTGCTACAATTCCTGAGCACTTACTCTGGGAAATCTGTCTTCTGACCATATACCTGCGTGGATCTGGTGTGAGAACAATAGGTCTATTCATTTCTAATTAAAGGATTAACTGTAAGGGGTGATGAGGAATGCTACAAAAATATACATGTTTACTTCTTGAAGGACATGTTAAATGTTTGCATCTTCAAATTATTTTAAATATATTTTTAGAATTTTATTGCTTGCAGTGATTATTGTATTTGTTGAGTATTTCACGTGTATAGTTAAGCTGTATTCAAACCCTTGACAGGTTTGACAGGTTAGACAGGTTAAGGATGTGGCATAGCCTGCGGTCAGTTTTTGTTTTCCCAACCATGTTATGGGCAGAACTAGTTTGGGCACTTTATTAAGTCAGCATAACATTCAGCTGCAGGACCTTGGTGTTTGGAATTCGCATTTGCCAGCAAGTGCGAATGATTTGGACGAGACGATTGGGGGCTTTGTGGCCAGGTTTGCGGATAATACGCAAATAGGTGGAAGGGCAGGTGGTGTAGAGAGAGCAGGCACTCTGTAGAAGGACTTGGACAGGTTGGGAGAGTGGGCAGAGAAGTAGCAGATGGAATATAGTGTAGCAAAGTGTGGTATCATGCACTTTGGTAGTAGGAATAAAGACGTATTTTCTAAATGGGGAGAGAATCCAGAAATCGGAGGTGCAAAGCGACTTGGGAGTGCTGGTGCAGGATTCCCAAAAAAGTTCATCTGCAAGTCGAATCGGTAGTAAAGAAAGCAAACTCAATGAAAACAAACTAGCATTTATTTCAAAAGGGCTTGTACAAAAACAGGGATGCAATGCTGAGGCTCTATAAGGTGCTGTTAAGGCTGCATTTGGAATATTGTGAGCAATTTTGGACACCCTATCTGAGGAAGGATGTGCTTGCTCTGGAGAGGGTCCAGAGGAGGTTTACAAGAATGATCCCAGGAATGAGTAGGTTAGCCTACGATGAATGTTTGTCGGCACTGGGCCTGTAGTCGCTGGAGTTTAGAAGAATGGGGGGGGACGTCTTGAAACATACAGAATAGTGAAAGGCTTGGATAGAGTGGATGTGGAGAGGATGTTTCCACTCGTGGGAGAGTCTAGGACTAGAGAAATTAAGGACGTTCTTTTAGGAAGGAAATGAGGAGAAATTTCTTTAGTCAGAGGGTGGTGAATCTGTAGAATTCTTTGCCGTGGAAGGCTGTGGAGGCCGTCAGTGGATATTTTTAAGGCGGAGATAGGTAGATTCTTGATTAGTACAGGTGTCAGAGGTTATGGGGAGAATGCAGGAGAATGGGATTAGGAGGGAGAGATAGATCAGCCATGATTAAATGGCAGAGTTGACTTGATGGGCCGAATGGCCAAATTCTACTCCTATCACTTATGACCCTCTGACCTTATGAAGCAGTTTCAGTTTAATATTACTACTGTAATTTATACTGGATCTGGCTTTGGGATCTGGCCCAAAAACAAAAGGAAAATCAATGTTATTCTGTGCTCCATCTCAGTAATTTTAGGCCTTGGAATTGGATGCATGCCACATATAAAAGTGTTGCAAAATCAAAGCCCAATGTGTAAAATGCATTATCACCTACTTAAAAGAATATACTTAAATATTCTTACTAAAGCAGCTAAATATTTAATAGACTATAATTTTACACTTGAATTGTTTCAGGTTATATAATAGGTTATTAAGTACACTCTCAGTTCTTGGTCAATCCTGTTTCAACTTCTATCTGCATTTTCACTCTGTTAGAAGCAGCTAATGTATCCACAAACAAGAAGATGCAGTCACATGAAACATTGCTTGGGGGAAAGTTAGCCATGAAAACAAGTTTCACTCTGAATAGATCTGGAAAGCAGCAAGATGTTGAACTCAAGGGTAAGTGAATATATTAATTTGATGTTTCAGCTGTGGACTTTTATTTCTGTGGAAACATGCCATGCTGTGAGATTACTGGGCCCATTTCTCATCTTGGTTTATTAATCGTGACCATAAAGATTTAAAAGGCACGCTTTCTAAATATTGAAGAATTTGTTTGGAAGCTTAAAGCTGACTGCCAATTAAAGTAGCTCTCGCAGAAGATCTTTTGCCTATAAAGCCGATTCACCTCTACCCCATTCAACACACAAGCCAGCCAGATCAGATACTTTAGGATCCAATGATCCTTTAAGTATTTGATCATATTCGTGGATTGGACTGTATTAGGCGCTCTGTCACTGTGGACTGAGATCCCATTTGGCACCAACTCCTTGTAGAGGATTGTGGTTTTAGATGAACAAGCAAAGTAAATTTATAAATGCGGTATTTTGCTAACCGGCACATTTTTGTTTTTAAACTCTTAACAGATTACCACTGCAAACCTCAAAATAACCCACCCTTGGTTTTTGGCAACTTGTTGGACGTTTGCCAGGCTTGAGTATGCTGTTAAAATGGAGATGTAAACAGTTGAATTAAAATAACTTCCACATGTGCATTGGTTAGCAACTTGGTTTGAAGACATTTTCACATGATGAATGAAGTCTACTTGGCCAAATGAAAAGAATTTATTATGATTTGTAATCCATCTATCTAAAATCTTGTTTATTCAGAAGAGTCTATAAACATTTTAAAAGAAAATGTAGATTTGAATTTGCAGAAACCCTACTCTAATCCCAAAGCTCGATCAATTCAGGATTTTTCCTTTAGATTATAAAATGTCTTCATATTGATTTGTTGTTCAGTGTATGGGGAGAACCAGATCAATGTGATTAGTTAGCCAGAGATATTTTTTGCTAAAATTGAAGCCAAATGTAGACCCTTTGGAAAATTATGCAAGGGCCAGGAGACAGGGTAGGGAATAAGATCAAATACTTAAAGGTTACTTGTGGTGTCTGGCAAAGATCTGTGTTATGGTGTCAACCGTTTAATTTGGTTAAAGAGGTGGGAAGCCTCCAATGCAGGTTGACCAAATGATATGCTTAAATAGCATTGCAAGGAGAGGAAATAATAAAATCTTAAAATTGCACAGATATTCATGTATTGAATAGGTTATGGTTAACATATTTCAACATGGGTTAATACAAAGTTGTTCATTTTGGATCAAAGGAGATGGAAAAGAGTGCCTTCAAGATTTGCAGCAGAGATGACTTCAAGAAGGACCGTGAAGATGGCCAATTAAAATATCAAGGATGTGTGGAAAATAATTCAAGGCTAATTGTATTTGGAGCTTTACAAAAATATTGGAAGACAAGGGCCAGGGTAGAATTTCCAGAACAGGGAAAGTTAAGGATTGTTTAATTGAAGTTTTCATGATATTAAAGAGAACTAATGCGATTGATTAAAAAAAATATATATTGTGATGACGGGTCAAGAACTAGGGATAGTGTCGGGTATTTTAGGATTGAAGTTGCAAACGCAGGGTGGTTAATTATTCCTTTTAAATGCGAGTATTGACATTTTATTAAATAAAACAAATAAAAAATGTGAGTGTATTGAGTTACTGTAGGTCTCATTGAATGACTGAATGGATTCAAGAGACAAAATGGTCAATCTTGTGATTTTTGGTGCATGCTGTGATTAGCATCTATTGACCACACATGCAGCAAAGTCTACTGCCTGCAGTGTTTAGAAGTAGTGTTTTTTTTTAAATTTCTTGCAGATGGCTCTCTGCGTCTTAAACATTGTTGTTTCTAGATTGTGAGGATTATGAGCAAAAACCTAAAGAGTCATTGTATCAGTCATCATGGGCTCATGAATGCATGAACTACAACATGTTGGAAAGCATAGTGGAAACTTGCTCTATGTTTGAAATTGAGAACCCCAGGTGCAAATTTTGCAGACATCTAACCCATGTGACCTTCAACATTCTCTTCATATTTTTGTCCCATAGCCCCACAGTGTGGTGGCTGTTAAAATTACCAATCTATATCATTTGGGATTAATGTTTAGAGAGCACCAGCTCGAGTCATTTTCAAATTAGGAATTTGTACGTGTTGGTTCTGTGCAGCTCTTTCATTTTAATGGGGATAGTGTAGGTGGATTCTTAGCCTGATGGAAGGTTTAAATTTCACGTGTTGCTCTCACTTACAGCAGGGCTTTATTGGGCTGGCGCATTTAAAACTCACTACTGTTGGCCTTGTTGGAGGTGCAAGTTTCTGAAGATCTATATGCAAACATTTCAACCTGTTCCACAGATTACAAAAGTAAATGTCGATACTTGAATTGAATTTTTTTTTCTCTCTAGAGTAGGTGGGCATTAGAAATAGACCCTGGAACATAACAACTCATTGCCTCTTAAACAAGCAGAGGTCTTGCTGCCTATCAACCATCACTACAGCCTGCATATCATCAACCAAGAATCTTCACCATTTACAATTACGTGGATTAAATATCTGTGTGAAAATTCTAGTTGTTGCCCAATTACAATTGCAATAGCCAGTAGACTGAGGCAGTCGTTATATATTATATTATATTTGTATACAGTATATACAAATATATTATATTATATACAGTAATGTGTAAACTTGAAGCTCCTTCTGTTACATCAGTGTAGTCCTATTCCTATTTTGAATTGGTACTCCAAAGTGCTGGGTAAATATTGCTCCATGTCATGCGAGTCATTTCCATGGACCTGAAGCATAGCAATGAAAGGAATTGGGAGTTATGGTAAAGGAGCTTCAAATATTAAATTACTCCCAATTCCTTTCATTGCAGGTGCTATGCTATACAACAGGCTAAGTGAATATATTTTAACCGAAGAACAATTGCGAGAGAATTGTTATCCGAGGCCCCATGCAGAGAAACCGGGTGTTGCAGTGCTTTTTAATCAGAATGAAAAAAGGAACATCCTTGACCGTGAGTAAAAGTATACCTCTTGGTGAGATTGTTTTTTTTTAATAAAACTAAAATAAAATGAATGAACAAAAGATCTAATATCCTCCTTTCAGTTACCTTAATTGACCCACTGTGAAAATTGAAATATTTGTCATAACTAAGCAACCAATTCAAAGTTACATTATCAGTAGTTTAGTTTATTGTCAGGTGTACCGAGGTGCAGTGAAAAGCTTGTGTTGCGTGCTAACCAGCCAGTGGAGAGACGATACATGATTACAATTGAGCCATTCACAGTGTACAGATACATGATAAGGGAATAGTGTTTAGTGCAAGGTAAAGCCAGTAAAGTCTGATCAAAGATACTCCTAGGGTTCCTGATGAGGTAGATAGTAGTTCAGGACTGCTCTCTGATTGCAGCAGGACGGTTCAGTTGCCTGATAACAGCTGGGAAGAAACTGTCCCTGAATCTGGAGGTGTGCGTTTTCATACTTTTTACCAATATAATTTTACCAAGATAGTTTTACCAATGCCCTTATTCAACAAGAATTAAAACTTAGAAATCCAAATGATCTTTTGAGTTTTCACTCATCACTCTAAAACTCGGTGCCAAGAAATTAGTTGATAAATTCTCCAATTCCCTGATTTTTCTAGAATCTACCACATCCCCTCCTCTCCCCCCCCCCCCCCCGAAGTGCTGCTAATTGTGCGCCTCTTTGCATCCTTCTAAACTTTTCAATCCACCTCCTTTGGCAATCTGATTTTCCCATAAAGGTATTCATGGCCCTCTGTTGGGAAATTGAAGGTGTTGGATGATTGAATCTATTGCCCTACTAGTGAATACCCTTCTGACCTTGCAGTCTAGGCATGGGCATGAAAAACCTTCACTTGAGTGAAGAGCCATGGGAATGTATAACCCGTGGAAGCATCTCATTGTGAGCCGTCTTCAGGAAAGGAGATCATTTAAAATTGAAAAAACATACTGGCTTGCGACATGATTATAGTAAATTCCAGGATATTTTTGTATGAGGGTGGGGGGGCACGGTGGCACAGCGATCGAGTTGCAGCTTTATTGCACCAGTGACCCAGGTTCAATCTTGACTACGAGTGCTGTCCGTACGGAGTTTGTACGTTCTCCCCGTGATCGCGTAGGTTTTCCCCGGGCGCTCCAGTTTCCTCCCACACTCCAAAGACGTACGGGTTTCTAGGTTAATTTGGTTTTGGTTAAAAAAATGTAAATTGTTCACAGTATGCAGGATAGTGCAGTGTATGGGGATCGCTGGTCGGCATGGACTCAATGGGCCGAAAGGCTTGTTTCCACATTGTGTCTCTAAACTACATTTTAAAGTGTCACAAAGTCTAGGTGTTTCAAGTTTGTTTCCTTACATTTAGCTTCCTTAAGGATCTGCAGCCGTTGTGGAGCTGAATATGCTGTTTCTGTTAGTGGGAACTGTATACGGAAAGAAGAATGCAACTACCACTGGGGACGGATGCGTCGTCAGAAAGGTAAGTTAAGGAAATTTAAATTGAGGAAATAAAAACTATACAATAGCAACCTTTTCCATATCCCTATAATTCTTGGATACATCGCAGAATATATATCAACACTCCACCGTGTTCCCTTAGTTCCTTATTAGATTTATGTGTGTCAATCTTAGTTTTACTCAATCCATCAGCACCTCAAACAGGTGGGCACGGCCTCCCTACATATATCTCAGCAAGCCATTTCATTATGTGAATATAGACACAAAATGCTGGAGGAACTCATCGGGACAGGCAGCATCTCTGGCAAGAAGGATTGGGTGACGTTTCGGGTCGAGACCCTTCAATTTTATCTGAAATTATCATTATCTGAAAACCTCTGTCAAGTTTCTCCATGAAGAGCATTCCATATAAACTGAACAGTAATACTCTGATCCTTTGGTAAATCTGCAAGGAAATTGTTAAAACCATGATTGAGTTTAACTGTTTGTGTCAGTACTAAATCATCCTAATCTGCATTTCTTGATGGATAGTAAGAAGATCAATATTTTGTGTATTGATTGTCAGCCTGACAGTATTTTTAATTAAATAGTCCCAAGATTCCCTCACTTTAAATAATCAACTCTCCACAAAAGTGTATATTACTCAAACCTCAATAAAATCTAAAGTTTTATTTGCGAGAAGCCAAGTAGTTAACCAAAAAGCAAATACCAGAATCAATTTTCTAATTTAGTTTGGAGATGTACCATTAAAATGGGTTCTTTGGTTTCCTGAGTTCACACTGATCATTGGTCACCCGTTCTCACTAGTTTTATGTTATCCCACTTTCACATCCACTCCCTACACACTAGGGGCATTTTTGGAGGCCAATTAACCTAAAGACCCAAGGTAGACACAATGCTGTAGTAATTCAGCGGGACAGGCAGCATCTCTGGAGAGAAGGAATGGATGACGTTTCGGGTCGAGACCCTTCTTCAGACACGCCTTTGGGATCATAAGGTCAAGTGATAGGAGTAGAATTAGGCCATTCGGCCATCTAGTCTACTCTGCCATTCAATCATGGCTGATCTCTCTCTCCCTCCTAAGCCCATTCTCCTGCCTTCTCCCCATAACCTTCGACACCTGTACTAATCAAGAATCTATCTATCGCTGCCTTAAAAATTCTGAGGCTATGACCTCGAGTCCTCGACTCTCCCACTAGTGGAAACATCCTCTTCACATCCACTCTATCCAAGCCTTTCACTATTCTGTATGTTTCAATGGGGTCCCCCCTCATTCTTCTAAACTCCAGCAAGTACAGTCCCAGTGCTGACAAACGCTCATCATAGGTTAACCTCATTCCTGGGATCATTCTTGTAAACCTTCACTGAACCCTCTCCAGAGCCAGCACATCCTTCCAATATGGTGCCCAAAATTGTTCACAATATTCCTTATGCTCACAATATGCCTTATAGAGCCTCAGCATTACATCCCTGTTTTTGTATACTAGCCCTCTTGAAATAAATGCTAGCATTGAATTTACTTTCTTTACTACCGATTCGACTTGCAAATTAACTTTTTGGGCATCCTGCACCAGCACACCCAAATCCCTTTGCACCTCCGATTTCTGGATTCTCTTCCCCAATTGGAAAACAGTCTGCGCTACGGGATGTGTGCGGAAACCCACATGATCATGGGGAGAACGTGCAATCTTTGCACAGATGACCCACAAGGTCAAGATCAAACCCAAGTCTTTAGGCTATGAAGCAGCAGCTTTACCAACTGTGCTGCCCACTAATTGACTAGTTTTCATTCTTTTACTTCCATTTCCCCCACCAAACTATCCAGGTCCATAGCTCGCAGAAGGTGCTTGAACAAAGTAACCATCAAACTATCTTTCTCCCCAGTAACAAACTTCCACAGTCACATTTCCAACCATGACGCAGTAAAAAGCATCAACCTCAGTATATTTGTACTTTATGTGCATACTGATTCTTGGTGCGGAAGTCTAAAGAAATCCTTGATTTTCTATGGTTTTGTTAAAGCCAGACTCTTTTCTAATCTTGTTTATGCTGCAGTACCTGGTGGTTGGGAAACACAGTACAACTGCTGTGCAGGAGCAATAGGATCTCCAGGCTGTCAGACAGCGAAGGTAAGCTCTTCAGATGACTATTAATTTGTCTGTAATGCTTTTTAAGATGTCTTGAGCGAAAGGTTCCATATAAATGGGTGACTTTCTATCACATGACAGCAGTCGGGATGCTAGTGTTTGTTCCAATGAGGCAGACTTTGTAAACTTGATCCATCTTTTAACCTCTGGATTTATCCGGATTGTGACAGTTAACAGTAAAAACTGCACAAGAACAAAAGAACTAAGATTTCCTGGAAACTAAACTAAACAATAAAAATGTTTAATATATTAACATTTTGATTCTTCTGTATCATGTTTTGTTACAACTATTATGCACACAGCGATAATACAGAAAATGTATTCCATTTGCAGCAACATGTTCAGGATGGTCGCAAAGAAAACTTAGCTGGCTTTATGAAGACCTTTGAAAAAGCAATGCCACCAGATGAAAACCCAGGGATCTTTGCTCTGGATTGTGAAATGGTAGAAAATATGGACCTACTACTTTATTAATCGTCATTATATAACGGGGTCAAAAGAAGTATAATTACGTTGCACCAAATCACTAAACTTGTAGATCAACTATATTTATTTCCCACATGGGGGAAAAATTAAAAGTTAACCTAGTGAATTTATGTCATCATGTTAAGAGTAGGTTAGGTGTTCTTGCATGAAAAGTGGAACCAAAGGGTTTAAAGAAATCTACATAAGATATTGATGTGGCTGGGTTTGTAATTCTGCACTTACCATAATCTTAAACAAGCAGTCTTCAACATAGCTTGGCTTAGTTGAGAGTAATAAACTGAACAAAACAGTATAGACAGGCTCTGGAGCACAAATAAGTAGAAGGGCTGTTTTATCATCAGTGTATTTGAAATGCAGAAAGCAAGAGCTAGAGGTATACATCAACATTTAGTCCTTTCAATGTCTTGAACCAGCTGCGTTAAGTAACAATTTGAGTTACTAATAACAATTACTTTAATGTTTCAGTGGGTTCATTTTTTAAACTTTATTTTCAGTTGACTTGTGGGATGACTTTTTGCTTAAAATCACTTTTTTTGGTGCAATGCCCAAATTTTTGAAGAAAGAAATGCTGATAAGTTATAAGAACCCACATTGATATCAATCCTGAGCAAGTATTGGAGTTTTGTAGGTGTTCAAAATATTATATTTTATAGGATTGTTACATAAATGAGTGCATATGAAACCTTCATGATATAATAATTTGTTTTCTTTAATATTTCTTTAATATTAATCTATTATTTTCTTTCTAGTGCTACACAAAGCAAGGTTTGGAGCTGAGCAGATTGACTGTTGTAAACTCTGATCTAAAGGTGATGTACGATACATTTGTCAAACCGGACAGTAAGGTCGTTGATTATAACACCAGGTAGGTTATCGAGTCAACAGTTGAGGTTCTTTGCAACATCTTAGAATTGGCTCAGAATGATAAATGCTTTCTGCAGTTACCTTTTTAAGACTTCGACTATCGTGGTTGAAATAGTGCCAGGGGCTAGTTACAATACTGAAGACTGACCACAACAGCAGGGTTACTAGTCATTCTGTAAAGCATATTTTATTTTCATGTCTAAAATTGGGGCCTCAAAATATTGTACTAAATGAAAAGCTTCTTATAAAGTGATACTTGGATGCTTCCCCTTAGCACCTGGATTCTTTCCAGAATATTTAAAGTTTATATTTAAACTGTTAGGGCATTAATGTAAACCCTGACTTTCCGAATTACAAATTTTAATATAAACTTAATGATTTAATTTCATATCTTGCTTTTGAAAATTGGCGTTCACTCTCCTATATTTCAGTTCTTAAAGTTTACTACTTGCATGACTGTAGTTTAATTGTGCTGTCAGTACTCGTATTGATTGTATTCACACTGATCAGTCCCATGGACAAAATAATTACACCTTGTACTGTACAAACATGTGTTGTTTAGTAGTAAGAAATGTAATTGACTAACTCAGCAGTCAGACATAGTGTCAAATTCAGAACTGGTTCAATGTCTTGCTTGATAGTATGACTGCTACCTTCAACATTGTGTGATTTCTTGTAAACCCTATTTAAAGCAATCTGTTATTGAAAAGCGATTTGGAAGATCTAGTTAAGTTTAGAGATACAACGTGGAAACAGGCCCTTGCGCCTACAGAGTCTGCGCCGATCAGCAACTCCCGTGCATTAACTAGGGACAAATTTACATTTAGACCAAGCCAATTAACCTCCAAACCTGTACGTCTTTGGAGTGTGGGAAGAAACCTAAGATCTCGGAGAAAACCCACACAGGTCACAGGGAGAACGTACAAACTCCATAAAGACAAGTACCCATAGTCGGGATCAAACCCGGGTCTCTGGTGCGGTAAGGCAGTAGCTCTACTGCTACACCACCATGCTGCCCGAAATGTTGATGAGAATGGGATCAATCCTCTAAATTATGAAATAAATTTAGCTCCACATTGCCACAATACATTAGACATCTCCTGAATGCGCTGAATATATTGTTTTGTTATACCTTTCTGAGCATCCTTTATACTCTACTGGAGTATACCCAAAATCCTACCCGGAGGTTCCTTCCAGGTGCATGCAAAAGTTAGACCTTAAATTGCACGTAATTTTCGTGAAAATCTGCTCATCACTTGGTATTTTCTACATCTTATTGGAATAGGCCTAAACTGAAACCTAAACTGGGGTTAAATCAGCAGAGATAGTTGGTGCCCAAGGAGAACACTGAATTATTATTTCAGTATTCTTACTTGGGCACTGTATGTAGAAGAATATCTGGAAAGAATATTTTTAAGACTTAAATTCAAATTGAAAATTAGGACGATCAAAATTGTCTTTAGTCTCGACGTGGCCTATATCCTCCCTGTTCCGTATCATAGCTGAAACCAGGCTGTTTACAGCCTTACCATCTCTTTTTGATCCTGAGTACGGCTTCTGGGAAATATTCTGTCCAATTCTCATTCCACTTACTTTCACATCGACAATATTGACTATCATTGCCCCTGACTCAACCTATCTGCTGAAGAATCCTTAAACTGTGCTTTTGTCAATTGAGCAATCAACCATATAACGCTCTTCTAGTTTTTTGCCTCCTTCTCCATCATTTACAAATCATAGCTCATCCAAAGCTCTGCAGTGTTCCTCTATTCCCTCAGTTCCTGAGCCATTATTGCCTTGATTTAATTGAAAAAATCTTCCTGTCAAAACCTCATCTCCATCCACTTTTGCAACACTCTTCAGCCCCACAATCCTCTGAGATTCTAAGGGGAGTAGGAGGCAACAGTGGCTGACAAGGGAAGTTAGGGATGGAATAAAACTAAAAGAAAAGATATATAACATAGCAAAGAGTAGCCGGAAGCCAGAGGATTGGGAAGCTTTCATAGGACAACAGAAGGTAACAAAACGGGCAATACGGGCTGAAAAGATGAAATACGAGGGGAAGCTGGCCAAGAATATAAAGAAGGACAGTAAAAGCTTCTTTAGATATGTTAGGAGAAAAAGAGTAGCAAAGTCAAATGTGGGTCCCTTGAAGGCAGACACAGGTGAAATTATTATGGGTAACAAGGAAATGGCAGAAGAGTTGAACAGGTACTTCGGATCTGTCTTCACTAAGGAAGACACAAACAATCTCCCAGATGTACTGGAGGACAGAGGATCTAGGGGGGTGGAGGAACTGAAAGAAATTTTCATTAGACGAGAAGAAAGCTAATGGCCTTCATAACTAGAGGTTTTCAGTATAGGAGTAAAGAGGTTCTTCTGCAGTTGTATAGGGCCCTGGTAAGACCACATCTGGAGTATTGTGTACAGTTTTGGTCTCCTAATTTGAGGAAGGACATCCTTGTAATTGAGGCAGTGCAGCATAGATTCACGAGATTGATCCCTGGGATGACTGGACTGACATATGAGGAAAGATTGAAAAGACTAGGCTTGTATTCACTGGAGTTTAGAAGGATGAGAGAGGATCTTATAGAAACATATAAAAGGACTGGACAAGCTAGATGCAGGAAAAATGTTCCCAATGTTGGGCGAGTCCAGGGGCCACAGTCTTAGAATAAAGGGGAGGCCATTTAAAACTGAGGTGAGAAAAAACTTTTTCACCCAGAGTTGTGAATTTTTGGAATTCTCTGCCACAGAGGGCAGTGGAGGCCAAATCACTGGATGGATTTAAGAGAGAGTTAGATAGAGCTCTAGGGGCTAGAGGAATCAAGAGATATGGGGAGAAGGCAGGCACGGGTTATTGATTGGGAACGATCAGCCATGATCACAATGAATGGTGGTGATGGCTCGTAGGGCCGAATGGCCTCCTCCTGCACCTATTTTCTATGTTTCTATGTTTAATATCTCTATGTTCTGGCAGATTGTTTGATGATCAGATGCACGTTCAAGTCCTAGATACACTGCTGTTAAATGCATTCGCTGCTTGCCTTCAAAATTTGGTGTCCTTTAAAGCACTTTTAGTTCATCTAGATTATTTAGTTCAATGTCTTGCTTTTGAAAATTGGTGTTCACTCCTATATTTCCAATTTGAAAGTTCACTACATGCATGGGTGTAGTTTAATCATTCTGTTGCACTCCAGTGTGGCGGTGTGGCACAGCAGCAGAATTGGTGCCTTACAGCACCAGGGACCTGGGTTCAATCCTGACTGTGGGAGCTGTCTGTTCTTTCTCCCTGTGACTGCGTGGATTTTCTCCAGGTGTTCTGGTTTCCTCCCACATTACAAGAATGTACAGGTTTGTAGGTTGATTGACTAAGGTAAAAATTCTAAAATTGTCCCTAGTGTATTAGTGTGTAGGGTGATCGTTGATCGGCGCGGACTTTGGTGGGTAGAAGGGCCTGTTTCCTAGCCGCATCTCTAAAGTCTCGCATGAATAAATTACATCCATGCAAGAAGTAAACTTTCAGAGTCTTGGTATAGATGGGAACGAAATATCCGCCCATCCAAATGTATAACCAGGGATCTTAAAATTTTGTGTTCATGTAGATTTTCTGGTGTAACAGAGGAGGATATGGCAAACACAACAATCACGATCCGTGATGTACAGGCAGTATTACTGAATATGTTCAGTGCTACCACCATATTAATTGGGCACAGCTTGGAAAGTGATTTATTTGCACTAAAGGTATGTTGTTTTCGTTAAAACTTAATTTTTACATTAATCCCTTCAGGCAAACGATGCAGTGCCTATCAAAAAAAATTGTTGTAAACTTTCTGCAGCAAGATGATAATTGTATAGGAATTGTTATTTAGAAAAGTATAGTGTGGGAAGCTTCATGATGTACTGCAGACTTCAGTTTTAATGTTAACCTTAATTTGATGATTCTCAATAAGAAAACCTATTTAAAAGTTATAGTCCTTGTTAATTACATGAAGCAGAAAAGGAATTTAAGTTGTAACTACATGAAAGTATTATTGTCCAATGTTCCATTATAGATTATGATAAATTACTTAGTTGAAATATGTAAATATAACAAGCTTCTACTCAAGTAAATCAAAAGTGCAGGAGAAGTGAGAATTTATCGTTGAGTTGGAATGTATTGAGTTTTATGATGATAAAAATGAAGTCTAATGATGGGCAATTGAGCAGATACTGACATAACCATTGTGACTCAGTTGATGGACTGATGATCATGTATCCCATTGTTCTGCTGAGCTCTGAGGCAGAGAGCCTCCCTTGAAACTCTCAAAAATACAAACACACACGCTAGGTTCTAGATTTTAGGTTTTTGCTCACGTTTCTGAACTCTTACTTTATTACTGGCTTTAATTATTTAGTTGTAACGCCTTCAATTGTTTAATTGGTCAATTCTGGAGTTCACTTCTTAAACTTCTATCACTCTCTCTTGCATCTTGAAAAAAATGAATTAAAATCTGGACAAATATTTTGCTTATCTTGATTTTAGATTGTATTTGATAACCACCCAGAAACATTCTGGCATGATAATTTTATATTAAAGTTGCTATACAAGTTGAGGTTTTGTTAATGTAACTTGGTACATTCAACTATAATTTGGCTGGAAAGATTTAAAATGGAGTTCAATTCTCATGAATTCCACTGAATTAATAGGTGGAGAATGGATGTGGTATAGTAATGAGTCAATACAATGTCTTTCTTTCCCTTCAGCTTATGCATAGCACAGTGATTGATACGGCGATTGTGTTTCCACATCGAATGGGCTTGCCATATAAAAGAGCACTGAGAAATTTGATGGCAGACTACCTCAAACGCATTATCCAGGATAACGGTAAGTGGTCAAAGGCAAGACAAACATTTTTATCGTCTTTGAATGTAAGCAGTGTCAGAACTCGGATTGGAAGCTCTAGTTATATGAAAATAATGTTGTTATATATTTAAGCATGAGTTTACTTTAGGCTTTGACATTGTTGTGCCAGTGACATCCCATCATCCTTCAGGATACTAAGCTGCAGACGACTGTAGATGGGAAATGTGCGTAGTTGAACGGAAAACAAAAATCATTTCTGCAGCTCCGAAAAGCTTGGATGCAATCCATTAATCAATTTGATTTTAAAGAGCTGGTCTATCATTGATTTATATTTGCTGGAATATCGAGGCTACAATCCTTCTATGGAAAGCAACAAGTAATCAAGCCAAAACGCAGAAGCTTTTGAAAATTCCTTTGTACTGAATAGGCATTATATTTAGAGTTTTAGAATTTATTATTCAGAAATTTGTGGGAATCTTTAATTATTGAATAATGTTACTATGAATAGGGCAATGCCAAACCTTGAACCACAATTGCAACACTTTTCATTGGTTAGTGCTGGAAAGAGATCGGCTCAAATAATATTTCTTGAATGATAGATGGGCATTATTGGAAATCAGTCAAGTTGCAACTATAAAATAAAAGCAGAAAATGTTGGGAACATTCAACAAGTCAGATCGTATCTGGGCAGAGTAACAGAGTTAATGTTTCGGGTAGAAGACACTTCACCAGAGCATTCTTTACCTTGGATCTGAAATGTTAATTCTGTTCCTATTCCCACAAATGCAACCTAGCCTACTGAGCATTTCCAGCCATTTTTGTGTTTATTATAGCAGATTCTCAAACATTCCCTTGAGAAATAACACCGTTGTTATAAAACTTAATTAGGTACAGTGCTTTCGTTGTTGAAGGGTTCATCAAATTTGGACAACTGTAAAAGTGAATTTCTTCATTAATTATTTTTCTTATTTCCATTACCTAGTTGAAGGACATGATTCCAGTGAAGATGCTAGTGCCTGTATGGAACTAATGATCTGGAGATTAAAAGAAGATGCAAAACTAAGAAGATGACATCTCCTGTGTCCCTTCTTTTGTCAAGCACCTAGAGGACTGGAATTGTCAGCAAGATTCACAGTGGATATGACAAGACAGGGATGTTATGATTCGTAGGATATTTGCAAAACTAAAGGCAAAGATTGGCTGTTTTTTTAGGGAAAGAAACAATCTGATTCAAAATTGCCTTTTTTGTTTACAGTATTTATTTGTTTTTGTACATGTGGCAATCTTTTCAGACAAATTGCTCCATGTCTATTGTAAATGTCTAAATACCGTAATTTGACTTGGTAGCATTATGGCATTTCTTTAAAATGGCATTCCAAGAAATGCAGACATTCTTGCTGCAACTATTGTGTAAGGTTAAGTGTAACTCAAATGTGCAAAACCAGTGATTTTTAAACTCTGATTTAAGAAAGAAAAATGGATATGCTTTCTCCTCCCTTTTCTGTTTCCTTTCTTCAGTTTTGTGGTTTCCAATGCTGAAAAACTGAAAGGTATGGTTCTTTTGTATGTAGTGCCTGCTCATAACTTTACCTATTTGTTGTACATGCCTTTTCAAAAAAGGCATGGTATGTTATCTTCTATGTCTAGTGTTGCATTATACTTCTGAAGGAGCAACCTATTGGATTGTTCTTCAGATGTCATGTCCTAATTTTCCCATTATCCACCAAGAATTAGAACAGATATGTACATGTTTTCCTATCGTTTTGGTTAAGCATTATTTCACTGCTCTTGCGCCTTTTTAATTGGCCATGAGGGTCCATTTTTAGAAATTTATAGACCAAGCAAGGCACACTGACTCCCTTTTGCACTGGTTAACCATTTATTACTGCCTAATTTCATACTAATCTTTAAATAGTACTGACTGATATTCTGACTTTGTTATGAGATTGATCTTTTGTCTGTATTTCTTTTGTACTGTACTTTATTTTTTATCATTTGCCAACTGTTGCAATAGAAGTGGAAAAGCTGGGAGCATCTTTAGTGAACACATTCTTAAAAGTGTGCTGCATTGCTTTACTGACCCATGCACCTTTGAAATGCACCCCACTCCCATGCCAGTGCATTTAAAAAAGGTTAAATTAAATGTAGGTGTTTATACTGAAAATATTTGGCTGTTTTTTATAGCTCAAAATTGTACATCAATGGAATGTCTTTCTAAAACAAAAATACTGCTTTTATTTGCAGAATATTTGTTTGGATTTGCTTCAGAAAACTCCAAGGATGGCACTAAGACACTTGCTATAATGAAAATTCAAACAGAGCTGTAGTTGCACTTACAAATTGTGTCTTGTGCAGTGCATATATCCTGATTGTTGCAATTTATATCTCTTGGTTTTCCAGTGAATTGTATAAATATCTCTGTATATTGTTTACACCTATACTTTAATATTTAAGATTGAAAGTAGGTGACAACAGTTTGAAAGTATCACTGGATACTTTCATGATTGTAACTGCTAAAATTATTGATTTTATGCAAGGGAGTCTTTTTCCTCCTAAAGACCATTTATAGTAACTATGGATCTGCACGTCAAGATATGAAGACAATCGCGAAGTTACAGAAAGCTTGTGCCATGTGGCATAAAGGGCTGGTGTCGCTAATGGAATGTAAAACAAGGACAATTCATGAGTTAATATTACTGTGGGCTGCTTGAAAGTTCAGTTGATTAGAACATGGAACAGTAGAGCACAAGATCAGGCCTTCCGTCTACAATGTCTGTGCCGAACCTACAGATAAACTAATCTCCTCTGCCTGCATGTGATCCATATCCCTTCGTTCCATGCATGTTCATGTGCCTATTTCAAAGCCTCCAATGCCACGATCACATCTGCCACCACTTCCACCCCTGGCAGTGCGTTCCAGGCTCTCACCACCCTCAGTGTAAAAACAGAACTTGTCCTGCACATCTCCTTTAAACTTTGCTCCTCTCACATTAAAGCTATGTCCTCTAGCCTTTGTGCAATTAATAATCAGTGTAGGATAGAACCATACTGGAAGTGTTTCGTGATTAGTTCCTAGGCAAGGTCGAATTGATGAACAGCAGTGGATAAAAATATGAATACTACAGCTAAAAGAATCAGCTAATGATTTCTACTCTCCATTCAAAAGCAGTCTATGTAAGGGGGAAATGGAGAAAATCTACTTGAGGTATGGGAGAGCTGTCAGCATTTTATGATGCAAAAATAAGCTGGAGATTTCAGTTCAGAAAATTTAACCAAAAGCTAGCAAATAAACAGTCCAGGTTATTCAATGTTTGGAATGTGCTGCTTATAAATATTTTATTAATCTTAAATAGTAAGGAGAAAGATTTGTACTGAATATGTCGGTGAGAAAAATTTAACTATCATCTTCAAATTATTTTCATGGAGCTCCTTCATGGCTTGGAGGAATGTGCCATTTTCTGTGGTCCAAAACGAGACAGGAATTTCTGTTCTTTTCTGGCTTAACTAAGTTAAGTGACCTCAGCAAACGTTGAGGCACCATAACTGGCCACTGCCTTTTCCTTAACCCTGCATGCTCCATCTGTCTTTCAATGGTTAGTCCATACTAGAAGCTCTACTGCTCAGGGCACGTTTGTGGTAACGACATAATTTGGCTTCTACTCAGGGGATCTGGAATTAATTCCAGAAGGAGTTGAGAAAGGAACCAAGGGGAAACTGTTCATATTTAGTTAATTTGACTTCATTGAATGCACAGTTTCAACTGCAGCTAAAGACACATTCATTATCTGAGCTTTATCTCTTGTTTCAAAAAGGTAACAGAGGCTATAGTGATGGAATAACAAATTCAGTTTTTAATTACTTTTTCAGCTCTAAGCAATAATTGATCATCTTTTTTCTACCGAAACTCCCCAGTTTTAATACAGTGAGACAGTGATTAATGCAGAAGACTAAGCCATTATTCAGGGCACCCGACTCTGAATCTCTTTCTACCAATACTCGCTGTTTCAGCAAACCACCTTTCTTGATCTTGGACTACTAAGATCACCTCATGATGGCAGAACAATTCAAGCAAGGACAAAACGAGCACTGATCTGCTGAATTGTTCCTCTTGCTTGCTGTTGAATAGCAAAGAAAGGAGGGTAGTGTTCGGGCAGTCCTACTTTTTTGGTTCAAAATCTTTGATTAAGTCCAAATGAAGAAATAAGCACATTTAGAAAGCAATGTTGTAATTACTACCAAAATTAGTAAGTTTGGAAGAGGAGAGATTATTTGTCAAGATTGCAAGGTTTAATTATCATACGTTCTAAGAGCAATAGCAAATTAACAAGTTTCACTTAAAATGTACAAACAAATTTGCAAACATGACCTTTTGAGTATTTTTTTAAATCAAAATCATTACAATAGCAATTCACCACTTAATATCTTAATCTATTTAATGTGCTGTGTATTATTTGTTTTTTTTTACTTTAATAGATGTAAAGCGCTATAGTTCTTCCTCAGAATAACTCAATGTTGTGCATTGTTCTGTGAACCAGACCAATGTAGAACCTTTAATGTTCCTGAAGAATGAAAATAGTAAATTTTGTAAAGAGAAAGTATTAAAAATATGTTCAGTTCCTCAATTTTTGTGGCTATTCTCTGAACAGAAAATAACTGTGCTAATAATCTGAAAATATTGATAAATTTAAGTATAATACTTATCCAATCTTGCACATTGGGTAGAAAACTAACTTTCTGTAGTGTATAAAATTACTAAGAACTGTGAGTATACAGAACATATACCGTAGTAATTCATGTTCCTTGTTTTGCAATAAACTTTTTTGTTAAAAAAGTGAAAAAGAAATTGTAATTGCTTATATTTTAATGCTTACAATAATACAATACCAGTGAAAATAAATCCTTCAAAAGCGTGATGCATCGCAACTGTTTTCATATGGGTAGTTTTTACGAGAGAGTTTATATCTCGTTACTTTTCTCAGCATTTATCCAGTGGAGTACTGTGATCCAGATTTCTTTTGTGAGGGAGTTGAGCTAACAGAAGCGAGCTTCCAGTCCAACACTTGCAGCTTGTCACAGCCATAACAAAAATTAAATCAATGGAGAAATCCATAGTCTAGAAATCTTCCAGAGAATGCAAGGCAGCGAAACAGCTCTTATTTGTGATAAACAGGAGCTGAAAGAGCCATTTGAGAAACAGGTATTGGGGGCTATATTTACAAAGTGCATTAGCTGGCGGTGGTTATTTATTCTAGTTACTCCAGCACTTTGTGTCTTTTATAAACCAGCATCTGCAGTTCCTTGTTTCTACATTTTGATGGTCATTTATTCATTGTTTTAGTCATAGAATTAATTAAGCTTGGGGAGGAAAGCATTTTTAGGTCTTCTATGTTGAAATGGATTGTACACCTTAACTGAAAAGACCTACAAAATCACACAATATTTTGCCAATAAGATTTAAAAGCCATTGCTCGTTCATGTGAAATACTTAAACAAGTAACTCATTTGGCGCAACAGTTTATTTAATTGATGATTGTCATTACTTTGTGCGATCCTTTTCAAAATGACCAACATTTTATCTTAAACAGTTGTATCCTTCAGCCCTGACGGATAGAAAAGCTGATTTTGGGTGACTGATCTGTAGATTTGTTTTCCAAGGGCTAGCCTCATCTGTTGACCTCTACACAATGTCCGTGACCCTTTGGGTTATAGGTGAACGGGGAGATCGAATTTGGTAATCAGGAAGTCTTTTAACTTTTTCAGTATTGTGCTTTTGGTAGCACATGCTATGTTGTCATCTGTTTCTTAAAGTTGAAAAGCTACATTGTGGTGCCATTGATCACCAATTGAGTTTTGCAGAGCAGTAAAGAGCTTTTAAGTGCTTAACTGACCAGTGAATACCAATGTTAATTTCTATATTGATTGGTGATTATCAAATTGACCTTGGACAGATTGGCTGATTGAACATCTGTTGTAGAGAGAAAGCCAATGCAAATTTTAGAAACCTAGTTTTCACCTGCTCATATATATATATATAATATATATATATATAATATATATATATATATATATATATATTACCCACCTTATTTTCAAAATTAGATTTTGTAACTAATCTAAACAACATTAGAATGCATGTTTCACTGCAAAACACTATTAAACATGTCAGGATGAATATTATTTTTCTAAAATGGTGCAGAATACCTGGTTTAACTTATTGACAAATTTCTTTGATTTGTAATTCTTCGCCAACTGCCCACTGGCATCATAAAACAAGCAGCAGATATTTAGCCTCAAAGTACGTTGAAATTTGTGCATCAGAACGTACTTTGAGGCTAAATATCTGCTGCTTGTTTTATGATGCCAGTGGGCAGTTGGCGAAGAATTACAAATCAAAGAACAGTGCATATGAGCCACAAACATTGCCTTGCAGTTTTACTCCATAAACTGAGTTTAACCAGTGAGTTAAATCAAACCATGTACAGCTTTATGGATGTCAATGGCACTCCTTTTTTAAAGATGGCAAAAAGTGTTGCAGGCCACTTTGGTTGCCGATTGAAGACAGAGCAATGCACTGTCGGGATGAAGGGAGTAGAGTGGAACTGAATTCTATTCAATTACCTGAAGAAGAATTATGAAATTTAACATCTAAAGTAGCCAACAATGTTTACAGTGATAACAGGGCATGAAATTAAAGGACCTTCTTGACCAATCTTGAATTATCTAAGTGACAAATGGTTACACATTCCAAAACACTTTTGACAAAGTTCCTTATGAATTAAAAGAGGAGGTACAAAAACGAAACATGTACTTGGAGGAATGATCTCAGGGTGAAGGCGGAAGTGAGGGTTGTATTTAAGGCTGAATGGGATGGCCATGATCTTGTTTCCATTTCACATTGACGAACCCCATGCAAGTTCAATTTTGCAGATTATCAACTAGAATAGTCATTGTAGTGAGGAGACAACTTGTAAAGTACCATGCCAGGTTTTAGATACTGGAGCAAAATGTTTAAAATGTGATTACAAAAATATCTGAAGGGATGTGAAAGGAGATCACGTGCTCTGAATTTGATTGAATTAGTTAAGAATGAGGGTGGAATAAAAGTGCTATCAATTGTTGGTGATTGGCATTTAACGTGTCTTACTGGTACAGATATGACAACGATTTGTCTTGCCAAATAACACAGCCTGTCTGCACCATTCTAACTACACCTTGAAAAGTATGCTGGTGAGACAATATATTGTGCAATATATCCAATTCTGTTCACATAAGCACATGGAGCAGCAGATATTGTAGACAGTTCAAGAGGCACATAACTATTTCAATATGAGTTGCATTGAGAGACTTGGATAGTTTGGTCTTGAATGCATTTATGAGGCAACTGGGGAGGGGGGGGGGAATTAACCTGGCACCCGTTTTCACTCAAGGCAAATATCAGATTCGGGAAGTACTTTGCAGGGAACATGGAATGGACTCATTTAAAGGGTTGTGGGGATGGAATTCCTAGAACGATTTAATAGCTCACCAGATACATTGAGAGACATCAGGGCCATTCCTGATGGATGGCCCAACTACATCTGCAATAATTTTGTGATTGTGATTACACTTGCTTTAATGTTAGTGTTTTTTAGATTCAGAGATATGGTGTCGAAACAGGCCCTTTGGCCCACCGAGTCAGCAGGGACGTCTTTGGAATGTGGGAGGAAACCGAAGCACCCGGACAAAACCCACGTGGTCACGGGGAGAATGTACAAACTCCGTACAGACAGCACCCATAGACAGGATCGAACCCGGGTCTGGCGCTGTGAGGCAGCATCTCTACCACTGTGCCACCCCGCTCTTCAACAACCACCATAATCAAAGGATCTTCACCTTGTACTGCTTGCTTGGTTATATCCTACAGAACAATAGCAGACTAAAATCATTTTACATATAGGTGTACTTGTATTTTCAAGACAGTATATAATTAATGGTTTGTTCAAGTTGACATTAAGATATTATTTATTAAGATGTGCAAGTACACTATTTCTTAGAATATAACAACTATTTTTCATGAACTTTAGGACATGTCCTGAATGCATGTTGCATAAGGTAGGGGAATATTATGACATAATATAATTGTAAAATAGATGTTGCTGGTCTTCAAATTTCGGTTTGGAAAATAACAAAGTAAAACTTTTGTCTCCATCAGGCTAACGGACATGGTGGAGATGGGTTGCCACATTTGTCAACAGTTCCATTGGCTAGGAAAACGTTTACCTGCAGCCAACAGGTCTGACACATCTGACTGGCCTCTCTATGGCTCAACTTACCACAGAGCCCAGCAACAGAGTACTGGTGTCCAGGTACACTTTGTATTTACTCCGTCAGCTTCATGCCAAGGCAAACTGGAGTAAGAACCCTGACTTTGTTCATTGTACGAGGATTACCCACCCTGTGAAGAAAGGTAGACGAAGGTAAGTGGATGTGTTTTGTTTTCCATTATTTTTAATAATTATTTGCAGTGCTTTTAATTGAGTTTAATTTTTTAATTTTTGTTAGCATAGTTATTCAAATCTACTTAAATAGTTCTCTTACCACTGTTTGGAGCTGCTGGAGGTGCAGACCTTGGTCAGGCTCATGGGTCACATCTTTGGAACTGTAGGTTCCTGAAAGTTTTCCATATCGGAAATAGTTTAATGTAGGTGGGTACCACCAACAGTGATTTGGAACATAGAACAGTACAGCACAGGAACAGGCCCAAAGGTCCACGTGACAAACATGATTCCAATTTAAACTATTTTTTTTTGTCTGCATGTGATCCATATCCCAACATTCCCCAGTATATCTACATGTCTATCCAAAAGCCTTTTATATGCCCCTATCGTATCTGCCGCCACCATCACCCGAAGCAGTGCATTCCATGCACCAATTTCAGGCAAAAAGAAAAGTGCTGGAGTAACTCAGCCAGTTTAGACAGCATCCCTGGAGAACATGGACAGGTGACGTTTCGGGTTGGGACCCTTCTTCAGGCTGAAGACTGTTCTTCAGAGATGCTGCCTGACCCGCTGAGTTACTCCAGCATTATGTATCCTTTTGTGCAAACCACATCTGCAGTTCCTTATTTCTGCCAATTTTAGGCAGCCGGGCAGATCCATTATGCTGTGACTATCGAACAATAAGAAGTGGACTTGCTGAGCCTTGTCCTTTTTCGTCACCCATCAGTCCCTATGTTTAAATTGGTAGTAAATTGTCAATTGCCATGAATTAAACTTCTGGAAAGGGAGAGACTCAGCCATGTGTCCTGAACAAAGGTTGCATGGACCACAGCTGGTAGAAGTAGATACCCTTCCCTGAATGCACTTGCTAGTGATGATTTAGCTCTTTTCATGCACAGTTGCTTCTGTCAGTTTCAAAATGCCGAGTGCATTGAATTTATTTTCACGTTTCAGAATTTGAGCTCATAAATTGCTCGTCCAGGTGCTATAAAACTGTAAATGGGTCTACATTTCAGAATAGCTCTAGAAAACTGTGAAAATAGGGTATCCTTGTCAGTGTCATTAAACACAGGCCATGCAGGCTCTTGAGTGGAAACTCCCCTCTTGCACTCAATTGCACCAGGAAAACAAGATAACGTATTTCATATCACCAATGCATCCCCAAGAGAGATGGCAAGCATTTCAGATCACCAATCTGAATTGGAATATAAGCAAGATAGTTTGAAAATTGAAAGGATACTGCACTGTAAACAGTAATGATGGTTGAATGTGTTACAATGCATGCATCAGAGTTTTAGTTAAACTTGGGTCATTGATACAGCATGAAAACTGTCCCTTCAACCCAACCCATCCATGCCAACCAGGTTTTATATATATTTGCCTTTCAACCATTTTCTAAACCTTTCGTATTCATGTATCTGTCTGATTGTCTTAAACATCACCAATGTACCTCCTCTACTGCTTTCTCTGGCAGTTCATTCCACATAAGCACCACCCTCTGTGTAAAGAATTTGCTCCTCGGGTCTCTGTTCATTCTTTCCCCACTTATTTTAAACTTGTGCCCTCTCATCCTGGAATCCCCTACCCTGTGAAAAAGACATCTCACTATTCACTTTATGAATGCTTCTCGTGATTTTGTAGACCTCTATAAGGTCACCCTTCAGCGTCCTACCCGCCAGGGAAAAGAAGTGCCAATCTATCCAGCCGGTGGTGGTGGATCTTTCCTGTATCCTTTCCAGCTTAATGACATCCTCGGAGGTGGAAGGTGGAAGTTTGGAAACTGAGCAGGAGAGCATTGCAGTAGTTTTATTGTGAGAAAACCTGTAATGATAAACTTCTAATCATCATCTTGATGTTGGCCTCTAAGCTGCACACCATCCTGACTTGGAAATATATCGCCTTTCCTTCACTGGGTGAAAATCGTGAAACTCTCTCCCAAACAACATTGTGGGTACACCCACACCTCAAGGGCCGCAGCAATTCAAGAAGGCACCTCACCACCTCAAGGGCAACTAGGGATGGGCAATAAAATGCTTGAATGAAATTTGAAAAAAAAAACAGAAGAGTGTGGTGAAAGTATCAAAGGCAGCGGCAGAATAATTGTCAAAGTCTGCCGCACATAATGGGAGCTCTAACTCAATTAGAGAGTCATAGAGTGATACAGCCTGGAAACAGGCCCTTCGGCCCAACTTGCCCAAACATGACGGCCAACATGTCCCAGCTACACTAGTCCCACCTGCCTGCGTTTAACCCATATCTCTCCAACCCTGCCCATGTACAGTGCCCTCCATAATGTTTGGGACAAACGCCCATCATTTATTTATTTGCCTCTGCACTCCACAGTTTGAGATTTGTAATAGAAAAAAATCATATGTGGTTAAAGTGCACATTGTCAGATTTTATTAAAGGGATTTTTATATATTTTGGTTTCACCATGTGGCAATTACAGCTGTGTTTATGCATAGTCCCCCCATTTCAGGGCACCATAATGTGGCTTCACAGGTGTTTGTAATTGTTCAGGTCTGTTTAAATGCTGCCTTAATGCAGGTATAAAAGAGCACTCAGCACGGAGTCTTTCCTCCAGTCTTTCCATTGGAAACCTTTGGAAACTTTTATTGCTGTTTATCAACATGAGGACAAAAGTTGTGCCAATGAAAGTCAAAGAAGCCATTATGAGTGAGAAACAAGAATAAAACTGTTAGAGACAACAGTCAAACCTTAGGCTTACCAAAATCAACTGTTTGGAACATCATTAAGAAGAAAGAGAGCACTAGTGAGCTTACTAATCGCAAAGGGACTGGCAGGCCAAGGAAGACCTCCACAGCTGATGACAGAAGAATTCTCTCTATAATAAAGAAAAATCCCCAAACACCTGTCCGACAGATCAGAAACACTCTTCAGGAGTCAGGTGTGGATTTGTCAATGACCACTGTCTGCAGAAGACTTCGTGAACAGAAATACAGAGGCTATACTGCAAGATGCAAACCACTGGTTAGCTGCAAAAAATAGGATGGCCAGGTTACAGTTTGCCAAGAAGTACTTAAAAGAGCAACCACAGTTCTGGAAAAACGTCTTGTGGACAGATGAGGTGAAGATTAACTTGTATCAGAGTGATGGCAAGAGCAAAGTATGGAGGAGAGAAGGTACTGGCCAAGATCCAAAGCATACCACCTCATCTGTGAAACATGATGGTGGGGGTGTTATTGCCTGGGCATGTACGGCTGCTGAAGGTACTGGCTCACTTATCTTCATTGATGATACAACTGCTGATGGTAGTAGCATAATGAATTCTGAAGTGTATAGACACATCCTATCTGCTCAAGTTCAAACAAATGCCTCAAAACTCATTGGCCGGCAGTTCATTCTACAGCAAGACAATGATCCCAAACATACTGCTAAAGCAACAAAAGAGTTTTTCAAAGCTAAAAAATGGTCAATTCTTGAGTGGCCAAGTCAATCACCCGATTTGAACCCAATTGAGCATGCCTTTTATATGCTGAAGGGAAAACTGAAGGGTTCTAGCCCCCAAAACAAGCATAAGTTAAAGATGGCTGCAATATAGACCTGGCAGAGCATCACCAAAGAAGACACCCAGCAACTGGTGATGTCCATGAATCGCAGACTTCAAGCAATCATTGCATGCAAAGGATATGCAACAAAATATTAAACATGACTACTTTCATTTACATTAAATTGCTGTGTCCCAAACATTATGGTGCCCTGTAATGGGGTGGACTATGTATCAACACGGCTGTAATTTCTACATGATGAAACCAAAATGTACAAAAATGGCCTTTATTAAAATCTGACAATGTGCACTTTAACCACATGTGATTTTTTCTATTACAAATCTCAAATTGTGGAGCACAGAGGCAAATAAATAAATGATGGGTCTTTGTCCCAAACATTATGGAGGGCACTGTGGTCCCGTGGAGGGTGATTAGCAGTCAGTTCGGGTTGTAGTGGATGTAATTGCCCATTCATCCACGGTCGTTAAAAGAGAGACAGAAGAAAAGAACTGAAGATGGATTGCATGAAGCCAAGGAATGGCAGTGTAAAAAAAATTACTATTGTGATTAGCACTTTGCCCAATTACCAGCATCTTATACCTGGCATCATCCTTACTGTTTTAACTCTCTTGTCTTTGAGAAGATCACAGACCTCCACTCTTAACAACAACCCCTTTCCTGCCTTTACGTTTGCTTAAAACACGTTGAATCTCTAATTTTACTGTTCTAGTGAAAGATCAACATTTGGTTCAAATCAAGTTCATAACAGCATGTTCATCATTATAACTTGGGTTGGAACTAAGGGGTGGATATAGATTCTGGTGAAAGCTGAATTGAATGGTGAGAAAGTAGTTCAGATTGTGTACCTGATCAAGGAAGGTCAGGCATGTTGAAATTGTGCTCATTTAGACATTCTAGGTTGTTTAAAACAAGCAGCGGCGCCAGAGACCCGGGTTCCATCCTGACAACGGGTGCTTGGCTGTTCGGAGTTAGTTCTCTTTATTTTTTTTCCCGGTGCTCCGGTCCACTCCCATACTCCAAAGGTTTGTAGGTTAATTGGCTTCGGTAACATTGTAAATAGCCCCTAGTGTGTTGGCTAGTATTACACTACTCCATAGCTGCTTGGAGCTCAACTAGTGCTGGTCGTGAACGGTGGTCGTGGCTGGCGCGACCCGATGGGCCGGACTCTACAGTCTAAAGTAAAATTAAAACAGTAAGCGCTTGGAATCCTTGTTAAAAATAAGTGACGTTAAGTAAGGGTATGGTGGCATTGGCAAGGTGACCGTTTCATGCTGATAACCAGTCAAGTCCCAACAGACAATGTTGTGTAGGAAGGAACTGCTGGTTTTACACCGAAAACAGACACAAACTGCTGGAATAGGTCAGCGAGGCAGGCAGCATCTCTGGAGAAAAGGAGTAGGGGACGTTCCGGGTCGAGACCCTTCTTCAGACTGAGTGAGAGACGGTGGGGAGGAAAACCAGAAGTGTGAAAAGGTGCCTAACGCAACACAATCTTGCGTTGGGGAAACTTGTTCCCATGGCCATTCCTTGCAGCTTGAAATCCTGAATGAAGTCTTGGGCATTCAAGGGGTGTCTTTGCAACCGGGGCGGAAGAAATATTCAGCGAGGGAGGATGAAAAGAACAGGAGATGGGGCATAAAGAAGGCAAGGAACTGCAGACGCTGGAATCTTGAGTAAAACAAAATGCAAGTCAGCGGGCCAGGCAGCATGAACGAAGGGAAACGGTCGGGACCCTTCTTCAGGCGAGAGTTGGATGCAGTGATAGACGATGTGACCCCTCTTACCTGCTCCGTTATTCACTGAGATCTTGGCTGGTCTGTTCAATTTCACTTCCCTGCCTCATCTCCATAACTTTTTTTCTGTGCAAGAAGGAAAGAAAAAGTCTCATTCTTGAATATCAAAGTTGTCACACTTGGCCTTAAAGAAGGTGTCCAATCAAGCAAGGCACGCCAGCTGGAGACTGAGGGTGGATCTCGCTCGTACAATGGTCACACCAACTCTTCGACAAAGAAACACCAAGGAAATCGACCTTGCCCTTGCGATTGCCAAGTTAATTGTCTTTTTTTTTTGCGACCTTAGCCGCAAAAATAGAGTGTGCGATGACCATTTATATTAAAAGGAAACTTTAGAGGTGGAAAGTGCTTGCAAACTATAGACATTGAGTAGCGCCGTTGGGAGATACATTTCTAAACCTGCAACAAAACATTTGACATGTTGATATTTATGTTCGTGGAGAGAAGTCTTTTCCCTCTCGTGCTCTCTAATATTGGCCGGCCGGATAACACGTGTTATCAATTCTGGTGTAAAATTACATCACAGTTTTTGTAGGTGGGTCTTTCTTTTTTTTTGCTGGGACGCAAGTCGGGGCCTGGTCAACCTGGGCGAGGGTGTCTGAGGTTGTGAGACCCGATGACCCCCAGGTCACATCACTGAGGATGCGTCCCAGTGCATCCAGAAGATGTATCTTGCACACATTGGTGTCTCTTGCTGCGCGAATGTAATATCCTGACACAATTAAACTCTGTGCGTTTTGTCTTCCCGAGAAAGTACCCGCTGTCTTGTTTGGGAGGGGTTGTCGCAGGTGGATTATCGGCTTTGGAGAGACAACTTCGGAGAAGATGGACTGCCCTGTCGATGTTTATGACTCAACTTAGATTGGCAACTGGCGGCGAGCTCCCTTTCATTCTGAGCTGGGGAGAGTGCGAAGATCTGTGTGTACCGAGAAATATACACAAAATCGCACACATCACGGACACATTGCCAAGTGGCTTAAACCAAATAACTTTTCACTGAGGTAAATTCATAAGTGATAGGAGCAGAATTAGGCCATTCCGCCCATCAAGTCTGCCCCGCCATCCAATCGTGGCTGGTCTCTCTCTCTCTCCCTCCTAACCCCATTCTCCTGCCTTCTCCCCACAACCCCTGACACCAGCACCGTTGTGTTTGGCTGCCTGCCACTGTATGTTTCTTTTTTTTTTCCTAATCAGATGTGCAGCACTTTGGTCAACGTAGGTTGTTTTTAAATGTGCTATACAAATAAAATTGACTTGACTTGACTTGACTTGACTAATCAAGAATGTAAAAACGAACCCCGAAACTTTCATTTATTCACAAAATGCTGGAGTAACTCAGCGGGTCAGGCAGCATCTCGGGAGAGAAGTTTCGGGTCGAGACCCTTCTTCAGACCGAAACTTTCATTCTTCTTATTGGAAAATATAGGGTGACTCCAGAAATGGAACCTAGAAACATAGAAAATAGGTGCGGGAGTAGGCCATTCGGCCCTTCGAGCTAGCACCACCATTCAATGTGATCAGGGCTGATCATCCAAAAACAGGACCCCGTTCCTGCTTTTTTCCCCCATATCCCTTGATTCCGTTAGCCCCAAGAGCTAAATCTAACAATCTCTTGAACACATCCAGTGAATTGGCCTCCAATTCCCAAAGTGGTCGTTCTTTGTTCGCCTTCTCTTTAATAACTGTCTTGTAACATGATCAATAACTGTCCCGGGCCGGGCGCCTGCGAGTCCTCTTTGCTTGTCAGACTACATTAGTTTCCAACAAAATAAGTCGTTTAGATCATCTTTTGCCCAAATTCTCAAGTCTTTTGGACTCGGCAGATTAGCGCGGGGGGCTTTTGTTTGGCCACACAGGGGATTAGGAAAGATGGGCCGCGAGAAAAAGTTGCGATTTAATCGTCCGTTTATCCCTCAATGCCACGAAAATGGTGTTGGTTGCGGATTAGATACTTACAAAGCGACGCCTTGTGCACAAGAAGCTGATGGGGTGGAGATTCTCCTGTTGGTTTCTAGTCAGACGCATGGCTGCGGATTTGCCGTGTGTTATTGTTCCTTTACCCAAATCCTGCTTTTAATTTGTTGGCCAACTCCTCGATCCCTTTTTCAGCAATCAATTCCAACATTAACTTCACAATAAACAGCAGGGTCTCGGTTAACGTCGCTCCGAATTTCCAGGGCTCGGATGCTCAGCGCCGACCCATTCTCTCCAGCTCTGGTCGAATCCCTCTGAACTATGAATGCTACATGTTCCCGCCTTGAACGTTGTCACCGACGTTTCACTCGATCGCCTGCATCTCGGGGAAGTAAAAAAAAAAATCATTGTGTCAAATTGCATCAAAAAATAATTTCCCAGCTAGTTTTAAAATTGCGTTTAGCTTTACGTTGCTTGAAAAAGTTTACAGATCAAGGATATATTGGCTTGTCTTTTAACAAGGGGGAGCCTAAGTGAAGCGACAACAGCCTCCGTGTTGATTTTGAATAACATGCTCAATAAACACTCCTCTCAAGAAAGTTTGTTGTAGCAACACGCTGCCTACTCAGAATTGTAATATAAGAAAATAACTGCAGATGCTGGTACAAATCGATTTATTCACAAAATGCTGGAGTAACTCAGCAGGTCAGGCAACATCTCAGGAGAGAAGGAATGGGTGACGTTTCGGGTCAAGACCCTTCTTCAGACTGATTGTAATAGTCTTGGTGGGTTTTTAAAAAAATCAAATAAGGCAGCGAACACCGAAACAATCTGTCGATAAATTAATGGACATCATGTAGCATCAAATAATGAATGACAGCGAGGTGTTTTAAGGAAATTTCGTACAGATAATTGGTTGAGTGGGAAATTCATGGTGATTGATAGCACCCCTCTCTCCACGCAAGTATATTCCTCTTTTGTACAGCACAGACTTCGGCCCTTCGGCCCACCTTGTCCATATCGACCAAATTGCCATTTTGGGCCAGTCCCAATTACAGCTAGTAGATCTAGTAATTAGAACATAACAACCACGAGTTGCTATCTATTTGTTGCTATTTAAACCACGACCCGGACTGGTGATGTAAAATCTCACTCGCATTCCCTGATGGCAATGTACAATGCCCTCCATAATGTTTGGGACAAAGACCCATCATTTATTTATTTGCCTCTGTACTCCACAATTTGAGATTTGTAATAGAAAAGAATCGCATGTGGTTAAAGTGCACATTGTCAGATTCTAATAAAGGCCATTTCTATACATTTTGCTTTCACCATGTAGAAATTACTGCAGTGTTTATACATAGTTCCCCTATTTCAGGGCACCATAATGTTTGGGACACAGCAATCTCGTGTAAATGAAAGTAGTCATGTTTAGTACTTAGTTGCATATCCTTTACATGCAATGACTGCTTGAAGTCTGCGATTCATGGACATCACCAGTTGCTGGGTGTCTTCTCTGGTGATGCTCTGCCAGGCCTGTATTGCAGCCATCTTTAGCTTATGCTTGTTTTGGGGGCTAGTTCCCTTCAGTTTTCTCTTCAGTATATAAAAGGCATGCTTAATTGGGTTTAGATCAGGTGATTGACTTGGCCACTCAAGAATTGACCATTTTTTAGCTTTGAAAAACTCAATTGTTGCTTTAGCAGTATGTTTGGGATCATTGTCTTGCTGTAGAATGAACTGCCGGCCAATGATTGGGTTTTGAAGGATTTGTTTGAACTTGAGCAGATAGGATGTGTCTATACACTTCAGAATTCATTAAGCTACCATCAGCAGTTGCATTTATTTCACAAAATGCTGGAGTAACTCAGCAGGTCAGGCAGCATCTCAGGAGAGAAGGAATGGGTGACGTTTCGGGTCGAGACCCTTCTGCAGACTGATGTCAGGTGGGCGGGACAAAGGAAGGATATAGGTGGAGACAGGAAGATAGATGGAGAATTGGGAAGGGGGAGGGGAAGAGAGGGACAGAGGAACTATCTAAAGTTGAAGAAGTCAATGTTCATACCGCTGGGCTGCAAGCTGCCCAAGCGAAATATGAGGTGCTGTTCCTCCAATTTCCGGTGAGCCTCACTATGGCACTGGAGGAGGCCTATGACAGAAAGGTCAGACGGGGAGGGGGAGTTAAAGTGCTCAGCCACCGGGAGCTCGGGTTGGTTGAGGCGGACTGATCGAAGGTGTTGAGCGAAACCATCGCCGAGCCTGCGTTTGGTTTCGCCGATGTAAATAAGTTGACATCTAGAGCAGCGGATACAATAGTATCAGCAGTTGTATCATCAATGAAGATAAGTGAGCCAGTACCATCAGCAACCATACATGCCCAGGCCATAACACCCCAACTACCGTGTTTCACAGATAAGATGGTATGCTTTGGATCTTGGACAGTTCCTTCTCTCCTCCATACTTTGCTCTTGCCATCACTCTGATATAAGTTAATCTTCGTCTCATCTGTCCACAAGTACTTTTCCCAGAACTGTGGTTGCTCTTTTATGTACTTCTTGGCAAACTGTAACCTGGCCATCCTACTTTTGCAGCTAACCAGTGGTTTGCATCTTGCAGTGTAGCCTCCGTATTTCTGTTCATGAAGTCTAATGCTGACAGCAGTCATTGACAAATCCACACCTGACTCCTGAAGAGTGTTTCTGATCTGTCGGACAGGTGTTTAGGGATTTTTCTTTATTATGGAGAGAATTCTTCTCTCATCAGCTGTGGAGGTCTTCCTTGGCCTGCCAGTTTCTTTGCAATTAGTAAGCTCTCTAGTGCTCTCTTTCTTCATAATAATGTTCCAAACAGTTGATTTTGGTAAGTCTATGGTTTGACTGATGTCTGTAGCAGTTTTATTCTTGTTTCTTAGTCTCATAATGACTTTTTTGACTTTCATTGGCACAACTTTGGTCCTCCTGTTGATAAACAGCAATAAAAGTTTCCAAAGGTGATGGAAAGACTGGAGGAAAGACTAGGTGCTGAGAGCTCTCTTGTACCTGCATGGAGGAGGCATTTAAACACACCTGAGCAATTACAAACACCTGTGAAGCCATGTGTCCCAAACATTATGGTGCCCTGAAATGGGGGGAACTGTGTATAAATGCAGCTGTAATGTATCCTCAATAAGGATTGTAAAATAGTTATTTAAGAATATTTGTTCTATGGTGATTGGTTTGTTTTGAATAATTTCGTGCTGTAAATGGGGTTCGATCCTGACCTCGGTTTGCTTTCTGTGTGGAGTTTGCACGTTCTCCCAATGACCTCGTGCATTTCCTCCGGCTGCTCCGGTTTCCCAAAGACGTGCGGGTTTGTAGGTTAATCGGCCTCTGTAAAAAATTGCCCCCTGGTGTGTAGGGAGTGGGCGAGAAAGTGGGATAACATAGAACGAGTGTGAACGGGTGACGGATGGTCGGCGTGGACTCGGTGGGTCGCAAGGCCGGTTTCCGTGCTGGACATTTCAATTAAATGCAATTCATTTGAGAGGTGGGTGGATCCATTGGCAATCTCTGGAAAATCCATTGGCTGTCCAGCGCTAGCGGGCAGTCCCATACCTGCCCCAGCGGGGGGCGGCAAGCCCGGGCATCGCTGCTAGGACGTGGAAGCATCGCGCTATAAATAAGCCCTTGTGGGGAGGGGGTACCCTAGTGGAATAGAGGACACAGCGGGGCGTTTGAGGTCGTCTGCTCCCGTGAAACGGTGAGTAAAACCTAGCGCTGGTGAGTCGCTCGCGGCCAAAAACAACAGAAACTTTCATTCGAAACCAACTTTTTAAACTGCTAAATCTAATTGACTATTAGATGACACAGATGGGGCTGCAAATATTTAGTCGGGGTTAGCCTTGGATTCGAATTTGGGTTGGGGGGGACGCATGAAAAGAAAAGATAGAGGCAAAAACGTGAAATTATAGAGACACGAGGGACTGCATGCGGTTGCTGGGATCTTGAGCAAAGTGGCTTCACAAGGGGAATAGAAGTTGCTGGGAAAATGAAATTAAAAGTGCTGGAAATCAATTCGATCAATAACTAAGGAGAGCAAAGACTGGTTGATATTTTGAGGAAGACGCAGAGGGGCTGGAGCAACTCGGCGGGTCAGGCAGCACCTGTGGTGGGAATGGATAACATCCCAAGTCGGGACACCTCCTTCAGACTGATTCACTTTAAAATTAATTTATCCATTTTTGCTGCAGATTTAAGTGACTCATTTGGTGACTTTTGTTTTATTTTATTTTTAAACATATTTTTTAAAAATAGACTAGAACATTTGTGAGTTTTGCTTTATTAGTTGAGTGCGAGATGTGCGTTTGTTGAATAGTCTTTCAGCGAGCACGGGTTTAAATCAGAACCATTCACAGCTTGAAGATAGACACGAAATGCTGGAGTAACCCAGCGGGACAGGCAGCATCTCTGGAGAGAAGGAATGGGTGACGTTTCGGGTCGAGACCCTTCTTCAGACTGGACGTGGGGTCTGAAGAAGGGTCTCGACCCGAAACGTCACCCATTCCTTCTCTCCAGAGATGCTGCCTGCCCCTCTGAGTTCCTCCAGCATTTTGTGTCTATCTTCGGTTTAAACCAGCATCTGCAGTTCCTTCCTGCACCATTCAAAGCTGATGCATGTTGTGGTTTGGGTTGGGGTATTTCAGAACTTTTGGTACATGCCTTGCAGAGAGAGATAACCCAAGAGTGCTCCCCTCATGTAGAACTCATAAAGATTGACATTCGTTCCATTAAACGCAGTCCATACATTGCATTAAAAAAAAATCCCCCATACATTCCGTTCGAGCCTTCTGACAATTACACAGTCGGTCAGACTCGCATTGCCAAGCTGCCTTCCACAAGAAGGATAGTTGTAGCACCGAGTTCCGAAAGCGCTGTGTAAGTGAGCTGTTAATTCCTTCAATCGTGATTGAAGATTGTAAAGAGAAAGCGACTTGTTGGAAATAAGGACCTGGGGCGCGAGGAAGCACTTTGTGCTTTGAAAACCGCGACTGGACAGGATTTCTCTGTGCAAGCAGAAACTGCAAATGCTGGTTTGAACCGAAGACAGACACAAAAAGCTGGAGTAACTCAGCGGGACAGGCAGCATCTCTGGAGAGAAGGGATGGGTGACGTTTCGGGTCAACACCCTTCTCTGTAACGATCTCTGACTGTCATCTCTCTCTCTGTCTCTCTGTCCATCATTCTCTGACTGTCTTTTTACCTCCCCCCTGACCCTCTAATCTCCCCTTCTCTTTAATGATCTTTGATCTATCTTTACCTCTCTCTGACAATTTGACTTTCTGATTCTGATTCCCCCCTCTCTCCCCCTCTCTTTTTCTCTCTCTCTCTCATTACAGGACGCCCACCATTCCACAGGGAGATGAGTTCTGTCTCAGGAGATTCCAAAGGGTGGCTTTACACCAAATAATCTTGTGAGCAGAATTCTACTGACCTCAATTTTTCCTGTTTTCCAAGTGTCTCTCCGGTCCTTAACATCCAGCTGTTTAATGGGGCAGTGGGGAAATATCAAAGCACTCAATGTCTTTGTTTAATATATTAAACAAATTCACGTCTTTTCTTTTTTTTTTAAAGATATTAACTGTGAAAAATATAAAGGAAAACTTCAAATCTCTCCATATGACAAGGTTTGCCAAGTGTCATGAACAGGGTGTATTATTATAGCGAGAACACCCACTGGTGGCAGAATGTGAACTCGCTGGCGACAGGATTCTACCTGCACCGTCAGGTGGGTGAACAGGTGGAGCCAGCACAGCCAGGAGGGCGGCAGCCACTCATCCACACCCTCACCGTGGCCGAACACTTAGCTGGTGAGTGTGCATTGTTCAGGAACCCAGGAAAAGCCAAGGGGGACATAGCAGGAACTCCAGTGCTGCTGGAGTAACACAGCAAGTCAGCAAACATCATCCCTGGAGAACGCGGAGAGGTGACGTTTTGGGTCAGGACCCTTCTTCAGACCGATTGTGGAGAGGGGGGGGAAGGAAAGAAAGCTGGAAGAGAGGAGGGGGGGGGGGGACAAGACGAAGCCTGGCAGGTAATGGGTTGATACAGGTGAGGGGGGCGGGGGTGGGGGGTGTTGATAGGCAGATGGTTGACAAATATTAACGATTAAAAGACAGGTGTGAGACAAAAGGATTGAAGCATTGCAAATTTGTGAAGATAGATGAAGGGATGGAGGTGGAAGGGGAGAAATAGGTCTAATTCTAGGTGGGGCACAGGGTAGAAGAGGTGGAGAAAGGGAGGCTGGTTGGGGGGGAAGGGAGAGTGTTATTTAGTTATCCACGTTGGGCACAATGCAGGAGGGGAGGGGGGGGGAGGGAACAACAATCTGTTGTGTTTTAATGATGTTTACCCCTACCAGTTAAAACTTGTAACAAACTAATTACTGGACCACTAACACAAGCACTGCACCGTCATCATACCTTATGTCATGTGCCACCAAATCCATTACCATTCCATTGATTTCGTTGTTCATGAAAATTGGGCATATTTTTAATAAAGCAGTGGCAATTTTAGATCCACTCGCATTTTAGGTGAATAGGATGAGTAATTTTTTTTCATTTTCAACAAAATCCTTCTGAAAATTTCCATTGTGAATAATTGCACACATCACTTATTTGTCCGTCCAGTGTTCTAACATTTAATATTACTGCAGCCTTGGCCTATTTCACAGACTCGCACAATTTCATGCTGTGAACATATCGAACAGTACAGTGCAGGAACAGGTTCTGACTATCTACCCTGTCTATGCTAGTATAATTGAATATACATTGATCAGGTCTTCCCTTCAACTCCAACGTGCCAGAGGAAAAAAAATCAGTTTGGGCAACCTTAAAGCTAATACCCGCCAATCCAGACAGAATTCTGCTTTAAAACAAAGGTGCAAAGTGCTGGAGTAACTTAGCGGGGTAGGGGACCCTTCTTCGTACCCGAAACGTCACGTATCCATGTTCTCCAGAGTCACTGCCTAACCCGTTAGGTCACTCCAGCACTTTGCGTCTTTTTTTTGGAAACCAGAATCTGCAGTTCATTGTTTCTTGCAAAGGGTGAAGAGGAGGTTTACCAGAATGATGCCTGGATTAGGGAGTATTAGCTACAGGGAGAGGTTGGACTGACTTGGATAGTTTTCTCTGGGACACTAGAGATATTTAAAGTTATGAGAGGCATCGATAAGGTAGACAGTCAGAACCTTTTTTTCCCCCCAGGGTGGAAAAAAACAAATACTAGAGGGCATGGCTTTAAAAAAACGAGAGGGGCAAAGTTTAAAGGAGATACACGGGGCAACCTTCTTACACAGAGGGTGATGAGTGCCATTTAAGAGACTTTTGGACAGGCATATCGGTGTGGAGGGGTGTGAATTATGTACAGTTAGATAAGAGATGGTCTTGGCATCATATTCGGCACAGGCATTGTGGGCTGAAGGGCCTGTTCTTGTGCGGTACTATTCTAAGTTCAAACAAAAGCTTTTCACTGCCTCTCGGTATACATTACAATAATAAATCAATACCAAGGTAGTTCATTGATTGTGAAATAATGGTGCCCTGCACTTTTACTTTAGTTTACTTTAGAGATACAACATGGAAACCGCCCCTTCGGCCCACCGAGTCCGTGCCGACCAGCGATCACACCCTACACACTAGGGACAATATACAAGTTACAGAAGCCAATTAACCTAAAAATCTGCATGTCCACGGAGCACCGGAGAAAGCCCACGCGGTCTCAGGGAGAACGTACAAACTCCATACAGACAGCACCAGTAGTCAGGATCGAACCATGGTCTCTGGCGCTCTAAGGCAGCAACTCTACCGCTGCGCCACCATGGATCATAAAGGAAAAGATAACAACAATGACATTCACACCATAGCATATTAAAAAAATGCCGCAGCAGCTTGTTTGTGAATAGGGGGTCATTCAGTGTGATTTTCACGCGACTGGTTAATTTATGTTTTGAAGAAATCATCCTGGAAGCGAGGTTCGGCAGTGACCATCCGAAGCGGCGGCGAGGCAGGACTGCCTTCAGCTCCCAGCAGCTGGAGGCCCTGGAGACGGCCTTTCACACAACCCGCTATCCCGACATGGCAATGCGGGAACGGCTGGCCATGTACATCAACCTCCCAGAGCCAAGGATCCAGGCACGTTCACAGATCACTGTTGGACCGATTTGTCATTTTTAGCAGCCAGTCCTTTGGATAAATAGTCAGAGCAACTGAAAGTGGTCTTTGTTGAGCTGGAACATTGTCAGCATTCTGTTCTAGATGGGTAAAATGGCACTCGCTATGACACTTTGCTTTGGCAAAGGAAAGGAATGAAAGGAAAGTTTCTTTCAGTGGGAATATGGGGCTGGCAGCATGGACGAGTTGGGCCGAAGGGACTGTTTCCGTATTGCATGACTCCTGTGTTGGCAACAGTGGTGTAGCTGGCAGAGCGGCTGCCTCGCAGTGCCAGAGGCCCAGGTTTGATCCTGACCTCAGGTACTGGTTGTGAAGTTTGCACATTCTCCATGTGACGAGATGGGGTTCCTCCCACATCCCAAAGACGTGCCAGTTTGTAGGTTAATTGGCCTCAGTAATTTGCCCCGAGTGTGTAGGGAGTGGATGCAAAAATGGAATAACATGGAACTAGTGTGAACGGGTGATGGTTGGCCGGCGTGGACTCAGTGGGCCGAAGGGCCTGGTTCCATGCTGTATCTCTAAAACTAAAGTGTCACCCACTCTGATTTTTTCAGCCAAAGGAAGATCCCTATTTATTTGTAAGCATCCTGGGAAAAGAATGCAGAAAATATACAATATTTCAAATCGTGTCCAATGTAATATAAGAAAATAACTGCAGATGCTGGTACAAATCGAAGGTATTTATTCACAAAGTGCTGGAGTAACTCAGCAGGTCGGGCAGCATCTCGGGAGAGAAGGAATGGGTGACGTTTCGGGTCGAGACCCTTCTTCAGACTGACATCAGTCTGAGGAAGGGTCTCGACCCGAAACGTCACCCATTCCTTCCCTCCCTCCCGAGATGTTGCCCGACCTGCTGAGTTACTCCAGCACTTTGTGAATAAATACCTTCGTGTCCAATGTAACTTGGGTAGGAATTGCGAACGATAGTTACAGTGTATTTGTTTTGTCGTTGTTAGTTATAGGTATATATCATTAGCAGTGTGGTTTAAACAAAAATAGTTAATTTTTCACCAAATGTAGGTGTGGTTCAAAAATAGAAGAGCTAAGTATCGCAAACACCAGCGGAGTTTGGAGAAAGTTGAGATTGTGAAGGGAATAAAGGAACGGGAAACGAGTGAAAGCAAAGAAAGAAATATCCAACAGGAGAAAGACAAATGTTACATTGGTGGTGAAGGCTCATTGGAATCCTGTGGCACTATTGACCAACCGCCAGTGACTGAGACCAGAAACACCAGCTTGTCTGGTACAAAGTCCGGCAGCGAAAATCGAGAAAGTCGTCATCATATTGCTGCAAGTACAGGTGAGAAACGGAAACCTCCACCCTTTCAGATTTGTCCTTCACCCTGGTGTATGTTTGAGATGTTCATATTGAGCGGTCAAAAAACAGAGCTGCACAGTGGTGCAGCTGGTAGAGCTGCTGCCTCGTAGCGCCAGACACTCGGGTCCAATCCTGACCTCGGGTGCTGTCTGCGTGAAGTTTGCATGTTCTCCCTACGACTGCATGGTTTTCCTCCGGGTGTGGATTGGACATGGTGGTCGGTGTGGGCAAATAGGGCCAGAGGACCTGTTTCCACGCTTTATGACTATATGACACACACTGTTTTTTTCACACAGAGTGGTGAATCTGTGGAATTCTCTGCCACAGAAGGTAGTTGAGGCCAGTTCATTGGCTATATTTAAGAGGGAGTTAGATGTGGCCCTTGTGGCTAAAGGGATCAGGGGGTATGGAGAGAAGGCAGGTACGGGATACTGAGTTGGATGATCAGCCATGATCATATTGAATGGTGGTGCAGGCTCTAAGGGCCGAATGGCCTACTCCTGCACCTATTTTCTACGTTTCTATGACATGACCATAGAAAGTAGTTGCAGCAGTAGGCTATTCGGCCCTTCGAGCCAGCACCGCCATTTAATATGATCATGACTGATCATCCAGAATCAGTACCCTGTTTCTGCTCTCCCCCCCCCCCCATATCCCTTGATTCTGTTAGCCCTAAGAACTATATCTAGCTCTCTCGTGAATACATCCAGTGAATTGGCCTCCACTGCCTTCTGTGGCAGAGAATTCCACATATTCACAACTCTCTGGGTGAAAATGTTTTTCCTCATCTCAGATTTTCTCAAATTTGGAGACCAAAACTGCACACAGGGCCCTGTACAACTGCAGTAGGACCTCCTTGCTCCTATACTTAAATCCTCTTGCTATGAAGGCCAACATGCCATTTGCTTTCTTTCACTGCCTGCTGTACCTGCAATCAGCACCTCATATTTCGCTTGGGCTGCTTGCAGCCCAGCGGTATGAACATTGACTTCAACAACTTTAGATAGTTCCTCTGTCCCTCTCTTCCCCTCCCCTTCCCAGTTCTCCCTCTATCTTCCTGTCTCCACCTATATCCTTCCTTTGTCCCGCCCCCCTGACATCAGTCTGAAGAAGGGTCTCGACCCGAAACGTCACCCATTCCTTCTCTCCTGAGATGCTGCCTGACCTGCTGAGTTACTCCAGCATTTTGTGAAATAAATACCTTCGATTTGTACCAGCATCTGCAGTTATTTTCTTAAACTAAAATATGGTATGTTTCTTGCAGGTCCCATTGCAAAGACTGTTCAAACAGAGGAAGATATCAGGATTCCGCTACCAGAATGTCCCAACCTACAGCATCGTGGTGCAAGTCTCCACACTCAGATCCAGCATCACTTGGCTTTGGCAAGTGTGCTCCCACAGTCATACAATGGAATCCCTGCTCCAAACCCACATGGTAATCACGCTCCTGCCCTGTATCCTGCTTACTCCCGAAAGCTTCCCTCTTCTCTAGAAACTGCTCCTGCCTCCTTCATTCATCACTCTTATAAATTATCAGACTTGATTCCAAAACCCAGTGCCATGGGGAGTCTCAGACAAGCCCGACAACAGGCCAATCTACTGGGCCTCAACCTCCAGTATTAAAGAGCCTTAGTGAGTGGTTGACCAGGTATGTTCTTTGTAAATCATTTGAAAGTGAATAAAATTAATACATTTACATTGAAACGCAATACCTTGGTTACATTAATCTTCTTGATCTCACACAAAACACTTTATGACTGGTAGACACTTATAACTGCAGATGCTGGAATCTTGAGCAAAACACAAAGTGCTGGAGGAACTCAGCAGGTCAGGTAGCATCTGTGGAGGCTAGGTGACATTTTGGATTTGAACCCTTCTTCAGACTGATTGTTGTTGATGGGGGGGGGGAGATTGACTGGAAAATGGGTGGACAAAGACTAGAGATGAAGAGCAGAGAAGAAAGAATGAAAAGTAAAGCCAGAAGGGGGGATATAGTGGAAGTGGACGGAGGATGTATGTGATGCGGAGGGGGGGGGGGGAGGTGAAAGAGTTAATAAGAATGATCACAGGAATGAGTAGGTTAACCTATGATGAGTGTTTGTCAGCATTGGGCCTGTATTTGCTGGAGTTTAGAAGAATGAGGGGGTACATAATTGAAACACAGAATAGTGAAAGAATTGATAGAGTGGATGTGGAGAGGATGTTTCCACTAGTGGGAGTCTAGAACTAGAGGTCATAGCCTCAGAATTAAAGGACATTCTTTTAGGAAGGAGATGAGAAATTTCTTTAGTCAGAGGGTGGTGAAACTGTGGAGGCCGTCAGTGGATATTTTTAAGGCAGAGATAGATAGATCCTTGATTAGTACAGGTGTCAGAGGTTATAGGGAGAACACAGGAGAGATGGATCAGCCATGATTGGATGGAGGAGTAGACTTGATGGGCCGAATGGCCTCATTCTACTATTCCTTATGAAAGAGGGCCAGGAGGACTAGTGGCAGGAATGGGTGCACATCTGGTGCGGGGAGAGTGTTGGGTCATAGGAACGAGAGAGGGAGGGGGTGTACGTAAAATTTGAGGAATCAATGTTCATACAGTTGGGTTGTAAGCTATCCAAGCAGAATATGAAGTACTCCAGTTTGCGTGTGAGCTCCATTTGACTGAGTGCAAATAAAAATCCCGGTCTGTTTGTCTGGATGAGGTGTTTTTCACTAAATTGGTCACACCGTATGCCTAATGGACAGTACTTCGTGGTTGGTTGTTTTGTTCTAACCACAGCCCTAATCATTTAATCTCATCTCGCAGTCTGATAGGTTTTATCTCCGCCAGTTTTTCATACAGGCCATGCAAGGTGACCTGACCCACTTGACAGGTTGCCCGCATCATAGCTGAGCAAAGTGCATTGTGGCATTACCGCCAAGCACCTACTGTAAATAACTTTCCGGTTGCTGAAAGTTACTTGAAAATAACCTCATCTCTTTGAGGCACCCCAACCTGCAAGATCAACAAAGTGGAAATTCGACAAGCAATTTAGAACAGAGCACAGGAACAAGCTCAATTTTGGTTCATACTTTAAAATAGCTTATTATATTAACAAATGGCATTAAAGTGAGGCAAAAGGGATATTTCCTGATTTGCCCCACAAAATGTGGAGGCTGGAGGAGGCAAGATGTCACCAGGGCAATTATTTGCTGCATTGTCAGTGCCAAATGCCAAAGACTAGACCCATTACAGAATGGAAATAGGCCCTTCGGCCCAACTTGCCCATGCCGACCAATATGCCCCATCTACACTGGTCACACAAGCCCAGGCTTGGCTCATAACGCTCTAAACCTGCCCCATCCATGTACCTGCCCAAATGTCTTTTTAAATGTTATGATAGTACCTGCTTCTATTGGAGGTCCACCATCGATTGTCCGGCACCCTTGGTTCCAGAGCCTTGCCGGATTATCCATTTTACTGGACCAAGAGAGGTCACGTAATAATAAATCAACAGTACACCTCTGAACCACTAATTAGACCCTTTCCGTGTCTCTAAAGCACCATCCACTGCTAGAAACATGAATAAAGAATTGACAATTAACAAAGAAGTAAACAGTTAATCTTTTAGGACGGAGGCACTCATCCTAAAAGAGCGTGTTTCTGTTTCTGTTTTCTACTGCACAACCGCCAACAACATGCCACATGCAATGCTCTTGGAATTTTGTCCAGATTAAAGGAGGTGCCAGACCATCAGTTTCCGGAAAATTGGTAGCGTATCTGTACCAATGACGAAATGGGCTAAAAAGTGGAGTAATTAGTAAATCAGAAATCCTTGTTGGAATCTTTGCGTATTGCTACTGTTTTTTGGACTCTCCAGCAATTCAGACCAATTTTTCTTCTTCCATCTGTCTATCTAACCTCAGCAGCTGAACTGCTGCAATAAGATTACTTTATAATAATAATAATAATAATAATAATAATAAACATTTATTTTTTTATAGCGCTTTTCCAAATGCTCAAAGACGCTTTACAAAAACAGTCAAGACATAAAAACAAACAAACTATCCTGATGAACAGAGGATGAAAGACAACTCCAGCTGTGTATCTCACACTTTGTTGCCCACGTCTTATGTTGCGATCTGCAGCCAATAAGCTGGATCAATAAGCACAATACAACTAAGCTAAGACACATAGTGCCAGAGTTACTCCAGCATTTTGTGCTTTAAAAAAACCCCGTAAACCAGCACCTGAAGTTCCTTGTGTCTCCATAACTAAGCTAAACGCACACAGCTTTTGGAATTCCAGTGTTTATGGAGTCACACATGTTCTTCAAACAAAATTAGAAAAAAAATCTAAACTAACTGTGTATTCACTTCACTGGACTATAACAGTGCATTGGAAACTTCAGACTATTATTAGTTTTTTATTCACAAAATGCTGGAGTAACTCAGCAGGTCAGGCAGCATCTCGGGAGAGAAGGAATGGGTGACGTTTCGGGTCGAGACCCCTCTTATTCGTTTTTTTATTAGTCTGCATTAACAGATAAAAATGGTTATACTTTTGAGATTTTATGAATCATTCTACCTTCTGCAGGATGGGCGGAGGGGGAGAGAGGAGGGGGTAAGAGAGGAGGGGGTAAGAGAGGAGGGGGTAAGAGAGAAGGGGGTAAGAGAGGAGGGGGTAAGAGAGAAGGGGTAAGAGAAGGGGTAAGAGAGAAGGGGTAAGAGTGAGGGGAAAAAAGGGGCAAGTGTGGAAAGAGGGAAAGAAAAGGGGTAAGAGCAGTGAGAAAGGGGGTAAGAGTTGGGAGAATAAGGGGTGGGAGTAATGGGGGGAGGGAGAGTAAGGGTGTGAGGAAGAGAAGGGGGATCTAAACACATGCAGATTGTTTCCTCAGCATTCAAACATGGGTATGATGTTGCTCAGCAGTTTATACCCTGTAAATGGCTCGATTGTAATCACGTATTGTCTTTCTGCTGACTGGAAAGCACGCAACAAAAGCTTTTCACCGTACCACGGTACACGTGACAATAAACTAAAGTGAACGGAACCGATGAAAAGATCCAAAGAAAATTACCAAGCATGAACAGACAGCAGGCATTGAAATAAGCTGGATCCACAGTTGCTAAGTCTTGCAGCAGTTCTAGACAACATTCTTCGTTTCTTTTCTCACTGACCTTTGTGACACATCGTCATTTTTTTGCTGGTGTCTGGAACAAATTAAGATATTTTATTAATTTATAAACTTGTAGGATTGGGAGGTGAAATTCAACACCAATAATTGAGGAAGAGTTGGGAAGTCACATACAAGTTGGAAAGTGAGGGGCTGGGTGGAGTAAAGAAGGATGGAATCTCATCGTGCCAACACAACAACCTGGCAGTGCAGCACTCAATTACCTTGTCTGGCAGTTTGTTTCATACACCCACCACCCTTTGTGTGAAAAAGTTACCCCTTGGGTTTCTATTAAGTCTTTTCCCCCCTCACCTTAAACCTATGTTCTTGATTCCCCTACTTTGGGCAGGAGACTCTGTGCGTCCATTCGACATATTCCTCTCATGATTTTGTACACCTCTCCAAGATCACCCCTCATCTTCCTGCGCTCCAAGGAAAAGAGACCTAGCCTGCTCAACCTCTCCCTGTAAGCGAAGGCCCTCGAGTCATGCTATCTGTATCATTGCTGCTTGTGGCCGCTGCTGTGTTCAAATTTATTGCAAATCTTCCTAAATTACAATGGTCATCACTTAAAATGAACAGCCTCGCCAAGCAGAGAAAGCGGGTATATAAATAAGCATCAATTTTCCAGTTACGAAACAATTGCAGGCCATCGCCCTTGAATGTCAACTTTCTTTCCACAGATGCCGAGTACTGCCAAGGTATTGCATTTTCATTCAGGTTTGCAGCATCTGCAGTTTTACGTTACCATTGCAGGTCACAGATCTTTGACCGTCACGTATCCTTTAAAGAGCAACGTCCTCACCTTTTCTCTTTGCAAATCAAGGTGAGGCCAACTGTGATGATAATCACCAGAGCGACTACTTTGCAGATGAGGACAGAAGCAAAATATATCAGGTTGTTATTGACAGCTGTAAAGGAAAAAAGAAAATAGTGACCAGCTGAGAGAGGTGAAAATTAGATTTGCTAAAAACACGATGAATATTGAGATTTTGCTATTATTTGCAATCAAACACTCATTCTGACTGTATTCTTGTATTTTGCACAATGTCGGTGGAGCCACATTTGGAGTAGTGTGTTCAGTTTTGGACAATCTGATAAAGGAAAGATGCTGTGAAGCTGGAAATAGTGCAGAGAAGAATTGAGAGGATGTTGCCAGGACTTGAGGGCTTGAGCTCTAGGGAGAGGTTGGGCAGGCTAGGACTTTATTCCTTGGAGCGCAGGAGGACGAGGGTTGATCTTGAACTGAATTGAATTAAGTACATTTTATTAGCCAAGTATGTATACATACAAGGAATTTGCCTTGGTGCTTTGCTCGCAAGTAACAACATGACATACAGTAAACAATTACGAATAAAACATTATAATTTACACGTGTGAAGAATGAAATAGAATACCAGAGCAAAAGGAGGCAACAGACTTTTAGTTGTTGAGTAGGGCTACTGCTCGTGGAAAAAAAAGCTGTTTTTATGTCTGGCTGTGGCGGCTTTGACAGTCTGGAATCACCTTCCGGAGGGAGGCTTCTAGAGGTATTTAAGATTATGAGGGGAATAGAGAGAGATAAAATGTTCAGTTTTTTACCTAGATTAGTGGAATCAAGAACTAGGGGAGAGGGGAAAATTTTAATAGGAATCAGAAGGGCAACTTTTTCCCACACAGAGAGTGATGAATATATATGGAACGAGCTGCCAGAGGAGATGGTTGAGCAGATACTACAACAACATTTAAAAGACATTAGGACATTGCTCTTTAAAGAATTCACAATGGTCAATGATCCGTAACCTGCATTAGGACGGGTACATGGACGGGAAAGGTTTAGAGGGACATGGGCACAGGCAGGTAGGACTAATGTAGATGGGGCATCAACCAATGTAGATTGGTTGGCATGGGTAAGTTGGGAGTAAGGACATGTTTCCATGCTAGACAAAGTGCTGGTGTAACTCAGCGGGTCAAGCAGCATCTCTGGAGAAAAAGGATGTGTGACTTTTCAGGTCAGGATCGTTCTTCACACATCCAGAGAAAACCCACCCAGTCACAGGTAGAATGTGTAAACTCCATAGAGACGGCACTCGTAGTCAGCATCGAACCTGGGTCTCCGACGCTGTTAGGCAGCAACTCGACAGGTGCGACACTGTGCTGCCCCGGTGCAGTGGCACTTCTGAGATTGTTGGACTTGCCACTGACGTCCTTTTCACTTCTACCTCCATTCTGTCTCTTTGGCTCCGTTAACTCATTTTACATGGCTAGCCTTGGGATACAAACTCTGATTGGGCACAATCCTGTAAGCTTCAGCATCTAGTTTAATCCCCAATGCCCCAAATTGAACTATGAACAAAACTCTACAAGTTTCCATCAATAATAAAAGCATGAGTATAATTGACTAACTTACAATGGACATGAACATTGATCAAACCCACTCCGATGATCTGGGCTGACAATTGTGAGGCAGCACAGCAGTAGTACACTCCAGCATCTTCCATCTGGAGGTCGGAGAGCGTCAGAGTAAAACTACGTTTGTCAGTTGCCATGGTTTGGTTGCTGGTTTTGTATCTGCTCAGTGATTCATTACAGTATCCGTTATCCTTTGTCCAGTGCACTGTGAGAGTTGTATTCAAATACTCATCAAATTCCACAATACACCTCAGCTTGAGGGAGTCTCCTCTAAGCCCACTCAGTTTGGAAACCGGAATAAACATTTTGAATTCTTAGGAGACAAGAAGAAGCTATTTGTAGAATAATAATATATTAATAATAATATTTAGCAATATGTATATATAGATAAAATATGTAATATATATATGTAGTCATATTTTAGTAATAATGCAGTAATAAATAATATCGTAATGATAACAAATAAAGTAGTATAGAAGTTGAGATTATTTATTCAAACTAAATACCGGAGACACCACTCTTAATTAGTTTTTTCCCCCTAATTTTTATTGATCATGTAAAGGTGGTCTCGAACTATTTGGAGTAAACAGGCCCTTCAGCCCACCTGATCTATGCCAGAGCGGAAATGAGGGGATAAAAGGGAAATGTGGGACTCAAGGATGGAATTCGAGTGTGGAATGGGAGAGGAGCAGACAATAATTCTGGAATAGAATTTCCAATAGTTGATATGCGTAAGAAGGAACTGCAGATGCCGAAACGTAGAAAATAGGTGCAGGAGGAGGCCGTTCGGCCCTTCGAGCCAGCACCGCCATTCATTGTGATCATGGCTGATCGTCCCCAATCAATAACCCGTGCCTGCCTTCACCCCATATCCCTTGATTCCACTAGCCCCTAGAGCTCTATCTAACGAAGATAGACACAAAAAGCTGGAGTAACTCAGCGACAGGCAGCATCTCCGGAGCGAAGGAATGGGTGACGTTTCTTCAGATTGAGTCTGAACTTTTCAATAATTAAACGTTTCAATAATTCATAAATGCTTTCTGGCTCCAAATAATTTATAGAGCAGCAGGTTTAATTAAAGATAATTAACTTAAAATGGAATGCATGTTGATAACTTAACTAGCTTATTATCAGTATTACAAGTGTTAATAATTAAATTTATTCATAATCGGACTAACGATGTTTCAATTTGGCACTGTTAAGATATCTTCTACTTGAAGTAAATTAGTGTATTGGCATAGTCCCAGTAACAAATAAACCTGGGGAAAAAACGACATCTTTAATATTTATTCCATGTGCCCTTAAAAAAGAATTTTACTCCATTTAGGTGATAACGTACATGGGATTAAAATGCCATGAAGTTGTTCTAATTGCATTGAAAGAAAAAGGTCATTTCATTGCCAACAGAGTCTTTCACTGTGGACACCCCTGCTCTGGTGATCACATAAGAATATGTGAAATGCATAAATGGCTCTCACTATTTCAGATGTATCTGAACTGTGAAACCTTTTCAATTAAAATTGCATTCAACTGCTTATACGTGGCTGAAATACACAACAAAAATTGGGGCAAGTTTAAACTGTTGTTAAAAGCATAATAATTATAGGTTCAGTGCCTTATTGAAATATTATGTCATAAAATCATTTGAAACCATACTATCTTACATCAAATGTTCTTGTACTTACTAATCACCAGAACTGTTATCATATGGCCCATCGCAGTAATTAGATTGAAGCTGGGAAACTTGGCCTGACACTGATAGATACCGGTGTGGTCGATGTGAACTGGGGAAATCTGCAGAACTGAAATCAATGTACCCGATCCAAAATGTACAACGGCTTTGGTTCGATTAACAAATTCAACCAAATGATGTAGAAAAGTGCAACCATTTGATGTCTGCTTGCACCAAATCAACTCTGGTTTCGAGGGACACTTCTCACAATAGGTTGCTTTGCATGCAAGAGAGAACATGCCACCTTCCACTGCGTAAATGGTGGATCTTGAATAAAAGACTCTTAGTAGACATCCGCCTTGACTATGGCCTAAAGATGGGGAAACACAAAAAGTAAATTTCCGATAATTTGTGGCGTATAAATTATTAAATTATTTTCAATAGTTGTGATCGTTTACTACCTACTGTTGAGAGAGAAGATACAAAGAACAGCAGACGATGGTTTACAAAAAAAGATAAAGTGCTGGAGTAACTCAACAGTTTTCCAGAGATGCTGCCTGACCCGTTGAGTTACCCTGACCTGCTGAGTTATTTCGGTACTTTGTATCAGATATGCAAGATTGTGTTTTAATTGGCCTCTGTAAAATTGCCCCTTGGTGCGTCGGGAGTGGATGATAAAGTGGGCTAACATCGAACTCGTGTGTGCGGGTAGATGCAAGGAAATGCAGATGCCTGTTTACAAAAAAAGACACAAAGCGCTGGAGTAACTCAGTGGATCCGACACAACCTCTAGAGATATAAGAAAATAACTGCAGATGCTGGTACAAATTGATTTATTCACAAAATGCTGGAGTAACTCAGCAGGTCAGGCAGCATCTCGGGAGAGGAGGAATGGGTGACGTTTCGGGTCGAGACCCTTCTTCAGACTGATGTCGGGGGTGGGACAAAGGAAGGATATAGGTGGAGACAGGAAGATAGAGGGAGATCTGGGAAGGAGGAGGGGAAGGGAGGGACAGAGGAGCTATCTGAAGTTGGAGAAGTCGACGTTCATACCACCGGGCCGCAAACTGCCCAGGCGAAATATGTGGTGCTGCTCCTCCAATTTCCGGCGGGCCTCACTATGGCACTGGAGGAGGCCCATGACAGAGAGGTCAGACTGGGAATGGGAGGGGGAGTTAAAGTGCTGGGCCACCGGGAGATCAGTTGCGTGTCGGCGTCGGCGGCAGCGGCCCCGGGGAGGCGGTGGAGGTCGGCGTCGGCGGCAGCGGCCCCGGGGAGGCAGTGGAGGTCGGCGTCCCCGGGGAGGCGGTGGATGGTGATGGCCTCAGGTAGGCCTCGGCAGTCGGCGGCCCCGGGGAGGCGGTGAGGAGCGGTACTGCACCTGGTGGCAGTAATGGCGTCGCGGGCCTCTGCCTCGTGGTGTGCCGGCCGGCAGTGCGGAGCAGCGGTGGAGTTGCGGGCCTGCGGGCGGTCGAGTCACTGCCGAGGATTGTCGGTGGAGGCATCCGTCTGGAGGCGGGTGAGTTTGCGAGCCTTGGTGGAGTCCAGGTAGGTGAAGAATCGAGTGTTGAGGGCGTGGATCCGGCGTAGGATGAAGTATAGTTGGGGCCCGTTGCAGGTATGGGTGAATGAGGCCCAGCACTTTAACTCCCCCTCCCATTCCCAGTCTGACCTCTCTGTCATGGGCCTCCTCCAGTGCCATAGTGAGGCCCGCCGGAAATTGGAGGAGCAGCACCTCATATTTTGCCTGGGCAGTTTGCGGCCCGGTGGTATGAACGTCGACTTCTCCAACTTCAGATAGCTCCTCTGTCCCTCCCTTCCCCTCCTCCTTCCCAGATCTCCCTCTATCTTCCTGTCTCCACCTATATCCTTCCTTTGTCCCACCCCCGACATCAGTCTGAAGAAGGGTCTCGACCCGAAACGTCACCCATTCCTCCTCTCCCGAGATGCTGCCTGACCTGCTGAGTTACTCCAGCATTTTGTGAATAAAACAACCTCTAGAGAACCGTACTTGACCTGCCGAGCCACTCCAGCACTTTGTGTCTCAATAAAATATTACCATGACTAAAAATAATATAAATTAAGTTTGATCTACTTTGATTTTAAAGTGCACTTTAATACAAATTGTATTCTCTTTGAGTAAAAAAGCATGTGATGAATTCTAAAAAAAGAGAGTAGCATACTGACAGAGATACAAAAAAGTATTAAAAAAATAATGTTCCTATAGGTTTTAAAGAGCCTATGAAATTCTAACTTTTACAGAATGGGATATGGAGTGCAATGCAAGACCAGTAATTAAAGAATGATTCAGATTGTTGGACTAAATTTAGAACGTGTTCAGTTTTGGGTGAATACTCAAGGAATAACGTCCAACCCATAGATATGTTGAAGAGCTTGTTTAGAATGATACAGGGGTTTTTATATTTTGAATGAAGTCTAGGGATATTGCAGATGGTTTCAATCAACAAATAAAAGTATGATCATTTCTGCTGGTAAAAAATTGTGCAAGTCTTTGATAAATATCAAAGTTACTTAGAAATTTCAACTGTACTTGCAGAAGGGGTAAGACACATTCTCTCACCCTTTGGAGGAGCAGGTCCAATTGACTAATCTTAACTGTTTTGGTCTATGATCCAACAACCTAATTCAGATAATATCTGATTCAACTTTGCATGAACTTTCTTTGCTATAAATTGTTGGACAAATTGTATGTATGAGGGCAATCACTAATTAATCGGGTGTAAACTTTTCTCTTCACCAATAAATCAATTTAGCTAGCACGATCATTTTCATTAAACACTTGTAACATAACTTGTATGCAATTGTTTGAGAGCCACAAAAAAGGTATTTACCATTATTAAAAAGATTACCCTGTGATCAAACAGATGGGAGCGAGTTACACTGTGGCACTAAAGTAAACATGGGCGCGTCAGGTTAAATAACCCTTCATGTCCCAATTTTTAGGATATTAAAACTTCCTTAAACTTATGTCTATAGTCTTCAACGCCGAAAGAAAATGCAAACATAAAAATGGTCTTACCTTGTACCATGTGCATCCACCAAATAATTAAGAAAAGTATCCTAAGATGTATCCTTCCACCTTGAAGACACACAAGGGCCATCTCAACAGGCGTTCACAACAATGTTTTCAGTTGTATGGTTTTAAAATAGATGTTGAAAAGCAGCCCAAGAAGCTCCAATGGTCTTATGTTTAAGTGCAAAGATAAATAGTGGCCAGCAGGATGTGGTTCTTTTGGAAAAACAACTTTGACCAAAAAGGTTATTGTGCCATCAGATAAAACAAAGCAATTATTCCATTATTACATTTAATTTTCCATTTTCGTGTTATCCACTACTTCAGAAATAAATTGTCATCTATACATTTTTAAATTGCATTGCAGAATTAGTTTCTAAGGAATAGAAAATGTAGCCTATAAAGATGATTATTGCACCAATGACCTCATCGTAAAGGTGGAGGGTGCCTCTGTAAAAATAAAAAATTACAGCTCACAATTATCTCACCTTTGACAACCTCAGCAGATCCCAGAGTGTTTTTGAATACTGTTGTAACCGAGGTAGGTCGAGAATCACCTTCATTAAACCATTGTATTGCAATTGCAAGGAAATTACAAGGGCAAAATGTTCATTTATTTTGATTGTAAACCTTCATTCTGCCACAATATTAGCTTTAGACCAGCAAGACTAGTTTAGTTTTGTGATATTGCATGGAACCAAACCCTTCGTTCTACCGAGTCCACACCAACCATCGTTCACCAGTGTCAGGAAATTAAACGGAGATCCTTATTATTAAATATCCTTATCAAATAGAGAATCTTGTCATTAGATCCCTGCTGAAACAGACAGTGGTCAATATGCCAACTGATCTTTTACATCAAAGTAAAAACATTTTCAAATTACATTGAGATAAGGCTAGATGTAGTTTCCAAAGAGAAATCTGGGCAGTGAATACGAACAGTTGTTCACCCGACCTTCTCCCTCATTCATTGTTATGGCTAAACTTTTACCTTCCATCATTCATATGTTCAAAAGTCTTAAGAGCAGAATTAGGCCATTCAAGTCTACTCTGGCTGATCTATCTCTTAGTACCAAAATCTTATTGTCTTACAAATGCATTTTTTATTTGCTTCCTATCCGCAGCCCTCAAGGGCATTCAAAATGATTGCAAAAATCATTCATCTGTCTTAAATGGCTGACGTCCCTTTTTCCAGCACAATTGCACAGCTGGTAGAGCTGCTGCCTCACAGCGTCAGTGACTGTGGTTTGAGCTTAAACTTGGGTGCTGTCTGTGTGGCTTTTGCACGTTCTCCCTGTGACCCCGTGGGTTTTCTCCAGATGCTCCGCTTTCCTCCCACAACCCAAAGATGTACGGGTCTGCAGGTTAATCGGCCTCTGTAAATTGCCCCTGGTATGTACGGAGTGGATATGAAAGTGGGATAACACAGAACTAATGTTAATGGGTGATCAATGGTCGGCATGGAGTAGGTGAGCTAAAGGACCTGTTTTCATGCTGCGTCTCTAAACTATGGTCTCTAGGTCATGACTCTCAAATTGGGAGAAAAACAGAACAGCCTCACATCCTTTCGATCAAGTTCTCCAATAATCTTACACGGGTTCACAAAAACACATGATTCTGCATTCTAGGTACTACTCAATCCCCACTTGTATTGAAGTCCACATTCTAGGAACCGGTGAAAGGAACCTTATTTTAAAATAAAGTTGCTAAATAATTTTCTCAGGAACGGAGGATTCGGCCTCGGGGAAGTAAAGGAAAACCATATGGCACTCCAATATAACACCTGATCAAATGTCTCTGAAAACTGAAAGATACCATTATCCATTGGTACTAGTTGCATCTACAAAAACAAATTGATCAAATGCATATTACGTTCATAAGAATGCTGACCACAATCACAATGTTATTTGCCAAATGACCTGCTACTATATTTTTAATAGACTCTAGTAATTTCTCAGCCCTGTAGTAAACTAACTGGGCAGAGTTCAGTTTCTGGTCTTATTCCTTTTATAAATAGCATGGTTAGTCTCACTGTCTTCCTGTCCATGAGAACCATTTAAATCGAGAAAGTTCTGCGTGAGCAATATTAATGCGCCTGCTCTCATATCAGGATGTAGGCAAAAACTAAAAATAAATTTGTTGGCTTTTATCCCTAATGATTTCCTTTGTGCATTTTCCTTTCAAATATTAATGACCTTAATTTCCTATTACACCCTTGGTTCTTCAGCTTTGTACTTGTGCTATCCATAAAGAAGACATTGAGAAATATTTGTTAAAAACAACTTTACCATTTGCTTAATCCCATTACATTCAGAAACTGGAAAATTGTAAAGTCCATGTTTTCTGTTGTCAATCATTTTTCTGAAGAAATCTTCAAAATCTGTAATTTTTTAATGGTTACTCATTCTGTTTTAAGGGGGAGTTTTAAGGGGGATGGAGTGGGTGAGTGCGGTGGGGATGGTTGGGGAAGGGGAGGGTGCTACACCAATGCAGGAGGTCTGTACCCAATGGGTCCACAGCAGCTAGTACACCTTTAAAACTTTGCTTTCTGAAAAAAAGACCAAAGACCTCCTCTGTTCCCTTCCAAATCCTCAGATTTGTCTCCAGTGACTTTTACAGACTTCTACAGGATGTGAGGTGAAACTGGAGCACCCAGAAGAAACCAATGCAGTCACAGAGAGAACATGGAAACTCACAACAACAGCATCCGAAGTCAGGATTGGATCTGGGTTGCAAGTGCTGCCAGGTAGCATGTTCTACCACCTGCGCCACCTGTAAATTTAAGGGGCATTTCAGATTTGACCAAAAGACTTTCAAACAACGTGAAATTCAGGGTCACTCTTTTCTTCAGTATTTATTAAAGAAATGATTAATTAATTAAATTCTCTCATTAAGTGCTAATCATGATGAATGCATTCCTTAAAAGAAATTCTTTTGGCTGATCAGGACGGGTTTGTAAAAGCAAAATTACAAAACATAACAACTTTTTAAAATGGCTACAAGATTGAGGTCCAGAAAGTAAGACAACAGCTTTCTGAACAGCCATGTTTCCTACATTGTAATGCAATCTTCCAACCCATTTATAAGACAGCAATGTTTGGTTTAATCATATTACCCATCTTTTGTCACCCACTAACTCTGTGCAGGATGCCAAACTGTGGGACTGAGAATTAACTGTAAACATCTTGCAAGCATCCAAGGTTGGACGTTGGATTCTTAAAGACAGGACTTACAACCAAGAGCTTAGCCCTTGCGTACAATGTTCACATGGGAAACCTGTGGCCCAATAAATCTTCAGATCAACCTCTGCACTTCTTGCCACAACAATACATTTTCAGCCTGATTCTCTGCTTGCAATGGGAATTGTGCCCAATGTTTTTAAGAACGGAACAGCAACTGTCAGCAGGCATCTCCGAGAAATGAAGTGGTAGGTTCCATAGAAATGAAGATGGGGTATGAACAGTACAACAAAGATTTTTCACTTGCGCTTTCAGATAGAATCTTAGCAAACCCACTAGTCGGGTATACATAGATTTATTTATAGGTGGAGTTTTACAAAGAGTTTCATCGCTACCCCATTGTGGACATTGTCTATGGAACTCATGCTCTATAATGCAGGAACTATATTCTGCATTCTATATTTTCCTTTGTATTTTTTTTAATCTATTGCACTTGAATTTGACTTGACTGTATGTATACAATATCTCATGATTTTGGATCGCATGCAAAAAAAAGCTTTTCACTGTACCTCAGTACATACAATAATAATAAAGCCTTGGATGTTTTTTGATGTTAAGCTGGAGAGAGTGCAGAGATTTACTAGGTTGTGAAGATTTGCGGGTATGAGCTTCAGGGAGAAGTTAGGCAGGGTAGGATTTTATTCCTTGGAGTGCAGGATGAGGAGTGATCTTTTAGAGGCATATAGGATCATGAGAATAGATAGGGTGAATGCACAAAGCCTTTTACTCAGCTTAGGAGAATCAAGAACATTGAACATAGGTCTAAGATGAGAGGGGAAAGTTTTAATAGGAGCCTGGAGGGATACATTTTTCACATAGAGGGTTGTGGGTAAATGGAATGAGCTGCTAGTGGGGGAGTTGAGGCAGTTACTATAACAAAATGTAAAAGACATTTGGAGAGGTACCGTGGATAAAAAAGTTTAGTGGGAGATGGGCCAAACAAGGGCAGATGGGACTCGTGTATACGATGCATCTTGGTCAGCATGGGCAAGTTGGGCCTGTGTCTGTTTCCATGCTGTATGACTCTAATGAAGCCCTTGATTATAATTGTTTCTATCATTACCCTAATAGCCTGAAACTAAATGATAGAATCTGATGCATGCTAAGCCCACAAATACATTGCCTCTGTGTGATGATAAGCAGATCCATTGTAAATTGGTTAAGCTCTGAATCACAGATCTGTGTTCCAAGTAATCGTCGTGTAGTCACACACACACACAAAGCACATTTTCAGCCATGATTGAATGATGGGTCAAATGTCTCTATTCTGCTCATGACTAATGAAGTTATGAACATTACAAGTATTATAGAATCCATCCTTTGTTCTTTATAAAATGCGTTTCACCCTCTCGGCTTTGTGATGGAGTTGAATTATTTCAGAGATTCGTTCCACAAAACACAGTCGGCAAGAACCTGGTGACTGATGCGATGTTAACGTTAATGTCAAAATCGACTAAAAATTGACAACAGGCTAGCGTGTGTACATTTTATTTTAGTAACAAGTCCATACAGCAAGGTAAAACAGGCAAGTAAAACCTGTTCTTGATATGGTGTGAGCATTTGCTTTTGTTTAAAGATTTTACACGATAAATGTGACACATCTCTTGAACAAAGCAAGTTCACAAACATTGAAAAAAACAGTAATTGCAGATGTTGGAATTCAGAAAATTCAACAGAAGGCTGGAAATACTCAACATCTTTGGAGAGAGAAAGAAGCAAAAGTGACTGCTTTAGGTTGATGATAGGTTAATGGTTTCTCTCGACACAGATGCTGCCTGACCCACACATTTCCAGCATTCTCTGGCGTACTGCTGAAATATTTTTGTTGTCTGATTGGCGAAGAACAAAATAACTTCCAGCAGTGAAAAATAATTAGACAAAGGTCACTGTATGAAAAAGCAAAAGGCGGCATAGATTTTATATTTTTATTTGTTTATCGACACAAAAAGGTACAGCAGCTTGTCAATTTTTCTCCAAGAGGGAATGTTGATAGTAAATTATTTTAAACACATGGTTCAAAATCCTAGAATAAACACACAGAATTCTACAAGAGTATTCTACATGCCATTTTGACAGTTTTGACCATCAAACAAAACACCACTATTTGAGGAATAAACATTTAAGAAAGACAAATTGAAAGTAAATGTTCTTTCTCTGGACACAGGAGTGGCAGGCTACTTTGGGTTGAAAGCTGCTTCCACAGAATCACTACAGTTCAAATCTTCAGGAATGCAGTATCAATTTTTAATACACAAACCGGTTCAATACACTCAAAGGGTCTGGACATTTTAAACATTTGCTGGTCTCAGTAACCAGTACATAATACACATGGCTGCATCATGAGATCATGTTCGAAACCGTGTTTTGTAGCGGCCAAAAGGAAACAAAAAAAATCTTGAACACGCGATCAGAATGTCTAACGGCAAATGATTGTGAAGATAAATAATGCACATGCCTTGTGTTATGTAGTTCATGCTTTCAAGGAAGAACATAATACAATTCTAGTGGGATTTACAACAGCTCAGCAGCTTTCTGTCAATGTCTGCTTCAATTCATCAAGTAGGTTTCCCAGAAGAGTAGAATCGCTGCATTTCCCATCCACAGAGATGGAGTTATCACCCTATGTAAAATAAAATTGTAGTTCTTCAAATAAAAATTCTCACAGAGACAAACCTCACAGGTACAAACCACTCAGCCCAACACGTCCATGCAGACCAGGATCTAATCCAGTCCCATTTGTCTTCTTTTGGCCCAAGTGTCTTTTAAATGTAGTTATTGTACCTACCTCAAGTACCTCCTCTGGCAGGTTGTTCCGTATACCCAAAACTCTGAGTGAAAAAGATGCCCCCTCGGGTTCCTATTAAATCTTTCCCCTCTCACCGGCCTTGGCATCCAAGTAAACTAGTTTGATAAGCCAGCCTTTTGTATTCAATATTTAACTTTGATAATAGTTTCTCAAAATCTTGAGCTCTCTAATCAAGTCAGCAAATGAAGTAACAATGTTATCCGGAGCAATTAAAGTCAAACGTTAACTTTGTCTGCAGTGAATGAACTAATGAGACCTCGACTACCCATTCCATCTCTCCAGAGATGCTGCCTATCCCACTGAGTTACTCCAGCATTTTGTGTCTAGATTTCCACTGATGTCTATGATGATGCCCCTGAAATGCCTGTAACACAACCACCTCTTTTTCTAAGATGACCAAATAGGCAACTAGAGTCTCTGGAGCTTTAATCTAAAGGCAGAAGAGGAAGAACATCAGAACCTTTTTTTGTTTTTGTTTTGAGCAGTGTGTTGGGAAACAGGATTTGTTTATAGAACAGTAATCATTGCCCCACCAATGAAGACTGTCACTGGCTTACAAGTTGACAGTGTCTGCAGAATAGTTGTCTCACCATTGTCCACTTAACCCCAAAATGGGCTAACCGATTTCAAACACAAGTTCTATGCAGTTTTTGAAGAAAGCCGGAAAGAGCGTAGAGAATATTTACAGGGATTTTGCCAGGACTTGAGGGCCTGGGCTATAGGGAGAGGTTGGGCAGGCTAGGACTTTATTCCTTGGAACATAGGAGGATGAAGGTTGATCTTATAGAGGTATATGAGATCATGAGGGAAAGACTTGTGAAATGTGCAGTCTTTTACCCAGAATAGGGAAAATCAAGAATCTGCGGGGAACGCTTTAAAGTGAGAAGATTTTATAGGAACCTGAGGACCAATCTTTTCGCCCACAGGGTGGGGGGGTATATGGAACGAGCTGCCACAGGAAGTAGTTGAGGCAGGTACGATAACATATACAAGGCATTTGGACAGCTACATGGAGAGGAAATGTTTAGAAGGATAGGGTCCATACCCAAGCAGGTGGGTCAAGTGGGCATCTTGTTCGGCGTGGGCAAGTTGGGCCGAAGGGCCCGTCTCTATACTCTATGACTCGATAGAGCCAAAGGTGGTTCTGCTCCAGAGCAAAGTTTGAAACAACAGAGTACATCTCCATTTTATCCCTAATTAACACAACCAGTGAGGAAAAAGCAATCGTGTCACTCGCTCATCAGCAAAGCAAGCATCGTGTAATGTGCAAAATACAAAAATGGAGCTTTGAACATCCCCACACCTTAAAGCAATTGTCAGATTAAAATAGCCAGTTTGAAGCCGACTAATATGACGAGGTTAAATTCATGGAGTCACACGAAAGCCTTCAACAGGTGAATGGAGGTCAAGGTAGCACTTGCATCACAATATTCTGGTTATTGATTCATACTCACGATTTTCACCAAAAGACACATGTGATGACCCTGGATAGAGCGGCTATACATAGATGCACATGAATTGATTCGTTCCACAACTAGGAGAATGGAAAGAATCACATTTTACACATCTCATGTCTTGTACTGTCAACTCTACTGTTTTTAAAACAATCTTTGGATACAAAATGTGAAGAATCTTTGCAAGGTCTGTTGCAGTAAACTGCTAAATATTATGAAATTATTGTAGAAAATTATGATGTAGTTTGGGAAGTCAAAAGGATGGTGCAGGTAGTTACAGTAAGTGAATATTGCAGGGCTGGGACAAAAGGAAGAAAGACTGTCTTTCATTGTAACCTACAATTCCACATTGGTATTTAACCAAGATACTGCATTCTTTAGAAGATCATGAATCACATTATATTGAGATAACAATGGGAAGAACATAAAAGAACACTGGCCCTCAATGCCTGTGCTGAACATGATGCCAAGTTAAAGTAATCTCTTCTGCCTCCACATGATCCACATCCCTCCCTTCTCGGTATATCCACGTGCTTATCTAAAAGCCTCTTAAATGCCAGCATCATATCTACCTCCACCACCGTCCCTTGCAGCGAGTTCCAAGCACCCATCATCTTCTGTGTATAAAAACCTGCCTTGAACTTTTTAAAACTTTGTCACCTTAAAGCTAAGCCCTCTAATCTTTGACATTTTCACTCTGGGGAAAAAGGATCTGACTGTCGACCCTACCTATGCCTTTCATAATTTAATATACTTTGTTAGGTCTCCCTTCAGCTTCAGAATTTATATACCAATAGAAAGTTTGATTTAACATTAAGGTAAAAATAAAATAGGTGTTTACTCCATTCGATCCCTTTCCTGTAATAAATACCCGTATCAAATTGTATCAACCAACATTCTCAAAAAACAGAAGTATGAAGGTTTGGAAGTCTATTTGGGTGACCAAAGCGCGCAAGTATGGGAAATCAAAAATGAGATCAATTAATAGATTTCTGACTAAAGACTTGTTAGGGAGCACATTTTCAGTTTCTATACTATTTAGAAGTGACATATTTCTGGCACAATTCTTGCCACTGTGCAAGAATGAAGCCTGGTCTGGCCAGAATTTTGAGATGACTATTAAAATCATTTTGAACAACAGTGGCCAAACTTGCTTACATAAATGATAAAAAATGAAATTATTTTAAAAATCAGTGTAACTAATATAAATGTAGCAAGAACATGTTAAGCAGAATTAATAGGCATTGCTTTGAATGTAAATCATCGAAATTGAGAAAGGAACTACGGGGCAGGTCAGTCTGATCTGGTAAGAATAAGAGCTGTTTCATAGGAACTTAACAGTGAGTCAGCTCAGACAAATTCTAAGAGCTGTAGTCTCCAACCCACTATACAAAGAATGCCTCTGCAACTCTTTCAATTGTCTAGTCTGAGGAGAACTCTGATGATGCATCTTGTCACGTTGTGTTGGGAAAGTAAAATTAGGGCTAGTTTCAATTATAACATACAAAACAATGCAATAGATTCAGACGATTTAAAAGGGAGCTAGAGTTTGGGTCGCAGCGTGTACAACACTGCACACATTCAAAATCAAATGTGTTGAGTTTGTGCATTATTGACTAAGAATAAGAGGGCACATCACAGAAAAAAAAAACCAAAAACATTTTGTCCACTTGAAAGAAATTGATGACAGAGAACAGCATTCAGCCAGTACAGTTCTGCTTTCAATTTCTATCACAATGTTAAGAGTGTTTTCTATTGGTTTGGATTGTTCCTCAATGGCTCTGAACTGATCAGCCAGTACTTCATGCAGCTATTATTTCCATTCAATGCATCTGCAACAAACTCTTTAAAAAGTACAAAGTCAGCTGTATACGTGCAATCTACATTCAAGGGAATCTCAAGTGGTTGTGAGGAAGCTCAAGAAACAAATCTGCATTAAGTACCAGAGAAGTGGTGATGAAAACAAATCTTTGCCAGAAGAAGTTGGAATGAGATACTTATTCTGTCCACTTTTATTGAACTAATCTTTAGTTCACCAGATTCCAGCAATTTTGAAAACGCGTCACTGCAAAAGAGGAAGCATTTTAGAAACAGTATCGGGAATCTTACAATAAAATAGGATAACGCAACAAAGGCGCATGAGAATGCAATATATATTTTTAATAAGAGATCACAAATTTTAAAATACTTTAAGCACATCTCAAACGTTCCCAACAACCAGCCTAAACAGGAGAAAGTTCTACTTTATAAGTTTATTATTACTTATCAACATGTTACTAGAATCATTCTGCCCATATCCCGTCAGTAGTATACATAAAACACAATGCAGGAATGTCCGGGAGTTCCCAAAGTCCCCATTCGACGGCAAAGCCACATTTATTGCCATCTATGCCAGTAGGCGAGAGGAAACCTTCACAAAAAATAACCGTTCCCTTAGATTTTTTAAATTGGATATCAATAGTCAATTAAATGGTGAAACTTAAGTCGAAGAGCAGTGCCAGAGTCACTTGCTGAAGATCTTTAATCAACCATTTAGATTCTTACAAAACAAAAGAGGTTTAAGAGGCACTCTTTCTCCTGTTTGTTTAGGAAGTCAGCTATTAGATTTTTATCCTCTTGCCATTGCATGCCCTGTACCATGATGGTCAAAAAGCACTGCTGTATTTGTATTCAACCCCAGCAAATTATGGAGCCACAAGGAAATGCAACTGCTGAAATCTTGAGCAAAGGCTGAAGTCTGAAGAAGGGTTCAACCCAAAACATTGTCTGTCCATTCCCGTGACAGATCGTGCCTGGCCCATTAAGTTCCTCTAGCGCTTTGAGTTTTGATACAAATTATGCCTACATTTTGACGATCAGCTCAAAAGGTTACCAGATTTATTGATGTTAGCAGTTCTTTTACTGTCCTGCCATTAAATACAACTGGGAAGTTGAAAAGTTTGCAAGTTCCCACTTAATTTGTTCCTATTTTGTTCGCAATTAAAAGCTCAGCAATCCTGTCATTGGACGTAAGCTGCACGTTTGAGCCACGAAAGGCAAATCGAGCCAATTCTGTTCATCTGTCAGACATCTAGCAAAATGGTAGATTCTTGAGCAGAGAGTAGACCTCAAGAGGAGGTGGATCTGCTCTCAGGTCATCAATGACAGCCATTTCTATCTTAGTTTGCAAATACAGCATGGGAACAGGCCCTTCAGTCCACACCGACCAGCAATCACCCATACACTACCTCTTACCCTACACATGAGGGACAATTTACAAAAGCCAATTAACCTACAAACCTGCACCTCTTTGGAATGTGGGAGGAAACCAGAGCACCCGAAGAAAACCCGTGCGGACACAGGGAGAATGTACAAACTCTGTACAGAGAGCACCCATAGTCAGGATCGGACCCGAGTCTCTGGTGCTCTTGAACTATTTTAAACATCTCGGACAACATATTAAAATACTGAGAGGTAATTAAAGAAAATATAATAAATCAAACATTTTTTTAATTGAATCGGTGATCTTGTTCAAGTGTGTTGGGAGCACCTCAGTTAAAACCCTGGTGTGAATTGCATGCTGACCCCCTCTTCAGCATGTCACTGCTCCACTACTGGGCCTCAATGCAGTAAAGCAGATAGCTATTGTATCTCTAGCCATTCTTGGGACTTCTCTGCTTTTCACCATGCACAAGTTGATCTGCAAATGATCTGCAATCATCCAACAACTGATGGTTCTCTTTGGAATCAGTCAACACAATTGGGGACATTATTCAGCTGCAACTATATTAGCGTTTATGCTGTGATGGCACTCCTGGGAGCTTGTGAAGTTTATGTAGAAATGAGCATTCACATTAAAACGGAAAAAAAACATGAAAACTCACCTATAACAAGGCGTCGTGATCATGTACGAAGTGCAAGTGAAGTGCAACTTGAAATCAAGTTTTTCATGAGAAGATCCATCATCCGTCTGGAAAAAGAAGTAATATAGAAGACTGAACAATACCCAAAAGAAACAGAAATAAAGATTAGCTGTCGAATGGACTTACTTTGATTATAAATGTAAGTGTTCCTTTCAGTTTCTGTGGCATGACGATGCTTTCCACAGTAAACACAAACCGAGCTTCGTTTGAAACATCTGGAACAACAAATTGCAAAAGGTTAGTTTTCAAAGAAACACCAGTCAGAGTGTCAAACAGGCCTCTTGGCCCAAGTGGTCTACCTCCGCTAGTCCCCATTGCCTGTGTTTGACTCATATCCCTCAAAACATTTTGTGCCATTGTACTTCTGTTGTTGTTGTAATTGTACACTCCTCTAATAATTCTACCGAGTAATGAAAGGCCTACATGAAGTGAATGCAGAGAGGATGTTTCTAGAAACTGAAAGCACAGCCTCAGAATTAAAGGATATATCTTTAGATTGGAGATGTGGGGAATTTCTTTAGCTAGAAGGTGGTGAATCTGTGGAATTCATTGCCACGTGAAGGCTTTGGGTATTTTTTAAACTGAGATTAATAAGTTCTTGATTAGTAAGGGTGTCAAAGGTTATGGAGAGAAGGCAGGAGAATGGGGTTGAGAGGGAAAATAGATCAGTCATGATCAAATGCAGGAGTAGACTCGATGGGCTGAATAACCTAATTCTGCTCCTATGTCTGATGGTACTCTACCACTTACTGTGGCAGCTTGTTCCTTATACCCACAACCCTGTGCGAAAACATCTCTGCAAGGTTTTTATATGAATCGATCCTTTCAAACAAATTCATTGGCGCACACATGTAAAATACTCAAATATTTCGTAATTTTGAAAGAAAAAATGGATTGTCTTGCAAGCATTCAACATGCACAATGTTCCATTATTATGTTATAGATGGCTGCTCCTTTTTTTATCCATTGTGGTTGGACTCCTCCACATATATTGGGAACAAAACAAGTGCGACAACACTCTGTGACAATTAGTGCTGCACAGTGGCGCAGCTAGTACAGCTGCATCCTCACAGCCGCAGAGACCGTCATCCGTGTGGAGTTTGCATGTTCTCCCTGTGACTGCGTGGGTTTTCTCTGGGTGCTCCGGTTTCCTCCCACATCCCAATGACTTGTTGGTTTGTAGAAAGTGGGATAACATAGAACTAGTGCAAATGGGTGATCAATAATTTGTGTAGATTTGGTGAGCTGAAGGTCCTGTTTACACGCTATCTCCAAATACACAAGAACTAATAAGCAAGTAAAATGACTAATTACAGCAGACGAATGAAATGTCTTACCAGGTGGAAGTTGGAAAGGAACTGATATACCGTCATGTATGGAGGAACCTTCTGGTCGAATGAGTTTAGTGTTCAGAGAATTTAAAACATTGAAGTCCATCGACTTGAGATAACCATTACTTTGGTTTTCAAAGATGACTGATACAACTACTTGACTTCCATCCTGAAGATTTCCTTGAATATCATACATCTAGCAAAAAAATTAACAAATTGTATCATATATTTTAAGTTTCTTTTGCAAAAACAAAATGTCTGTTGAAATGCAGAGATGGTAAGAATCTCAAGCTTGATTTTTCACTCTGATTCTGACTAGTGCATGGTGTTGACTCGGTAGTTTAAATGTTGAGAATGGCATCCAAAGCAATACAGTAATAACCTTATATTGTTGAAGGTGGGATGCAAAGTGAACTCCGTTAATTAATCATTCAAAGAATAACAGGTAAGTAAGATTTTCTAATCACACTGCCTCCAACTTGGAGTTGAAGTTTCTCTATTGTCAAGTGCTCCAGATTGCTTGTCAGTATTGCCTTAGATTGATGTATATTGGGAATTCTTGAGTTCAGGTCTCATCTTAAGAAGCCCAAGAAACTGGAAAGGTACAGACTCTTTGGTTTAAAGCAAGGGTTTCTACATCTAATATAGTTTAACATTCCAATACTGCTTTTGGAGATTGCTTTCTCAGTCAATTTGTATCCAGGATTACTGTATTAGTGTAAGAGAAGAGCTTTTCCAAACCAATACCATTAACGGAACAGACTGATTGCAACTAAACTGGACACACTACCAATGCATTGCTAAAAACACCATGTGGTGTGGAGCAATGAAGGTAATTGCTCTACCACAACCCGAATTGGTTTAGGGGAGTTTAGCATCCAATATTACAAGACATAATATTGAAAAAATCAGCACTACCTATAAACAAAAAAAATGATGCTCACAAAAAGGCTCCTATGCATACATAGACTGCGCAGTTTTATTATAGCTGTTGGTGAGATAATGTACACACAATGACTCCTTAACATTGTTCTGCTTCCAATATTAAATTATAGACATGAAGGTACAGCCCTTGCTCTGACACTGTATAAATCCTACTTGCAAGCTTGAGATTTTCTCCGTTGATTTACTTTACAGGTGTATATAATTACTATATAGTAGTTATAATTCCGGGTGAAACATTAATTTTATACAGATTGTACTGAAAGTATAATGACTCAGGCAACCATAAGCCGTCGTACAAGTGCATTATATCAATAATGTGTGTTATAAACTAAAAATTACAGAAACTCATTTCTATAAAAATACATTGCAGTGGAGCCAGATCATAAAAGTACAGAACAAGCCACAGCTTACATGAAGGTATCTCCACCTCGAACGTTTTAGGAGTTTAAATTGGTTTGTATGAATGTAAATAATATATCAAAGAAAATCATAATGTTCAGAACTTTGTTCAAAAAAATAACCGTATAAAATATATACTGCTCAAAAATACTGAATTAATGCACTCACCATTTTTACAAAGGAATTTTCTGCAAGGAGGGAGTAGCTGGACATTGGCTGCAAAATATTGAGAACATCAGTACCAATGATTATTAAATATATGAACGAGAACTTCTTCACTGATCTGTTCAATTATACAACACAGCAGCAATACTCATGCATTGGCTTTTGACCATTTTTATCCATCCAAGACCTGGAAAATGGGGTTGAATTGGTACCTGGTTGATCATTAATGAACACTTGGGGACAAATGGTGCCCCTCAATGTCATCAATTTCTTTACTGGGGAAAAATAAGTAAAAACCACATGGGGGGCTGAGAGATGATTTGGTAAAATTAATCTCTGACCAACACTGGGTAGTACACATTGGTGCAGGAGATCACACTAACACTGCCTGACCTCAGAGAAATACAGGAAACTATCGTTTCTAGCATAGGCTGGTAATGTTCACAATTCTCAATGAAAAGTACTGCTCAACTACCAGCCTCATAAACTTCACCCGTCATCTTCTTTGATAATGAGTTTATGTAAACACAAAGTAGTTTATTTGTGTACTTTCACACCCAATCGACTAATCCATTAATCAATACTTCAACTACAGGAAAGCTAACTTAATCTAGCTGGGCAATTACGAACTGGGAATTATTCTTGGGTTCTTTATGTTTCTTCAATGACACAATATTGCCAGCCATGTGCAATAAACAATGCAAAAGTTGTACTATTCTAAAAGCGGCTTCGCCAAGGTTATGTATGAGAATAATATGTTATGTATGAAAACTGTATACTTTGATACATAGTGAAAAGCCCTCTCCCACCAGTTGCTGCTTCATGGCTAAATGTAGCTCTCTGAATCTTGGCTATTGTACCAATCTCAGCTGATGTTAACCTTTAAAGCTTCAATCAATAACTTTCCGCAATTGAAAATGAGGTATAGAAATACATTTTCAAAATATTTCACAGCTATCGTGCCTGTCCTGACAATATTTGTAACGGGATAATATAAAATGTGAAAGAATACTGAGAATAAAATACTCAAGGTTAATAAGGATGTTGGCTGGACTGTACACTGTTAGCAATGTGTAAAGATTTAATAAGTTAAGATTGTTTATTTACAGAACAGAGCATGCGAATGTTTAAAAAATTAGGGCCTCGATAAAATAAAACAGGAAGGAGATTTTTTTAATCACTTCAGAATACACAAACCAGAGTTTAGGTTACAGATATAAAGTAATTGGTTGTAGAGGAAGATGTGGGACAATGTTTTCACCCAGAGGGTGACAGGGCACTGGTATTTGCTGCCCAAATAGTTGTTTAAGGCAGAAATATTCACCACATTTAAAATAAACTTGACATACGAGTTGTGACCTGCAGAGCCACAGACTTAAATGCTCGAAAATGGGATTAAGCTGGGTAATTCTATTTTCGGCCTGCGAAGAAATGACAGGCCAAAAAGACTGTGTTAGAAATTTTCTGATGGTATGTTTCAACCAAGTCAGGGTCAGCTGAAACCTACTTACTCCGGAATTAAAGCCTAGATATCAACATACAGCCTCACAAATTCTGACCACTTATGAAGAATATTTTGTCTTTTTCTGTGAGGTTTGCTAGATTTCAATTAACTGCTGTATATTTTTCTCAATTGATCTCCACATTCAGTTTGAATTTTTTTTATTCCAACATTTAAAAAAAATTAGAAAATCCAATTTTGGATCTAATTACGTAGAAAGGCCATTATAGACAAATCAAGTTATTTAAACACTACAGTTCCTCCCCAAATGCATCTCTGACAGTATTGACGACTGAAAAGGGGGAAAAGACAGTTTTTCCTCAGAAAAAGCACAAAAAATTAGTTGAAGATAATTAATTCTAATTACTTGACATGACATGGTACATGGATAGGACAGGTTTGGAGCGATATGGACCAAATGCAGGCAGGTTGTACTGGGACATGTTGGCCGGTGTGGGCAAGACGGGCCGAAGGGACTGTTTCCACACTATATCACTCTATAGCTTTCAATAATGCTCATATTAAATCGATTCCTCATTAAAACCACATCTTACAGAAATAAGGTCCCACAATAGAGGAAAAGCAAAAATCATCCACAATATATATTTTATTGGAGTTACTTTACAACAATTCTTTGCATAAAATAACTCTAGTCCTGTATCAATGTACAATTTATCTTACCGGTAACGGCTCATCATCAATGCTGCCATTCTGAACAGATTCTGGGGCCCCTTCAGCACTGCGGTGTTTCTTTTTCTGTGATTTCTTTTCCTCTTTTGACTTCTCTTTCTTATGCTTCTTCTTCTTGTGCTTTGATGATTTCTAAAGCAGTAATGATAAAGAAATCACAAAATTTTAAGACAGGCTGCTTACTAGGAGTGTGACCTTACTGTATTAATATTAAAATTCTAAAGTTGACAATGAGAATTTTAAAACGCTGAATATATTCCCTGTTTTTTTATTGCAGATCAAATTATTTTTTTTAAAAATTGGCATGACATCTAAAAATGGGAAATGCAATTCCTGCATTAATTGAGTCTGATTTTTAAATCATGCTCGATAAAATGCAGATTACATAATTAGCATAGTACCGACATAGCAAGGCTGATTTTGCAATATTAAGAAGCACTAAAGATGGTGGAGATAATCAAGGGATTTCCTTGCCTACGTTTGAGGTGGGTCTGATCTGCCTGTGAGAGGATAAACATCCAGGAATGGAATAGTATGGCACTTCAGAGAATTATGGATCCCTGAAGCTGACTTCGCCAGGATGTGACTTGATTTAGTGTGTAGAAAGGAAAAGCAGATGCAGGCATATACAAAAGATAGACAAAGTGTTGGAATAACTCAGCGAGTCAATAGACAATAGGTGCAGGAGTAGGCCATTCGGCCCTTCACTGTGAACATGGATGATCATCCACAATCAGTACTCCGTTCCTGCCTTCTCCCCATATCCCTTGACTCCGTTATCTTTAAGATGCTCTATCTAACCCTCTCTTGAAAGTATCCAGAGAATCGGCCTCCACTGCCTTCTGAGGCAGAGAATTCCACAGGTTCACAACTCTCTGGGTCAAAATTGAGACATAAGCCACACATAAATCGCCAAAGATAGACACAAAGTGCTGGAGCAGCCCAGCGAGTCAGGCAGCATCTCTGGAGAAAAAGGATGGGGGATGTTTTGAGTCGGACCCCTCCCCTATACTTTCAGTCTGAAGAAGAGTCCCGACCTGAAACGTCACCCATCCTTTTTCTCCAGAGATGCTGCCTGACTCTTATCTACTCCAGTACTTTGTTTTTTATCTTTGATGATTTATGTGTGGCTTATGTCTCAATTTAAACGCCATATTACATGGTTATATCATGAATGGTTTGGTTGTACTCATGTATGGTATGAATGAATTGATAGCATGCAAAGCAAATTTTCACTCCATCTCTGTACACATGACAACAATAAAACAATACCAAGCTTAAATGGGTTAAAGCAACTAGGCAGAGACTGAATGTTATCTTGGTCTGCTGGTTTTATCGTTATTCTGGTGTTGATAAAAGGATTCAGAAAAATGTACAGCCTTGTCTTTCTCATAAAGTTTGTTTAATTGAAATCCATGTCCTTATGGTAAAAAAGTCAATTTAGATAAACTCACTGATTCTATATCCCGCAAACTCTTTAAATTTCAGATGCCTATATTTTATACATTGTGCATAACAAATAAATCTCCATTGTACAAACACCACTCCTTTAAATTGTGGAAACTGTAGTAAAACGCCTTAAAGCACTTAATTGTTTCGACATGCATTTTGTAAATAATGAAGGAAGAATTAAATTCCTGTTGGTGGAGCTGTTGAGCCAATAGAAACTAATGTACTTCTATCCCTCACCAACCAAACCCAATACATCTGTAACTCAGAGATGCTGCCTGTCCCGCTGAGTTACTCCAGCTTTTTGTGTCTATCTTCGGTTTTAAGTAGTTTGGATACCCTTGAGAAGAAGAGTTGCTGTTACAGTTAGAGTTACAGTTGTGTAAGAAGGAACTGCAGAAGCTGGTTTAAACCGAAGATAGACACAAAAAGCTGGAATAACTCAGCGGGACAGGAAGTTTGCCAGTCAAAGTCCTTTTTTTACCCTTGTTGTTATCTCTCTCTCCATCACCAAGTATTTCCTGAAGTTATTTGATCTCAAGATCGTTGTCTACACCTCAACAGTTCACTCAACTTTCCTTACTGATACCCCTACTGATCGACATTCAAAGTTGGCATTCACTCAACTTGGGTACAATCGCAAACTCCCCTTTCAAACCTCACAACTATCCACTCACCACAGCCCATCTGGGCACAACTCCAATCTGAACAAGAAAGGATTTAATCTATCATCCATTGTTCTTTCATCAATCATTTTAAATTCACTTTGTGGGGAATCCTGATTGTTCTGAAAACATCAACTTGCCTTTCAAATAAATAATGTAGGAAAATAACTGCAGATGCTGGTATAAATCGAAGGTATCACAAAATGCTGGAGTAACTCAGCGGGTCAGGCAGCATCTCAGAGAGAAGGAATGGGTGATGTTTCGGGTCGAGACCCTTCTTCAGACTGATGTCAGGGGGGTGGGACAAAGAAAGGATATATAATCATCCCAGTTTCCTCAGTTCCACCTAAGTGAACTTACAAATTCAGTCCATTAAGTAATTTCGATACCATCATTGGAGTCATGATTTCTATCTTGATGCCAGCTCAGCAAAGAGGGGGTTCCAATTTAGTTTTCTCATTCACCTCCAGACCATTCATAGAAACATAGAAACATAGAAAATAGGTGCAGGAGTAGGCCATTCGGCCCTTCGAGCCTGCACCGCCATTCAATATGATCATGGCTGATCATTCAGCTCAGTAGCCTGTACCTGCCTTCTCTCCATACCCCCTGATCAACAACCTCCCACTGACCATTTTGTAGCAGCATCACCTCCTTGAAGCCTGTATCCGTAATATAAACATAGCACAAAAAGTAAGGAAATTTGTGTTTGGTAGATTATTTCTTTGTTGTAACAATGCTTCTTGGCAATAAATCTTATACCGTTGGAAAGCCTGTTTATTTCCCTTTTAAATGGTGCCACATTTGCAAGGAACATGCATTTGTGGGATGAGCAGCAGAGCTGAGTATATGGGTTGCGCCCATGAAAAATTTGCCAAATCTTCTCTGCCAATGCCAAACAGCTTATTCTGCTGTTGCTATTGACTCTTGTTTTGAGCTTCTGGTACCCCCAGATGCTGACAATCAGGTGCCTGATTGGCACCTGATTGGCAGCATCTGTGAGCATGGGCCCTGCTACAGTGGTCAGTAGGTGTCTGCTCCAAGAATCGGCATGCCACGTTTGACTGATCTGGATAGGGCCCGTGCGATAGGGCAACTTCAAGCTGGTGTTCCGCAAAACCAAGTTGCGGCATTATTTGGAGTGAGCACTAGTACCATCTCCAAAGTGAAGGCCAAGTTCCATATAACGGGGGATGTCAGTGACAGGCCGCGAAGTGGGCGTCCCAAGAAGACGACACCCGAAGAAGACCGTTTCCTCACCCTGTCAGCACTTAGGAACCGTAGGCTGTCTTCTACAGATTTGCAGTCAAGGTTTGCAGGACGATATGGCCGACGGCTCTCTGCCCAGACAATTCGGACAGACTGCACGCAGCCGATCTCCGGTCTCATAGGGCTGCCAGGAGGCCTGCCGTGACTGCCCTTCACCGTCAGGCCCGTTTGCGCTGGTGTCGGCAACACGTGCACTGGAACCTGAACATGTGGAGGAACGTTATGTTCAGCGATGAGTCCAGATTCTGCCTACGGCAGTTGGATCATAGGGTCAAAGTGTGGAGAAGACGCGGAGAATGCTATGCTGATTGCTGCACCGATAGAGTAACATCTTTTGGTGGAGGCAGTGTGATGGTGTGGGGCGGCATCTCCCTCACTGGAAAAACGAGGCTTGTCATCATTGGAGGCAATCTCAATGCAGAGAGATATCGAGATGAGATTCTGCAACCAGTGGCAATCCCATATCTCCACAGTCTGGGACCGAACTCTATCCTCCAAGATGCCAATGCTCGCCCCCACAGAGCAGGGTTTCTCAGAGACTACCTCCAGAATTTGGGAGTGGAGAGGATGGAATGGCCTGCCAGCAGTCCTGACCTCAACCCCATTGAACACTTGTGGGATCAGCTTGGGCGTGCTGTTCGTGCCAGAGTGACCAACACAACCACGTTGGCTGACTTGCGACAAATGCTTGTTGAAGAATGGGATGCCATCCCACAACAGTGTGTGACCAGGCTGGTGACCAGCATGAGGAGGAGATGCCAGGCTGTTGTGGCTGTGTATGGTTCTTCCACACGCTACTGAGGCTCCTGTTTATTAAATGAATAAATTGTTAAATTGCCAATATGTCTTGTTTCTTCAGACTTCAATCATCCAATCCACCAAACAACACCGAACAAGAGTCAATGGCAGAATAAGCTGTTTGGCATTGGCAGAGAAGATTTGGCAGATTTTTCATGGGCGCAACCCACATACTCAGCTCTGCTGCTCATCCCACAAATGCATGTTCCTTACAAATGTGGCACCATTTAAAAGGGAAATAAACAGGCTTTCCAACGGTATAAGATTTATTGCCAAGAAGCATTGTTACAACAAAGAAATAATCTACCAAACACAAATTTCCTTACTTTTTGTGCTATGTTTATATAAGTTCTCTCTATCGCCTTCTTCTCAAGGGTATCCAAACCACCTAAAAAATCTCTCCCTTGTTAACTTTCCATTGTCTTAGTCTCCCCCCCTCCCACAAGTGTAAAATTAACATATCGGAATATTCTCCTGAGTAGCTGCTCCTTTTCTCTGTCCCACAAACGACACTTTCAACAATCCAGTTGTCAATCCTTTGCCCAGGTTCTTTCGCAAAGCATAATTTTTTTGAAAAACCAAGAATTTGGGCAATTCACCTTTAAAGGCCACAGAAAAACCTGTAAACATTACACTGCAATTCAGATCAAGTTCTTTATGGAGAAAAATCATGCTTTCATATTTCATCCTGGACAATGCATCTTTAAACTCAGATAAGTAAGTGCAGGTAGGTATTGCTGAAGTATAAATGAATCTTGGACCTGAAACATTAATTCTGTTTCTCGTCTTAATCTGAGCATTTCCAGCAATTTAAAATAATTTCAGATTTCTAGCATCTAGTTTCTTTTTTCCCCTTGTCTTGCTGATACTGCACCAACAAACGCTGTTGGGCTATAAACATGCAGTCCCTCATGCATGCAGTTGCAGATTTAAAATTTAGTGTTTGCAAGCAACAATTTAAAAGATTTAGCATCAGCAGCAGATTTTATATGCGGTGGCAAAGGACTCCAAACAGGGATGGTTCTGGGGCTCAGCGACTAGCGGAAACAGTATTTGTTGGTCTTGATGGTTATGTAATTCAAGGATTGGTTTAGTCGAGTTCCTGTTCTGCTCACATGCTATTGTTAGTTATTCAGTTATCCAGCAAACACGAAGAGATGATGGCAACCCTTGACTTGAAACTAGGGTGTTATTGTATATATATATATACACACACATACTTTTAAAATTACTTCCAATATTTTTCTAATATTACATACTTCAGAACAGTTCACTAACTTTTACATTCAAAATGGACTAATTTAAAGAATTTGCAGGTTATTTAAGCATGGGCACATTAGATTTACATATTTTAAAACAAAGTAAAAGAATTTAACAGATGCATGGTAATATACAGATGTTTTTGGTTTATGCAACAACTGTTTTAATGTTAACAATTTTCAAAAGAAACCTAGCTTGATAAAAGAGTAAGTGGATGCTAACAAAGATTAAATTATATAACTGCCATTCATTAAAGACAGAATGACAAATTCTAGCATTACCAAGCAGACCCCAGGGAAGTTGGTTGCAACAAAAAAGTTGAAGGATTTAATTTTCAACAGTATATAGTTGAGTAGCAACAGTGTAGAATTTTATCATTGAATTTTTATACCTACCAAACGTCATTTTTTTGGGGGAAAAAGTCATTGACAACAAAAGCGCAGTTTCAAAATCAGTTTTCAAAATACGTTGCAACTTACTGCTTCCTCTTCTTCCTTTGTTCCAGATATTTCTTCTACTATAGAAGCTTCTTCATTTTTAAGTGATTCTGTCTGTAAAAACATCAAAACTTCTGCTGAATTTTATCTGATTATTCAACATTTTATCACAATTTCAGATCTTGTTAAAAAGCAACCAACTGGCCTGCAAATGGAACACCAAATCAATAATATATTGTCTTAATGCCAACATAATAAAAGTTAACTTTTTTCTCAGATATGGGGAAATATATCCAAGGTTATATATTGTCCAGTTTTTGAGTGCTGGAGTAACTAAGCGGCTAAGGCAGCATCTCTGGAGAACATGAAGGAGTGACATTCCGGGACGGGACTCTAATTCAGACTTCTGTGTCTGAAGAAGTGGCCCCAACCTGAAATGTCACTATCCTGTTGAGTTACTCCAGCATTTTGTGTCTTTTTTTTGTGTTGATGGGTGATTGATGATTGGTGTGGATGCAGTGGGCCGAAGAGCCTGCTTCCATGCTATACCACTAAAGCAAACTGACCTGTGATTTGCTTTGTTCTGGAGCTTTGGACAGCCAGAAGTCGAGATCTGATCCCTGAACATGGGAATAAAGAAAAGGAAAATATATTCAAGGTCATCGCTAGTTCTGACATGAAACTTTGCTCAAAATCACTCCGAATCTCTTCACTGATATTTCTATCTCTGCAATAGCACTAAAGGTCCTTATAAATTTGTAAAAGCTTTTATTAGGTTGATCATGAAAATATTCTTTGGGTGCAGGCAGGAGGGAGGTGGCAGGAGAACTGTTGATAACCATCTTCACTATTGTTAGTACCACCCACTTTAGTGTCATCGGTCTCCTCCATTACACTGTGGCCTGAGCATCACTCAGTCCTTCTATTGTTATTCATATCTATGTAACCTCCACACTGTCACAGTCACAGTACAATACTAACCTCTGTGGGTTTTTCATTGTCTGCTTCTTCTTTCAATGTTGGTGCAATAACTTCTTCAGGTGCAGCATGTTCATTCTCTGGATTTTCATAAGACTTCCTATGTTTTTTGCCAACCTTCTCTTTACTTTTCTGTCGTAAGAGAAGTGAGAGCAAAAAAAACAAAAACATTCATTACTTGTGAACAAACTCAAATATTTCTCTCTCTCACAGCATGCCAGAGGTCTGAGTGATCAAAAGCAGCGAGCCCCTGGGCTACCTTTTTTTGTTGCTTGAATTGAAAACCATGGGTCAGATTTATACATATACATCAAGTGGAACGTACTGAACAGGCATTATTGATTGACTGCAAAATTTCTGGTTGGCAAATACCACCAGTTTATCTAAAAGTCATTCAACTCTGTAGGCATTTCAGGATAGTTCCTGCAACTTTAGCAATGACTTATGACATTTCACACAATATTTATTCCCAATAAACTGTGCAAAGACTTTCAACAAACTTCAAGGAAAAAGGTTCATTAAGTTTTCAGAAAGAGTAGCGATAAAAATGAGTGGTGCTTAGCCGCAGTTTTAACAGCCATAAGAATTCTTACTGCTGCTGTAATGGTGACATTCAGCAAGAGTAAATTTGTCATTGTGCCAAGAGGAAATGGGAACTTTGAGTTGTTTAAATGCAGGCCACTGCATCTCATGCTTCATTAAGCACGTTTTACAAGTAAAATCCCAGACCCACTCATCTACGTACACGTCCAAGCAGAAATGACCGTAAAATAACAAATTTACATCACTGGAATTAACATTCAGAGTCAACACAGTAAATAATACCTTGCAGTAAGTAGCTTTAAAGCCTCATTTTATGCACAAAGGATTTTTGAAATGCCAGCTTAAAGAGCAGGAGAAAGATTTAAATTTGTTGCCGATTTCACATTCACACAGGATGTGTCTGGTCATTAACACGGTACATGTGCTGAGTAAAGCTCTTTGGTTCTACTCTCCAGTGGTGGCTGTCTAATGCTCCATATATTGATGTCTTGCTGGCAGTTCCACAGAAAATCATGCGTGAGCTGCAGTGAGAGTCAGATGGGATCCAAACTTCAACAATAGAAGAACATCTCCAATGCTACTCCAGTCACTAGGAATAGATGGGCAATAAATCATAATGTTCTGTGTGGCTTAGTAATCAACTGGTACACTGTCCTGGGCTTCCTCCATAGCAAGACTAAGGCTATGTGCAAACTGGAAAAACAACACACGGTGGTACAACCGGTAGAGTCGCTGCCTCATAGCACTAGAGCAGGGTTCAATCCTGACCTTGGGTGTTGTCTGTGTGCTGTTTGCAATCTCCCAGTGACTGCATGGGTTTTCTCCCACATCCCCAAGACGTGCGGTGTGTGTGTGTTAATTGGCCTCTGTAAAATTGCCCTTAGTGTGTAGGGAGTGAATGCAAAAGTAGGTTTACATACAACTAGTGTGAACGGGTAATCAATGGTCGGCGTGGACCTGGTGGGTCAAAAGGCCTGTTTCCATGCTGTATCTTTAAACTAAACACCTCATTCTGCTTGGGTAGCTTAAAACCTAATGCATCAATACCAAATTCTCTAATTTTAGGTGACACTCTCCTTCCTCTTTTCTTTCCTGTGAGCCCTACCCCTGTGTGCAACCATTTCTCCAACTATCCCGCTGCTCTTTCTCCCTCCCCCAACCCTGCTCCCCTCCTCCCCTTCCATCTATATCCCTCTCTCTGGCTTTACATTTCATACCTTCAATAGGAATCCGAGGGGTAACTTTTTCACATAAAGGGTGGTGAGTGTATGGAACAAGCTGCCAGAGGAGGTAGTTGAAGCTGGGACTATCCCATCGTTTAAGAAGCAATTAGACAGGTACATGGATAGGGCAGATAGGATAAGAACCGTTTGGAGGGTTATGGACCAAGCGCAGGCAAGTGGGACTAGTGTAGCTGGGACATTGTTGGCCGGTGTGGGCGAGTTGGGCCGAAGGGCCTGTTTCCACACTGTATCACTCCATGATCTTTTCTTTCCTTATCTGACACCTTATTGTCTCCTTTTCATCTCCAGTGTCACTAACTCTACCCACCTGCTATCCCACCCCCCCCCCCCTCACTTGTATCCACCAATCACTTTCCAGGCCATGTCTCGACCCATATTACCCTTTGTCTATCCCTCCTATTACAATCAGTTTGAAAAAGAGGTCTATTCCAAAATGTTACCTTTCCATTCCCTCCACAGATGCTGCATGACCCACTGAGTTACTCCAGCACTTTGTGTTTTGCAACAAATTAGAACTAGTGTTTTACTTTTACATTGGGCCAGGTGAATCAAATTTAGATTTCTGAGATTCAGAGAATCTGGATCTATCATTTAAACTACTTCTGAAAATCCCAGGGAACAATAATTTCATAAACTGCTTAAAGTATTAAACAATTTCAATTTACCCGTTTCTCTTTATCTCTCTTTTCTTTCTTCACTTTCTTGGAAGGTTTCTTACTTTTTTCTTCTACGGGAGCAGCTTCAATCTCTGGCGACTTCTTTTCACTTACTCGGTGCATCCTGACAGGCAGCTTTTCATTATCTGTCAAAGGCCTTTAAAATGTATTAAGATTTACAATTAAGTGGCTATTAGCTTCATAAAGCTATGAAAGAAATGAAAAAGTATTTGAATTTCCATTCACTCTTCCATAACTTAAAATTCAAACATATTCAAAAATATTTTTGCCTATCATTCATGGAACAAGTGAAGTCGTGCAAGTTGAAAAATTGAAGACAACACTTGCAAGACAGTATGATAAGACAATTCTCAGCACATCTGTTGAAATTATTTGTTTGGCCAAAATAAGCATCTTTGACAACATAGCTCTCTTAGAGAACTACTTGAAGAACAATACAAAACACAATCAAAATTATCGCAATGATGAATTATGGTTTCCAGGTGTTTTTTTATTACCAAAGCTTGAGAGAATGAAGCTGGGAGATAGAATCATTGAGTATGGAAGCATGCTCTTCAATCCAACTCGTCCATGCTGACCAAGATGCCCATCTATTCCAGTTCCATTTGCCTGGGTTTGGCACAAATTCCTCTAAACCTTTCCCATCCATCCATCCATCTGTCCAAGCCATAATCTCACAGACCATTTCTGATTTTATCACTAACACCATGTACTAACACCTTTCGTACCACCCTATATACCTGTGATGCCACTTTCCCTCTGCTCTATTCCGGACAGCCTGATCATTCCCTATGAAGGTCCTGCCCTGGTTTGACTTCCCAAAACGCAACACCTTGCACGAATCTGCATTAGCCATTCCCGAGTTCACTTATGCAACTGATCAAGATCCTGCTGTAATTTTTGATAAACATCTTCACTGTCTACAAAACTGCCTACTTTAGGCCATTAAAATTTCTATGGTATGGTAAAACAGCTGAACATGTAAAACCTGGTTGACAACAGAAAATAATAGGCATCTTGTTACTGTGTGTATATATAATCAAACACATATAATAATTAAAGATTTTTGAAGGTAGAATGCTGAGAACAGTTTATCAAACTGGGAGAAAATATGAACACCTAGGTTTCGGTCTTAAATATATCAATACTGCACTAACAGTCAGAACACCGACATGCCTAATACACAAAAGGAGAATAGGAATCAACAAAGCCAGTTATCAAGTATTCATGGGCATTAAGGAATGAATATAAAAAGGATAGAAATTATTTATTTTGTGATGTTGTCAGGCACAATGAAAGAAAGTCAGATAATAAGAGATTTGAAACTAACTAAGAATTTCTAATGAACTGCATGGCATTTGCCCATACCAAACCTGTGTTTAACCCTTTGAATATTGAAATCGTGAATATGAATGTGTTAAGAAAATTGAGTAGCCGAAAACTGATTGCACTTGCCATTACTTGGCTTTTGACAAAATAAACTTTTTGTATTTTTAATATTATGCTTCTAATTTCAATGGGTTAAATCTTTAAAACCACATCAAACCCATCTTCAACTCAAACGGGTTGATTTAAGGTCAAGAGCAAACACAATGTTACATACCTTCCTTTGTTCATAGGATTTAGACTTTTGTTGGGACACAAAGAGGATGGTTTTGCGAGCAGGAGAAAGAATGACAGAGAGAGAATGACAGAGAAACATGGAGCGGCATATTAAATGTATAGAGAGAAAGAAAAAAATAGAGTCACAGAACCATTAAATAGCCATAAATGTGATATTCATTTCGGATCAATTATAGAACTTATCACTGATGCAATATAGTGTTATGTTACCATAACACATTCAGCTATCATTGTAGTTACATTACAAATGAACAGATATAAACAAAAGGCTGTAGTGCCAGAGGTTAAGTTTTCTATAACGGATTTAATATTAAGATGGAGGTGTGTGGGAGAGTATGGGGGGATGAAGGGAAAGTGGCGGAAATTGAGAAAGTTAATGCGTCAAAACTTATATGTGCATTGACATAAGCCACAAGTAAAATGATCCATTCAATATTAAAAATAATAACATTAACAAATTCAGTTAATTATATTCCAAAGTCAATTGATATACAAGGTATGATTTAATAAGAACCCGAAGGGCACATTTTTCACTCAGAGGTTGGTGCGCATTTGGAACGAGCTGCCGGGGAGGTAAATTTGCAGATACTATAACAGCATTCAAAAAAATCACATGGTAAAGGTTTAAAGGGATATGGGCCAAACATGGACAAAAGGGACTAGCTTAGATGGGGCATCTTGGTTGGCATGGACGAATGGGCTGAAGGGCCTGCTTCCATGCTGTATGGCTCTCTGTTTGCACTCTTATGCCAATGGAGAAGGATTTTGTTAAATTATATAAAATGGTGTAGATTCAATACATGCTTCAAATATCTATGTATTTCATTAAAAGCAGTTCATGTGCTTTGCAATTTCCTATTTGACAAAGGTTTGACAGAGGATGCACTCCCTGGGGGCTTCTGGCCAAAGACGTAATAGGGAAAGGGATTAAGAGGAAACAAAAATAGAAAGTCAGCTCATGTGACCCATTTGATGCAATAACAGGCAGCCAGCTCAAGATGTAAACCTGGCCACTAAAGGCTCTGATAGAAGCTATTAAAGGAGCAAGGAAGGAAAACAAGAGAAAAGAGAACCAAATCTAAAGAGACAAAAGGTATCTGAGAGAAATAGATGTGAAATTATAGCTTTTATGGATCATCCAAATTTGATGATCAAAAATTACAAATGTCACTTTTTTTTAAATAAAGGAAATCATCTGTTGTAAAAATACTGCCTGGATTTAGTTCAGTCCATAAAAATTGTGATCAAATTTTTTTAAAAATTCATTCAGGTAAATTATACAAATGTTAGGGTTCAGTACTCAAGAATGACCTAACTTTTACAAGACCAAAAAGAGCATAAATAATTTGCATAAGCATTCATAAACATCAGTTGCAAAAAAATAGAGATTGTTTAAAAATCAGTCTATTCACCAAAAATTATCAATGTACACTTACTTATCTAGATCAATATCCAATGCTTTGTAAGGATCGTTGGGATCTTTGTCATCGTCATCACTTGGCAAGGCATTCTAAACAAACCCCAACAAGCATTGAAAATTATATTTTAGTAAAGTTTTGTTTGAAAACCAATGAAACAGTATCTTAAACTTTCCTTTGTCATTCAATGCCCCTGCCTTATCCATCAATTTCACATTAATGTGAAGTAGCAGTGGGGCAAACCAAATGCAAGGAGCAAGTGAGGACAGCAGAATGAAGGCAAGTGAGAGGAGAAAGTGAAAGTGACTGTACATAATAAAAGTAAGAACACGTGGAGAGAGTGGGTATCACACCGAGCCTGCATTACTGAACAGAGCACAAAACTGTGTACACGAGGGAATGCAAAGACAGAAAGAATCATGCACAAGTTGGGAAGGGGGTGGGGGAAATATCTGCCTTTGTATAGGGCTGCTTCACTTCCTGAAAAATTGGTCTGAATATTTTCACTAAAACATTTGGACGTGAATTGATATGATTAGGCAAATAGGGCTGCTGATTTCCCCAAAGTAAAAGTGTAATGCCTGACTAATTCATCTATTTCTTCGAAGTTATCTGACTGAGGCTGCAATAACAAGACTTCTTTAAAAAGTTAGACAGGATCTTAAAAGGTAGTGTGCAGTAAAGATGGTTTGGATTAAATCTCAATTAAATATATGATGCATCATAGCAGTACACCCTCAGTACCACATTAAAATTAGATAGATAGCTCTTGGGGCTAGCGGAATCAAAGGAAATGGGGAGAAGGCAGGCATGGGTTACTGATTGTGAATGATCAGCCATGATCACAATGAATGGCGGTGCTGGCTCGAAGGGCCAAATGACCTCCTCCTGCACCTATATTCTATACCTATGTTTCTATGTTTAAAATTACATTTAGTTCAGCATTCCACAGTGAATCTGCGTTTCCATCGCCAGTCAATGTACCAATGCGGTAAAATTATAATTACTCGGTACACCCAGAAGATAGATGAATGATGCTTTTAAAATAACAAGTGCAACTTATATTTAACATTTTATTGAGAAATTTTAGGAAAATTTTAGAAAAATACATTATATTTTTGTGCAGAGTTAATTTGTCAAGTTTGTTCAGGAAAGTTTCCTTAGGCAATATGGAAGGGCCCTACAAGGGAGAGGGCAAAGCTTAATCCACACTTAGGAAATTGAGAAGGGCAAGTGACGGAAGTGTCAGTGACAATCCTTCTGGGACCAGCGACCCGAATTCTATTAGCTTTAATATAATTGTAGGCGAGGACAAGGCCCCCAAGTTAAAGTTCTGAATTGGGGCAAGGCCAACTTTGATGGTATTACACAGGAATCTGGGCTAAAGTTGTTTGGAGTAGGATGTTTGCAGGTAAAGAGAAGTTCGGAAAATGGGATGCTTTTAAAAGAGTGATGGTGAGAATTCAAGGCATGCATCATCCTGTTAGAATAAAGAGCATGGCAGCTGGGAATAAGGGACTCTGGATGATGAGACAAATCGAGGCTCTGGTCAGGTAGATCAAGTGTATACTCAGAGGAGTTTAGGGGACTGAGAAGCATACTTAAGAGGAGGGCAAAAAATCACTCTGGGGCAGGAAATCACTCTGGCAGATAAAATGAAAGAGAATCCAGAGATTTTATAACCACATTAAGAGAAAGAGGGTAACGAGAGAAATAGGGCTCCTCAGAAACTAAAGCAGTCATCTATGTGTGGAGTGTCAGGAGATGGGCAATGGCCTCAATGAGCATTTTTCCTCTGTTTTTACCATGGAGAAAAACATGAAAAACAGGGAACTTTGGACAGTTAATGGAGATGTCTTGAGGACAGTCCGCATTAAGGTTGAGGAGGTACATGATATCCGAGGGCTTCTGAAGGTAGATGAATCTCCTGGGCCTGATCAGATATATTCAAGGTGACTGTGGGAAGCTAGAAAAGAAATTACAGGAGCCCGAGCTGACAGGTATGAATCATCATTAGACACTGATGATGTGCCAGATGACTTCTAATTAAGAAGGGCTGTAAGGAAAAGCCAGAGAACTATAGACCAGTGAGCCCAACATCTGTGGTAGGTAGCTTACTGGAGAGGATGCTGAGGGATAAGATATATATGCATTTGGATAAACAGAGGCCAATTTGGGATAGCATGGTTTTGTACATGGGAGATCATATCTTACGAAATTGATTGAGCTTTTTGGAATGGTAACCAAAATGTTTGATGAGGGCAAGGCCGTATATGTTGTCTACATGGTCCTCAGTAAAACCTTTTGTAGGCTCCTCCAGAGGGTGAGAATGCATGTGATCCAGGGAGAGCTAGCAGACGGGATAAAGAATTGGCTTCTTTAAGAAGGAAGCAGAGGGTGGCGATTGGAGTGCTTTTCGGACTGGAGGCCTGTGATGAGTGGTGTGGTTCAGGGATTGGTGCTAGAACTAGATTATTGCTGTTTGTGGTTTATATCAACGATTTCGATGAGATTGTACAAGTCATGATTAGTACAACAGCAGATGACACTAAACAGGGTGGTATCATAGAGTGTGAAGATGGTTATAAAAAATTAGGGTTGCAGGGTCTGTTTCTGTGCTGTATCTAATAGTTCTAGGTCTGTCAACCACTTAAATTGATCCGACAGCAAAAGGTGCTACAGAAGTTTTAATTCTAACCTCAGGCATTTCTTCAGTGATAATGTCCACTTGATGAACTGGAGCAATGTCTTCATCACTTTCTGTATGAAGTGAATCATGGCGACGTTTGCCTTTCTTGTCTCTCTTTTGTTTCTTCTTCTTTTTCTCTCTGTCCCGTCTCTGTTGTTGCCTGCGTTCTTCTTCTAGCTTAAGATACTGATCTGACAAAGGCATTCCTGTGCACATCAATACAACATACAACAATATACAAACAACTGTCTATGAAGAATTTAAGGTAAAGGTGGCGCAAGTTAGACCACAACTTCTCAAATCAAAACATTTTCAACTCTAATGGGAACACGTGCTGGAATAAGTCAGGGGGTCAGGCAGCATTTTTGGACACGGATAGGTAACATTTCAGGTTATGACGCTTCCTCAGATCCTTACTATTATCTCCTATCCATGTGAATGGTGTCTGACCCACTGAATTATTCCATCGCTTTGTATTCTACAAAAGATGACTGCATCTGCAGATCCTTGTGCCTTCAACTCTAATGTGTCTGCTTCAACATTTGCAGATGACACTGTCATCAGATATTGAATCTTTCCTATCAAATAATTTAGATGGTTGGCTATATTAATTACTCATGTAAAATTACATATCACATTCTGGCTGACAATTGGTCAGTCTCAGCCCTCGAGGAATCGGTGATCTTGATCTCATTTCTTTTATTTGTCAGCAGGTTCTCACACTTGTTAAATATAGTTAGCGAAACATAATGCTACTTCAAAGAAGTGGCGTTCTCGCTAAACAAATAAATTTAGATCATGCAATGCTTAGCTATAAAATAATAGCTAATAAAATGAATGCCACTAGATTCCTTCTATTTTGACTATACAGGAAACAGACTTGGGATCCAAAAACCACCAATTATCGCAACAACTACCTTACATTCAGTTCATGGAACACAATTACCTGGTACTCTCAATGGCACCGTAAGATCAATCTGCACCACAGGTATGTGGTCCACCCCACTAGCATCCTGGTAATTCTGAAATTAAACAGATCAATTGATTATGATTCTCACCTTCACAGCTATGCAAGTTCATGCATTCTAAAATGTTGCCATAAATGGAAAAGCTTCACGCACTTATCAAATGTGACATTTTCATGCACATTAATACTTTGGAACTGCTCAAAGAACAGAGTATTTTAATTAAAGCTCACTTGACTTTATCTTTAATGAAATTAAAATGTCCAAAAGCTAGAAGAGGCAACTCAGTGAGAGTCCAGGCAGAAATGGCCAGCAGGCATGTGTATCCCACATTCTATCCAAAGGTCCAACTCTGTTTGCAGCCATCATCCACATTTTCAACTAAATTAATGAACACAAGTCAGGATGGAAATTCTGGATTATTTCCACTCTTCCAGCTCTAAGAAACCCAAGCCAACTGCAACCCTTCAAATTCTGCACTAGCCGATGAGGTAAAACAATACAACTGAATCAACCCTTAAGCCTCCCAGTATATGACTTGAAATGATTGTCTTTAGCCCTTTCCACCAACGAAAGCATCTGTATGGGACAAGGCGACATTTATCATCAGAGGATCCCCATTATAAGACTAGGTTCAGGAACAACTATTTCCTACAATTATCAGGTTCTTGAATCAACCTGTAAAACCCTAATCCTACTGTAGAAATGAAACACCATGAACCACCTCATGCGCTAACATAGTCTTGTTTTCTAATTTGTGTTTTGCAATATCTTGTTTTTTTCCCTCTCAACAGTCTTGGTTTCTTGTCTTGCAGAATCTATCAGCAATTTATGCATAATTTATGTTTTTATGTCTATGTCTCTGCAATGCTGCTGCAAGCAAGATTTTCATTGTCCCTGCACCTCACTGTACTTGCATCAAGTCAGAGGAATGACTCTCATGTTATCTATTTGTTCTATTTTCTTTACTTTAATGACAAATTACGAACACTATCTTCAGTCTGAATTCAAGGCCAGTTGGAAGTGAAAAGAGTAAATATACAATTGAGATTGAAAGTTAAATTGTATAGCCCAGCTAGATTTATAGAAGCCCTGAATTGGAAATAAAACACCCTCATTCCATCCAAGAAAATTGCAGCTGCGTCACAATCACAATACTGAAGAGAAAATACAGCAAGAATAAAATTATGTGTGCTCAACTCACCTTCTGAGGAGATGGGGAACTTTTGATGTAAAATGGATTGTTTGCCTGCTCTTGTTTTCGCACTTCTCGCCTCTAGGATGAGGAAACAAACCATCTCATGTTAAAAACAATATATTGTTTATTATTTGAAGCTTCCCATTGTACAAAAAGTCCCCGAACTACCAAAATATACAGATTCTGGTTCAAAAAAATAGGAATTTGTGCAAATACTTATTTAAGATTGGGATGTTAACTTTTCTATCAAAATGAATTTTCCAAATCCAATTCATAGAAATGCAACATTCTCAATGTAACTTCAGAAATCTGTTAGCAATCCAGGGTAATTTAGATGTTGAAGTTAGAAATTACCCTCGCAAGCTCATCTTCATCCATTTCTGGCTGTCTGTGCCTGATACTTCGTTGCTCCTCCTCATGGAAGATCGTTTTCTTAGTGTTTTCATCGTCTGAAGAGCTTTCTGCAGGGGGAGCATCATTAATCCAGGCATCAAGATCCAACCTGGAAAGGGGGAAAAGTCAAATAAAGGCATTTTTCCATCTCAAACCTATATATATCTGCCTGTCCTGCTCAGTTACTCCAGCACATTTGTGTCTACCTTATTTGTCTTGCCATCTGACACACATGCAAACTGAATTACCTTTTCAAAGTGGTCTTCTAATTTGGAAGACAACTGCAACTGCATGCATATATTACAATGACACACCAGGTTTGGTGAAGGAAGAGCATTTAATTTTGGCCAGGGTAATCGGTATTTTCTCTTAAATTTGTGGCTGTTTAATCAGTTTTCTCTCAGATACAGGGAACTTAGTTAGTCAAGAATAATACTAATAGATCCAACCCAAAATCTTTTTCAGCTTTCTCCGACGAGCATGTTCAGATTTCTATAGTAAATTAATTGCTACTAGTCCTATTAGGGATTCTGCATTTTTGACCCAGAATGGTTATTCTGTTTAATTTCAAAGTCAGAGTTGGGATTCTAAGGGGAAACTCCCATAAATCTTCCATTATTTCTGTTGATTGTCAGAAGTAGATTATAACAAAGGGGAAACTAAAAATAATATTTTCAGGCATTTATCTCGACATTTATTGGTCCAAATTAACGATGGAGGCAGACAATTTATCAATGAACACACCTTTAAAACTTATGCAGGCATTTGCCAAATTATAGAGTAAATGTGCTTAAAATGACATAAACCTTACTGCTTTAAATCAGTCTATTTGGCTGTTTTTTTGTATTAAAAATTGTAAAATCCAATTACAACTCAATTTTACAAGTACCATCTGATGGTAGATTAATAAATTCCAATAAGTTATAGAGCAAGTTTTCTCATTAAAGGTAGCGATGCTAACATTTATCAACGTTTGTCAACATGAAAAAAAAATCATTATCTTCAATGTTCCTTTGGCAGCACTATAGGGACTGCTATTCTTATTGGTTTGGAAAAGGATGGATTTTTATCGCATTTTGGCATAAAAGTAGTTATGTTGATATTAATAATCAAGTTTAATATACAGAGCAATAAATTTGCTGTTCAGAAAATGTTAGAGAATCCAATTTGATTGTCAGCCCTATTTGGCCAAACCACAGGGAATCGGGTAGATCAGTGAACAGATAATAAGAACCAAAAAGGCTGGCAAAAGCATCAGGCATCATCTGTGGGAATGGAGTTCTAGAGGAAAACACCCACCCCCACATCTAATTTTTCTCCTCTCCCAAAAATGCCATAGTACATCTTTTAGATGCTTTTCACCTCTAGAGCGTTAAGCACGTAAACGTATTTCATGCCAGACTAGATGGCATGTGAAGTCATCATTGGTAACAAGGCAGGAGGATCAGGTTTACTCCGTCGTCACTTGATGCCCATGTGTGTTATCCATTGCACATATAGAACACAGAACAATCCTGCTTTGACTCATAGGACATGGAGGAGTACAGCACAGGAATGGGCCCACAATGTTTGTGCCGAACCCAATGCCAAGTTAAACTGATTTCATCTGCCTGTTAATGATCCATATCCCTCATGTCTATCCAAAATCCTCTTAAACGCCACTGCCGTATCTGCCCCCACCACTCTGTGTAAAAAAACAAAACTTGCCCCACACATCTTCAGCAAACTTTCCCTCTCATCTCATAGCTATGGCCTCTAGTGTTGGACGTTTCCACCCTGGAAAAAAAAGTTCTGACTGTCTAAAATTGGCTAAGACTATTTTATAACTTCTACATAGTTATAGAGTTATAACTGTATATAGAATACTGTATATAGCTATGTTAGTGACAGAGAGAGAGTTTTATAACTCTCCAAGACTGACCATCTTGGCCGAGTGCTTCATCCACTAACACCAAGCCGGCATGAGATCAGTTAACTTAGTAGAGATTTTTAATTAACTATGAAATATGACATTATATTTAGTTTGGCACTTCATTTGCCGAGCAGCAAAGGAGCTACAGCTTTTTAATGGTGGAAGATATAGTTCAATCATTCTCAAATCTAGTAGACGCCACGACAGCAGAATGAACCATAAAGTGAAACATTAATCCTTTTATTTAGAAAATAATGAAATAATTTGTTTCCCCAATTGTAATTTTGTTTCCTTTAATTTATACCATTAAAAAGTTAAAAAACATTTTCTGCACTAATTTTAAAAAATGATCAATTGCGCTTCAAATGGTGAAAATCGAAGTCTTACCCATCTGGCAGTGGGACTTTCTTCTGTGCTTTAGGGGCAACAGGATTTAGTTCTCCAGTAAATAAGGCCATGACTTCTTCTGCCACGGGGATATCCTTAGCTTGAAGTTTATGTATGTATTTAATCAGTTGAAGAATACACGAAGCCTGAACAATAAAAGACAATAATGCGTAACATTAAAAATACGCCGTTGTTGCTGCTCACCTCATAGCCCCTGGCTGACAGTACTTTATTCTGGCGGCCGCTACCGACAGGGCACACTTAGTCACCATGGGCCACCCTCCCATATCACCAGCAGCCAATTCTTCCTATTGGCCATCACTTTGTCCACTCCACCACTCCCCCTTCCACCGCTGCCTCTTCCTCCTTCTCCTCCAAAGTCCCCGACGGTCTCCTACCATCATTTTATCCACTCCGCTGCTCCCCACTCCATCACCACCTCTTCCTCCTTCTCCTCCAGAGTCACCGACATATTCCAAGGTGGAAGAGATACAGCGTAGAAACAAGCCCTTCGGCCCACCAAGTCCACGCCGGCAAGCGATCCCTCATACTCTAGCTCTATCCTCCACACTACGGACAATTTACAGAAGCCAATTAACCTACAAACCTGCACATCTTTGGAATATGGGAGGAAACCAGAGCTCCCGGGGAAACCCCATGTGGTCACAGAGAGAATGTACAAACTCTGTTCGGACAACACCTGTAGTCATGATCGAACCTAGGTCTCTGGCGCTGTAAGGCAACAACTCTACCGCTGTGCCACTCTTTGTTTCTACCTAGATTTAAGATGGTTCCAACTTGTGTAAAATCTGACATACTGGTTTGACTGACTGACTAAGGGTTAAAGGAAGTCGGGAAGTTTCTGTACTTTTATTTGGCCCGATTGTACTTGTGTATAGTATCATCAAATTTGATTGGAGAGCATGCAAACAAAGCTCCTCACTGTACCTCGGTAAAGTGACAATAATAAACCTGGCCTACGAGTCAGGGCAGTTAAGTAAAACGTGTGTTTGTCGAGATGTGAAAAATGGTTAATAAAAAATATACATTTATTTGGAGGCTTACTATTTTGGTGATGAGAGAAGAACTAAACACCTAGCAATTAAAGTAATTCATAGTAGTTTTCTTACAACAAATGAAGAATATGACAAAGAAAATATAATAATGGACATAGCAGGACAAATACAAAGTGCACAGTGAATCTGTGAAAGGAAATGCTGCTCACGTACCCGCTCCTGCACTTCAAGATCTGCATTCTGAACAAACTGGGGTAGCTTGTCAATTAAAATTTGTGTTATTTTCTCAGCAGCCTCCTTGTCACCTGCTTGCTCGTGTTGTTGTAATATTGATGCGTATAGTTTTGCAGCATTCTGCACGTAAACTGCCTGTATGTGTCCTGGTAGTGTTGTGACTTTGGACTTCAGCATAGCTTCCAGTGTTTGATTAGGCTCTTGAAGATGTCTGGTAAATGCACAAGTTAAAATATTAAGTGCAATTTCTTGCAAGTGGAGTTGACACAGAGATTTCTCTATTGACTGACTGAAAGATCACTTTTGTTAATCAGGCACGAGTTATGAAACAAACGACATAAATGTAGCAACACCTCTTTACACACCCGGTCATGATACAGAGTCTTGGTCAAAAGTGTGATTACCCCTTTGTCTCCACAGATGCTGCCTGGCCCACTGAAAAAACAGGTTCCTCCAGCAACTTGTTTTTTCCCCCTGCAGATAACCAAGATGTGGCCCCAAGTCAATGTCCTTATGAAACAATGGATTAATTAATTGATTGATTGATTGAAAGATACAAAATGGAAAAAGGCCCTTCAGCCCGCCAAATCCATACTGACCACCGATCATCCACTCACACTGGGTCTATGTTATCCCATTTTTGCATACATGCCCTAGGGACTATTCAACGAGCCCATTAACCTAGAAAGTTGCACATCTTTCGGATGTGGGAGGAAACCGGACCACTTGGAGGAAAACCACATGGTCACAGGGAAAATTCCACACAGACAGCATTTGAGGTCAGGATTTAATCCAGATCTCTGGTGCTGTGAGGCAGCAGTTCTTCCAGCTGTGCTACTGTACCATCCTGCTGAGGTAATCTTTATCCAACAAAATTCACAAGATTCTAGCATTAAAAACCATGCACATTTACTCAAATGGGCCTGTGCAGTTCTCGGGGTTTTGGTTTACAAGACACAACTGCCGCAAATTTATCAATGTCATTTGGCCACGTGTACAGAGAGCTGGTATGGGAAAATATTAAAATATATGGAGACACAGATGACAGCATCTGGAACAAAAAACAAACTGCTGGAGGAACTCAATGTGTCAGGCAGCTTCTGTGGAGGGAAATGGACAGAGGATCTTTTGGTTCGAGACCTTCCGCAGACTAAAAATACCAAACTAGTACAGTGGAAATTGGGGTATGGTGGAGGAAATTTTAAGAGTTAACTCATATTGCCTTGGAAACCACGAAGTGACTCTGGTTTGTGAGCCATGAATTACAATATACATAGTGGAGGCATGAAATGCAAGTGTTCTATTTGCTAGTCAAAATGTGACATCTTCAGCACAAATACATGCATTCACATTGCGACACCATGTAAAATGTCCTTATTTTAGGCAGTACTTACTCTGAAAATTCACCACAAATCCATGCTGCGGCATACAGAACTTCACAAATTCCATTCCTTTGCATATTGCCAGCAAGTAGATGGGCATTATCTAACAACATAGCCATCTGTGACACCGCAAAAGCTCGGATGGCCTTCACCCGAATAGCTACATCAAGCATTTGTGCTGCAATTAAGTGACCATGTCGTGTGCCTTCCAGTCGAGTCAGTTCCACCAGAATGCTAATGTACCTATGATTTTAAAAAAGGAAGCTCATCTATATTTTAAAAGTTTTGGAGTAAATACATGATTCATTCATAAACCATTAGCAAGTATCAGCATTAATTTTATAGGTATTCTAGATGGAGGTAAACAAACCAAAATGTGTTTTATAGAGGCTGAGAACTCACCATTCAAAATTGGTGATGTATTGATAGTTGGATTGACTACAAATGTCAATGATTTTTGTCAGGAGTTCATCTCTATACGTTGTGCCCTCTGCTTTATCTACATGAATCATTAATTTCTTCACAATTTCCATCAGATTCTTCTTTGAAACCTACAATATGTTTTCAAAAATTAATGTTTAAGTACTGTCAAATTATAAGCTTAATTACAAGTATCCAAAATTTGAACTTGATTTATGTTCTTCAGCATTTATCATCCAATACAACAAAGTACAATCTTTATAAATGATGAATTGCATTACATTTATTTGTACTTCAAAAACTAAATGGTCTGATTTCCTTCCACTTACACTTGTTAGGAAAATAGCTACCCACTCCAAACCAGTGGACCAAGCAGCAATATGGAATTCAAGATTGGCAAATGAAAAATTAGAAAATTGGACACGTGTTCCAAGTGAACCAACAACGTAACTTTTCTGCAATTATGTGCAATACAGCAGATTTATAGTGGATTACAGATGGTAGTCTTGAAACTAAGAAATTCTATTTGTAAAATTGATTGAGGACTTAAGTGAAGAGTCCACAGAAAGCTATCTCATTAAAATTAACCTTTCAGTTTACATCACTCAGATCAAGTATTCAAATGCCAACCAAACGAAAAGAATGCATTCTGAACACTTGTATGGCAAAAAAGTAAATTAAAAAAATAAACTGGTGGTTTCAAAAGCTGCACCCTACATAATTGTAAGAGTGGATGCATGCTAATTAAATTATTTTATAATACCAAGAAAGAGTTAGAATATATAAGAGATAATAAGAAATGATAATTTAGGTCTGAAAGTTAGTTGACTTCAAATAAATTTAATGCCCGGGAGAGTTAATGACAATACAATATAGATTGCAAGTCATTTTAAACATACAATATCCTTTTCAAGAATTCAAATCTCATTCAAATGCACAACATGTACAATAACAGGGTACAGCCTTATATTATCCTATCAAGCTGTGTTCAACAACTTATGTTTACAAGAACTAGAGCAGTTTTTTCACGATAAGTCCAGGCTGTCCATAACCAGTTGTGCTTAAGCAGGAAAACATATCCAAGCTCAAGATCTTTGGCAATGTATAATTTAGTATCCAAAAAAGTCAGTGCAACACATTCCTATTGCATGCTGCCACAAAAATACTGTTCTGTTCCCATTATCTCAACAAAGCTTTTCTCTTGAATAATACCAAATTATTTTGAGATACAGCTCTATACATGCTATGATTCCTCTGAAATATTGTGATATTTATCATCCATAAGAACATGTAACCAACACGACCTACAAGATGATGATACTCTTCAGATTTTCAGTTTAGTTATTGTAAAATGTTTTCAATCCACTGAGTTACTACTTAAAACGCCCAACACATTAGCAAAGGTGGTTGGTTAACAGTGTATTGTAATTTTCACGTGTTTCATCAAAAGAGCAGGGGGGGGGGGGGGGGGGGGGAAAGTAAATTACCATTCCATATAGAAGATCTAGAGCTCGTAGTCGTATAGATTCATCCTTGTCATCCAGACACTGTAAAATTAGATCCTTGTGGGATTGTACAGATTTGGGATGAGTCTTCAAAATTTTCGACATGGCCAGCAAACCCAGATACTTCACTGTGAAATAGTTTAGAATATTTGGCAATTTCTCATCATTATAATATATAAACAACAAAAATAAAAAGCAGTGGTCACCTATAACAAAAAATAATTTTTATACAGTAAAAACCGACAGTTGCAAAAGCTCGGGGTTCTTGAGGCTCTGTTAATGTTAAGCTCTAATAATTAATATTAAGCTCTATTAAATAAACTCTGCATTAATGTTCTGGCTAAGGAACCAAAATTCAGAGCCAAGTTTCAAAATGAAAAATCGCCTGCACTGAATTAAATTTCATTTAAAAATCCGTCTATCCCCCAAGACTAATTTTGGCCTCAGCTGTTAAATTAGTGGTGGAAGGTCAATTTGTCATTGCCGATAAAATGGCTTAATACGAGGGAAAAACATCGTGTGGGAACCCTTCTCCACCTACAACATGAGATTCAATGGAAAAAGGGGGCGCACGTTACAGAAAATTGTGATGTGGACCGTTTTCTCAGAATGCAAACCCTCTGAAAAAGGTAGTGGACACCTCTGTTGGAACATGCAAATAGGCAAGAGAGAAAAAAAAAAGTGGACATGGTGCATTTCAATTTTCAATACGTTTTCAAGGATGCCTCCCATTCAGAAGGTTGGTCGACAAGGTTAGAGACCAGAGAATTGGAGAACTTGGATGGATTGAGAACTGTTTAACGGAAATATAGCAAAACATGAAAATAAATGCTCCTCTCTTAATTGGGCAAGCTGTGAACAGGGGGGAGTACTATACGAATTAGCAGTATACTTTCACTTTCAAACTAATGAAATAAGTGCAGAACTACCTACTTACAGTTTTGGTCAGAATCTTCAATAAGTATTCGCAACTTCTGCACACAAAGCTGAACAGAAGAAAATAATGTCATATGTTGTGATATTAAGAAAAACTTTAATAATCTATAACTGTTAAGCAGAAAGATGAGCAAAAATCAAATCTACACCAAAAATAACTTGCCACACAGGATTATGATCAGGATTCCAAAGAACACATCATAAAGAAATGGCATTAACACTTCAAAATATGTCCTTAAGAATTTGCAAAAGACTTCAATATGTTTAAATGTTGTTGACAAGTTTTCAATATTAAATCACTGTAAGGGCAGGAACCAAAAGGGCAGGAACCAAAAATGTATTCCATGACTAAAACCCAAACCCATAAAACAAATTAAATAAACCCTGTCAATGAGAGGCCAGAAAAATTAATGGAAAATTATGCAGAATTAAGAAAAATATGCACATACTGTACTCTGACAGAGGATGATACAGCTGAGAAAAACTGTTACCTGGATGCTGGCACTATGATTCGGCATTCCAGAAGAGAGGGAGATGAGAACTGTACAAAGAATAAAATATTAGCCTCAATCTGGTAAATATTTTCTTGCAGAAGAATCTAATAAGAATATTCAAGAATTTAAATTTGAAAGGCAATTGAGAATACACCATTTGACTGAATACCATCTCAATTCTTAGTGTAGCAGTTTAAATTATGAAATCCTAAATCCCAATAGCAATAACATCATTTTGCACCATATTCTGCATGTGGATCATAAGGATTAGATGAAAATGAAAAAAACACAGATGTTGAAAATCTGAAACAAATATACTGGTAATAGAAAATACCAGTATGTATTTTCTGATTAATAGGTAAACAGAAAATGCTAGTAAAACTGAGCTAGTTAGGTTGCATCTTCAGAAACAGTGAACATTTCAGGAAAAGATACGGCAAGTTCAAATGGAAAAACAGGCTTCAAGTGGTCAAGCACTTCCTGAAACAATATTCAAGATGAGAACTATATTTTGCACTCTATGTTTCCCTTTGTTCTACCGATTGTACTTGTATTGGTCTGGATTGTATTTGTGTAGTATTATCTGATTGGACTGGATAGCACACAAAACAAAGCATTTCAATGTACCTCCATACACCTGACCAAAGATATGTGAAACTGTGGCTGATCTCGCAAAGATAACTAAATTATTAGATACCGTCTTATAACCAACAACGCCCAACCTCGAGTGGAAACTAAAAGCAATGATGAGGGTGGGGGGGGGGCCAGAACATCCATAACATCAAAAGGATTACAATCACTAATTTTGTCTAACACGGCAATTACCTTGGACCCAGGAGTATCAGACAGTAATATAATGTAGGCTGCATCTGGTGACAACATTTTAGTCAATTATGACTATATAATTTTTCCTGAGATTCTCATGCCCCACTCAATTTCTAATTCATGAAATAATGTTTGAGCAGAGCATATTTAGATAGGAAAGATTGGTAAACACTGGCTACACCTCTGTGGGCTCTTCTTCAAATAGTCTAGGGAGTCTCAAGGGCTATCAGACCTCTTAATTTATCCCCTTGTTCAAAGGAAAATCTCCAGCAGGATTGCACAGTGCTGCAATTAAGATGTTTACTTTTTTTAAAAAGAGTTAAATCTCAAATCATAACTTCACCCAGTGCAATATCAACATTGGCAGCACGAAATTTGCAATTTTTCTTCTCACCTCTGCCAAAGTACTCTCCAAGTGTACATTGAAACTGTATTCACATGTTTAATAATGATAAAGCTAATGGATTTTCACAAAACTAAGATACCAATTCTTTTTGAAATAATTATAAAATACATTATGGAAACTGCACTATATCTATGATAATTGAGTCCAAATCAATTTCCCCCAATAAGCATTCCTTTAGTTATATCATCCCATGATTAAATTAATATTTTGACAGTTCTGACAAAGCAACACAGTTTTTTGGATATTTTAAATTTAAAAGCAAAAAAAATGTCAAGGTAGAATTTTGCATAACTAGTGGAACAGCTGAGATACAAACATTAATATTCTAACAAGTATTCTAACATTATATTAAAACATTTTAATTTAAAAAAACAGTTTTGCACTTGGAAGCAAACAGACTGCTGATCACCAAGAGGATATTACCTGCTATCACGGTGTTCACACATTCATACAAAAGGGACATGGCTGAGGTACTGCAAAGAAAAGAGAGAATAATAACTTGCCAAATTGTTATTTTACATCCCAATACCAACTATACCAGGTCTTTTCTTCTTGGGATACTCAACTTGCTACCATATAGCCTGCAGTCACTTGCAGGATCAGCCTGTTTGGCGGATAGGAGAGAAAACCGGGGCTTGGCCAATTATACAAGTTTCTTTATGTATTAATAATGCAGTATATTTTCCAACTCTCTTGCAAGTTTGAGATTCTAAGATTCCCCTCTCCGATTTTATGACGACATTCATGGTTCCCTGCAAAATATATATATCCAAAGTTGCATATCCCACACTACCAATATTCCAATTGTTAATTATCTCTTAGTTTTTTAGGAACAACCAAATACAACTTCAGGAACAGCTCAATGTTAATTATTGAATGAATACATATTTATTGCTTTCCTCCAATTACTTCTCTACCTCCACTGCATCCCCATCTCATACTCTAAAGCACATACAAATAACCTGAATACTGATTTGGGGGGAAGCCGCCAAGCAGGCCCTGCTCGTCCCCCAAAGACCAGAGAATGGGACCGGTGATCAAAGAAGGACGTGACGGATGAGGAACAAGGCTGGTAGGGAAGAAAAATAGGGTCTGGCCTATTGTGCCCTCAAGGTCAGCTGCGGGAGGCGCCCCTATGGCACAAAGGTGGATGGGCGAGTGGTGAAAGACGTTGGTTCGCTGCTCGTTTCAGATGTCCACGGTAGGTAATGGCTGGAGACCCTACAGCAGCCTGGGGCTTATCTGGATCGGACCACAGTGTCAAAAAAGAACCATTGAACCATTAAAATATCTTTCCTGTTATATACTGGCATGCTTTTGCAATAACACTTATAATGCAGTGGCTAAACAGCAGTAAGAAATCCCCAAATTAGTTGGCCCATATTAAAAATAGAATTCTACTGACAGCGTATTATTTCACCATAACAGCAATTCTTTCATCAAGAAATATTCAAGTTTTTTTTCTGCAGGCAAAGATAAGGTGAACAGAGAGCCCTCTATATCTAATATACAAAACTCTTACAACATACTTAAATTACATAATGTTTCTACCAAATTAACAAAGCTTGACAATATTCAGTCTCGGACTAATGAAAAAACAAAGTTTGCCAAAAATATGTTGACTAATAAAATACTTCAATGTTTTTTGCAAGTCTTATATTCAAATAACAGCAGATTTTCAAAATCACAACTAAATCTAATTTTGATAGATTATATATTTTGAAATCCTTTTTGGGAATAATTTCATCAGTCAGAGATGCAATTGAACTACCATAGCATTTTAAGATTCACCACAAGAGCTTGATAACAAGATTTTATGCTGGACATTTGATAAATAAGTGTGAATGCAACCCTTCAATTTGCTATACTAAAGATAATTACTCATACAAAGCAAGTTTGCCAAGCACACTGAACAGTGCCACTTTCTGTCCGTCCCAGATCATTAGATTTTACAGTCTGCAACTTATCTGTGTATATTCTTGGATGGTTAACGTTGTTTATTCACCAAAATATAAAAAATAGAACAATCAATGCCATCACTAACCTGTGTATTAAATTTGTCAGTGGCTCAATGAGTTTCTTCCCCAGCCGCGGCTCAAGTGGGGTGAGGGCTCCAAACTAACAGAAAAGTAGGTATTAGTATTACATGATAGCTACCATTGATGTGCACTAACACTTAATTATTGATTTAAAATCATCATGCCATCTGACCATTGAACAAAATCTTTTAGTCTAGAACAGCTCATTATTCTGGATGGTTCTGCATTGAAAAAAGACACTCAAAGTTACCAATGTAATGCCAAGAAAACCTGAACACACTAAATATTACTGCAAATAAGCCATTTTAATATAACAGTCATGATTGCAAATTTATGGCTCAGTTCATTTTCTTTGAAATTATTTGCAAATTGCTTTGTTTGGACTTCCTCTATCTAATAATATTCTGACAGTATGATACCATGACACCATTCCTCTTGGTTGAGGACATTTATTCTATTCATTTCTTCTGCCTTGTCATGAGCAGATTGTGAAAGAAATTTCCAATGTAACTGCATCATAGCTTGTTTTTACTGACCTTCCCTATTTTTAACCAAAGCAAACTACCATAAAACTGCTGTAGCATCAATTTTCCACTCCAAACTGTCACGAGTCAAGAGACGAGAGTCAAGTGTTTAATTTACATATTTTCAGGCAGCGGAACAATGAAATGCTTACTTGCTGCACCATTACAGGCCCATTAATTCAATAATACAACAAATATACAGTAATATATACCATAAATTAATAATCAATAATGCAAGGTAACCAGACCATAATTCAAAACTGATGTGGTGCAACTAAAACAAAGTCCACAGTAGATGCCGAGATAGGGTTGTGGTTATTGTTTTGCAGTGTTCAAGAGCTGATAGTTGATGGGAAGAAGCTGTTCTTGAACTTGTAGGTCACAGCATTCAAGCTCCTAAACCTTCTTCCCAATGGTAGTAGATGATACTACCATGGCCAAGGTGGCATGTGCCTTTGAAGATATTAGTTGCCTTTTTGAAGCAGAACCTCCCGTCGACCCCTTCAATATGTGGAGGTCAGAGCTTGTGATGGACCAGGCATTTCCTATCACTTTCTACCGACTCTTTCGAATGGGCTTAGGAATTACTGAACCAGGTCATGATGCAACCAGTCAGTAAGTTTTCTATTGTACACCTGTAGAAGTTTGATAGAACATTCGGCAACATAACAAATCTCATCAATCTTCTAAAAAAGTAGAGGCATTGGTTGGCTTTCTTTGTGATTGTATCAATGTGCTGTGCCCAGGATGGATCTTCAGAAATATGCACGCCTATGCAACCTGAACCTGTTTACTCTCTCCACCACTATCTCGACATGAGGACAGGTTTGTGGATCATTGGCTTTCCTTCCTGAAAACAATAATGGTCTTGCTAACATTGGGAGATTGCGGTTCTAGCACCATTCCATCAGATTATCAATCTCCTGTTCTCTGACGCATCATTCCCTGTTACTCATCCAACAACAGCGCTATCATTGGGGAGGTTAATGATGACGCAGAAGCAGTGTCTGTCAACACAGTCATGGGTATAGAGTGTTGAGCATGTGTATATAATTCCGTCAATATGCCCCCATTTTCACATCATCAGAATAAATCTATTCTGAAAGGTGTACAGGAAAATAATTTTCTGCAAGATGCTGACATTCTTTCCTTTACATTTGTTTTTCTCAAGTTTGTGAAAATAATTGCACTTTTTAATTCATGGAAGAGCAATTATTTTAATTATTTGTGGAAATTCTGTCCCCGGTAATCTCAGTTAATTCTAAGATTCCCGTGTTAATAAATAAAAATTGCACCTCAATTGCATCCACCTTTAGTTATCTATCTATCTATCTATCTAATCTTACTAAAACTCTGACTTGTATGTATATCTGTAACAGTGATTTCGGCTGATTTCTGCAAAACGGTGAGGCGTAGCGCCACAATTTTTGCACCGCCTTAATCACACCGCTGGACGCTTGCCGAAAATGATATTGTTATTTAATTCGGTCGTATATTTTTTAAGTTACAGAGGTTTAAAAGTCTTTTTTTAAATCCCCCCGACCTTTCACTGATGCGCTCCCCCCCCCCCGGGCCTTTGAATGATGCGATCTCCTGCACCCCCCCCCCCGGACTTTTCACTGATCCGATCCCCCGCACCCCCCCCCCCCCCCACCGGGCCTTTAACTGATGCTAAGAGTGTGTCTGGGGGAGAGAAGATGGGGGGGAGGGGGTCTGAGAATGGGGAATGGGACAACAGGGGTAGTGCGGAGGGGAATTGGTGGTGGGGGAAAGAGGGGTACTGGGAAAAGGGCAGGTCCATATCCCTCCCCTCTCCCCCATCCCTCCCTCCTCCCCTCCCCCTCCCCCCTCACTCTCTCCCCCCTCCACAAATACCGCCCCATCTCTCATCACCCTCCCCCCCTCCATCCTCAACACCTCCCTCCCTCCACCACTCCCTCCCTCCACCACTCCCTCCCCGCCCAAGGGGAGGGTGTGGGGAGAGTAAGAGTGGGGCTGGGGGAGGAGAAAATGGGGGGTTTGGGGACGGGCCCAACGGGCCCGCTTTGAACGGGCACACTTGTTCTAGTATATATATAAAATCACAAACTACATGCAAGTAGCTCCAATTGTAAAACTTCATGAGGCAATTACATTACCAGCACCTGTCAGCAAATGTCTTTTGCAGCCATTTTGATCTCCCTGTTGCCAGCCATTTTAATTCACCTTCCCATTCCCACACTGACTAGTCTGACCTCGGTCTCTTCCTGTCAGGACGAGGCAAAATGCAAACAAGAGAGCAGCACTTCATGTTCTGCCTGGGTTGTCAGCAACCTAATGGGCATGAACATTAAATTCTAAAATTTCAGGTAATCCACACCCCCATCCTTTTCTCTCACCTATGATGGTATCCCTTATTCACCTTACTTCCCACCTTATACACAGCCCCATATCACCCCAATTTCTCCCCATCTGCCCCCCGTTGTTCTCATCTACCTCCATCTCTCATTCAGTTTTATTCTTCACCTTCCTTTACTATCTTATTCCCGATTCTGCAGCCTTTTGGTCTCCACTTAGAACCTCTCAGCCTCTATTGCCTGTCCCATCGCCTGCCAAGCCACCCTTCCTCACCTATACCTACCATCACTTGCCAGGTCTTGCCCCGCCCATCTTTATACCATCTACCTCCTCTCTACTCTTTCAGTCCAGATGAAGGGTCGACCCAAAACCTCAACTGACCGTTTCTTTCCATAGATATGGCTTGACCCTCTGAAATCCTCTTGCTGCTCTATTTTTTTTCCTATTAATTTAAGGTCTGATTTCCTTGTTGTTCGATAAAATGTATTTTTAATTAACTTACAAGTTTAATAATTTTAATGAGGACCCAATTATTAGTTGATGATGTCATTAGTTTGAAAAAGAGTGGAGCCAGAGAAAGGTAATTCTTGGGATTCCGTCGGGCAAGCTCACAGATGACATTCACAGCAGCAGACTGAACACCTGGAGAACAAACAGAGGTAACAGACTTCACTGAGTGATCAAAGCAAGTAAAACATTGAAAATCGACAATGTTGAACCATTCCCTTGAAGAAGTTGTGCCACAGTTAATTCAGCAACTAGTACATTTGGGCAACTTTATTGGTACTGTTTTTTTAAAAATAGAATTGGTTTAAAATAAAAGTACACAATACGAAAATGGTGCAAAAACTACTCTGAATTAATACTTGGAAGACAAGACGATAAGCACAGTCTTCCAAGTATTAATTGGGAGTAATTAATTAATTCTAATTTTAAATTTAGGCCCAATTTGAGAAACTGAATTTTGATTTGGTTCAAACTTGATTTGACTTGTATTGCTGTTACCATAGGACATAGGAGCAGAAATAGGCCATCCAGTCTGCTCCGTCATTCAATCGTAGCTGATCTATTTATCCCTCTCAACTCCATTGTCCTGCCTTCTCCCCATAACCGTAATTAAAAAACTATCAATCTCAGCCTTATAAAATACCCAATGTCTTGGCTTCCACAGCTGCCTGGGGCTATGAATTCAACAGATCCAACACCCTCTGGCTAAATAAATTCCTCCTCATCTCCATTTGGAAGATACGTCCTTTTATTTTGAGGCTGTGCCCTCCAGTTCTAGTCTCTACCCATTTAGACCTGCAATTTCTGAATCCTCTCCCCATTTAGAAAGTAGTCTACCCCTTTATTTGTTCTACCCAAGAGGTTCTACCATACACCTTTCTATGCTGTATTCCATTTACCACTTCTTTGCTCACTCTTCCAACCTGTCCAAGTTCTTATGCGGACTCCATGCGTCCTCAACACCACCTGTCCCTCCACCTATCTTCGTATCATCCTCAAACGGCCACAAAGCAGTCACTTCCCTCATCCAGATCATTAACATATAATGTGAAGAGTAGCAAATCCAACACTGACCCCTGCGGACACCATTGGTCACTGGCAGCTAACCAGAAAAGCCCCCCCTTTATTCTCACTCTTTGCCTTCTGTCAATTTCTATAAATTCAAACTTCAATACATTCAAAATCAACAGTGCATGCAGTTGACCAAATTAACCAGTCAAAATTCTAAGCTACTTAAACTGGGCCTAAAGAATCAATGTATTCCTTAAAATAAATAAAATAATTCAGCATTTGATTCACTAAAATATTACATGACCACTGATGTAAAAGTGTATATTCCACAAACAAAAACTTCTTGAAAATAGCTGGACCCACACCAAAAATAAATAAAAATTCTGCTTGATCATGAATTCCTACGCTAAATTGTGCAATTAAATAGGCACCAATTATTAGCATGTTCTGTGAAAGCAACTGACCCGAATCTGGATCTTCCAGTTTCTCTTTAAGGCGTGGGAAAGCAGGTCGCAGGGATTCAGGGTATTTGAGGAACACCTTGTACATGATAAGCACAGCTTTCTTTCTAATGTAAGGCTTTGTGTGAGACATCTGTGGATCAAAGTAGCTGTTAGTGAATAAATATAATTACAGAGATCAAAAAAGAACCCTTCCCAAGCCCGTATGTTTTAAAGATAAAACAACGTACCAATGTCATAATGTCATTTGCCAAATCCCTGGCAAGATCCGGAGTAACAAAACAGGATAAACCTGTCAAAGCAACTCCTGTATCATACTGATTTGGGCTGCTGAGATCCTGTTTATGCATTAAAAGAAAGCTTGGATTAGAATTAAGAATACTGTACAAACCAAATAAACGGCACATTTTAATTAATTACGTTTTTCCATCATTTAAAATTCATAGATTAATCGTCTCTCAACTTGCCTTACGAATCTGATTTGTTGTTAACATGATTACATCAGTCCCTTCATAAAAACACTGAGAGGCCGCCAGGTATCCTATTCTCTGCAGGAAGGAAAAATGCAGAGTTACAATAATGACAACACAACAATAAAAACCTCAGTGCACAATCTTTGAAGGTAAATGCAATAATCTTTGTAATATAAAAGGAACAGCTGTGCAACTAGATGTTGTTAGAAAAAGTAAGACTGGGTTTTCAGGATGGAATCACCTTTCCCAAATCTACTTCCCCTTTGAGATCTTAAACCATATAAGATAAAGGAACAAGGATAAACAAACACAAACACATTTTAAAAAATAAGCTTGGCAGAATGCATAAATTTCAACCGATATACAAGTTTGCTAATCATAAACTAAAATCCTGCAAGGATAAACAATAATGAAATGTTAGTGATTCATAATCAGCAACGACTGCAATTAATATTAATGTACTCTACAGCTTATGCATTCATCTAAGCAACGGTATACATTAAAAAATAGAACCTCTACCTTGAATGTAAACTTCGATGAACTCATTACTTCAATAATATTGAACGCAGCCCAACTGATGTCATATCCCACCATTTGCAGCTATTGTGGAGAGAAAAGAAACACTTTAAATGTAACTGAACCGGGCAATATATTATAAAATGTGGATATTATAATACAAGAATGTAAGGAATACAATTAGGAAAGAGTCACACAATCAACCCCCACACCATCCAACCCTCCAAGCTGCTTTGCCATAGACCTTCGAACCCAATCCCCATTTGTCACAATTTTCTCAAGCATCTTAAACTACTTTACACCTGCAGAATATTCAATGAAAGGGTACACATATAATAAACACATTTTTCATTTCAGTCCTCAGTTAGCTGCTTGAAGGATGCAGGATGGCGCCAAAACCATAGCGACTCCTGCGGTTTGACTCAGTGTGGTCTACTATCTTACACTTAGTATGATTACGCCTAATGTACAATAGGATTGTCACTGAATTATAAGCACAATATTTTTTTGCATTATTAGGTACACATGATAACAAAGTACCATTGAACAATTACCATGTTATTTGAAATAACTCCATGTGATATCTTATAAGCAACGACTTCCATGGTGATGAACCCAGTAGGTTAGGCAGCATCGGTGGAGAGAAATGGTCAGATGGCGTTATGGATCAGGACCTTCAAGACGTTCTCTGCATATTTCCCCCCACATGACCTGCCGAGTTCTTTCATCAATTTGTTTTGTTGCTCTCTTTATCTCTTTTGTTAACCACGATTGTGCCTTTTTCTCATGGAATTCATCTTTTTCATTAGAACAAAACCTTGCCTAACAGCTTATTGAATATCAGTCACTGTTCCTCTATTGATCTGTCTCTTAGCTTGTTTACCTAGTCCATTTGAAACAACATCTCCCTCATATCATCACCATTAATCTAAAGGTTATCATAATTAATGGTTATGAAAATTTACAGCATGATCTTGAAATGTTGGGCAAGTGGTTAATGGTGTTTAATGCAGATAAATGCACGATGTTGCATTTTGGAAAGTCCAATCAGGCCTGAACCTTCACAGTGAATGGCAAGGCCCAGGGGCGTGTTAGAGAGCGGAGGGATCAAGGAGTGCAGCACATAGTTTCTTGAAAATGGCATCACAGGTAGATAGGGTGGTCAGTATATTGAGTTCACTACCCTTGAGGCGATCTTTAACCACAAGATCCCCGATCAATCATTCCTCATTACATTAGACCAAACCAAAACTGCCAGTTCCTGGGTGAGGTCCACGATGTATGGCTTTAAAAACCATCCCTGATGCATTCCACAAATTCTTCTTTAATAATATGCATGCCAGAATTGTTCAATCAATCAAGATGTAGATTGAAATCTCCCATGATAAGTGCAGTTCTCTTTAATACCCTTGATATTTCCCCATTTATGTTCTGACTGATCGAGAGGTCACATTTTGGGGATTGAAAGTCCACTCCCACGCTTGCCTACCTTCCATTGCTATTCATGATTATTGTAACCAAAACTAATTCCACCTGTCCAAAGGCTTCCGCTGCCTTTACATCATGTAGAAACAAGGAATTACAGATGCAGATTTATACAAAAGGACACAAAGTGCTGGAGTAACTCAGCGGGTCAGGCAGCATCTCTGGACAACATGCATTGGTAATTTTTGACTCGGGACCCTTGCTCAAAAGGGTCCTGATCCAAAATGTCACCTATCCATGTTCTCCAGAGATGCTATCTGACCTACTGAGTTACTCCAGCATTTTGTAGCCTTTACATCATGACTCAGCATTGTTCTGACACCTTCAATTAATAATGCCTCCTCTCCCTTTTCGTCTGTTCTGTTGGAACAATGATCGACCTGGAATATGGAGCATCCAGTCCTGGGCACCCTGTAACTATATCTTTAAGAGCCATGAGATCATACTCATATGTTGCTGCCTGTACTAACACTTCTACCTAGTTGCAAATGCTCTGTGCATTCATATAAAGAACATTAAGCTTTGATTTTTGTTTACAGTTATTTACAACATCCGTGCCTTTATACTTAAGCCCTTCAAGCATTTCATAAATCTTCCAAGTTGCATGTTGTATCTTTATGTTAATGCATTTGAACCAGCGCACCAATGTTTCCGTACACCATTCAAAAACTCATACCAATTATTTCAATCAAGATTGACTTTATATTTCCCACATTACATACCAGTCTCTTTCTTTCCCATTTAGTATATCCATTTCTCTTTGCAGACACTATATCCCTTTAGTTTAGTTTAGATACACAGAATGAAAACAGGCCTTTCGGCCCACCGAGACCACACTGACCATCGTCACCCATTCATACTAAATCTATGTAACCCCATTTTTGCATCCACTCCCTACATACACACTACGGGCAATTTCCAGAGGCCAATCAACCTACAAACCACCACGTCTTTGGAATTGGGAGGAAACCGGAGCATCTGGAGAAAAACCATATGGCCACTGGGAGAACATACAAAATCCACATAGACAGCACCTGACTGAGGTCAGAATCAACCTGGGTTTTTGGTGCTGCAAGTCAGCAGCTCTACCAGCTGTACCACTATACCACTCAAAATCCTTACCAATTCCCCACCTAGGTTTATATAAAATATTTATTCTCAAAAATGAAGTGAAAATATTTGAAGAGGAACAGGGAGATAATATGAATATGTTTCAATCACTTAACATTTCATACAGACTAATAATTTGAAGCTACAAAAATAGTCTTTGATTAAAATAACCTCTTGCAGGGAAGGGTTCGTACTGTGCTGCACATTTGATGCGAGTCTCAGCTTTGCATCTCCAAGGTAAACTTGTTCAGTTTAGACCAGGTGCATAGATTAGAAATGATTACAAAGCAAAAATACAAGCAGCAGAGTAAGTCACTCTTATTAGTATCTTAGCTCTAAATTTAGAGTGCATTTGTTTCATAATTACAGAAGCAAAACGTAAACAAAAATGAACCGGGGTTTGGGGAATGGGGAGTTTAAAGGGGTAAGATTTGAAGGGTGAACCAAAACTGCTATAATATTCAGCACTTGAACACATGCCAAGATCATGTTACCAAAGGATGCAGATTATTCTCGTGAGATTTGTAAAGCTGAACAAAAAGCATACTGTAAAACGTTTGTTACAATTTATTTAATTTTATTTAAGCAGAACATTAATCAAATGTATGACATTTTGTACTTACATATGCAAGCTTGATGACTGCATTTGCCTTGACTGCAATATTGTCCTGCTTGAGCTCCTGCTTTATTTCATCAAAACATTGCGAAATGTATTTGGCCTGAAAACAAGATTAATCGGCAATTAAATTCAGCACTTGAATGAAACTATTATAAAGGAGTGCTTTGAAAATAAAACTGGAAAAAAATTCCCAACTATTATTTTAAATACACAAGAATTATGAAATGGCTCACTATCATCGGCGTACATCCCCACCAACACATCCATAATGTAGGTGTACAACCATGTCAAATGATTGATTATCTTGCAAGCAGACAGGAACTCAAAACAACAATTTTTTTAATTGAAACAGGAACGTATAATTATGTTGTTGATCCAAATCACTGATGACAGATGAAATATAACCTCTTTCTTCAGATGCATCCAAACTTATTTTCAGCATTTCTTATTGATGAAATTACTGATATCAAGTTACAGCCAATGGTTAAAAAAGCACCACCATAATGTGTAGCATAATTAAATAATCTCAAATAAAATGACACTCCAATGCTACAGTTGACCATGATTACTGGATTTGCCAAAGTATGTTCCTGAAAGGAACTCCATTGCCATAAAAATATATCTGCAGATGTAATTGAAATATAATACATCCAAATTTTAATTATGGCATGCTTGGTTATAGAACATAGAACAGTACAGCATCAGAAAGGTGTCTTTTGGCCCACAATGCTTGTGCCGACCGTGATGCCAAGTTAGACTGACCTCATCTGCCTGTACATGATCCATATCCCTCTACTCCTTATACTTCCGTGTGCCTATCTAAAAGCCTCTTAAACGTTTCACCACTTGTATACAAATGTATTATCTCTTACATTTGAAAGACCAAAACTTTACACAGCACCAGGTGCGGAACCACCAATCTACTGTGAAAGTGTATCAAATGTACTTGTGAAATGTGAAAGTGTACTTTTATATTCTCTGCAATAAAGGCAAATATTCCTTAGGTTTTCCTGGCTTGTTCCTATACCTGCATGATAACACTTTGTGTTTCAAGTATTAGGATCCCAGAACCCACTGTTTCACAACATCTGGGAATGGCGTTTAAGATAATTGGGGGGGGGGGGGAAATATTAAAAAATAAGACGAAGCTTCCCCTGAAGTACAATTTTCATGTGATATTCTTTCATTTATGGTCTTTTCAGGTTGTGACTTTTACCAATTTAGATAATTTCTACATCAACTTTCAAAAGAGAATCAATAATTAAGGAAATTAAAAGATGCTCTACAAAGCACTGGAGATCACAAACCAATTCCAGTAATGGTTTTATACTAAGAATGCTACATATATGGGAAGCTGGAAGTTACTTCAATATTGTAAGACTGTAGAGTATTTAAATACTCACATTACAGTTTTGAGTTTTCCCTTTCAGAATCTCCGCTCCTTACAAAAAAGATGCAACTTGTGCATTACATCTTTTCCACAGTTGCAATGAAATACCTCCTTCATCTAGACTTGAGAGTCTGTTCTAATACTGCCAAATCCATTAGGGATTCATTTTGAGCTTCTCTGAGCTTTATTTTCTTTCTGACAATGTGAGTAATATGATTTAAAAAAATACCCAAGGCATCAGATGGCACTGGAATTCTATTTTAAGATTACAGGCGGCAAGTCAAAGAACAGATCTAAAAGATCAAAACAGTGTTACAATTCTTCTTCAGGATTTCAATTCTAATGACGTAGCCTCCTCGACAACCCATTTCCATCCAGGCAGATGTCACATCTGTCCCTAGACCTCATCATTCATTTTCACCCTGGAATTTTAACAACCCTTCCAGGTGAAAGAGAAGTTCACTTGCATCTCTTCCAACCTTATCTATTGCATTTGGTCTTCCTAAATATGGCCTGCTTTACATCGGTGAGATCAAGCATAGACTAGGTGACTATTCAGTCGAACATTTGCCTTCTGTCCTATTCTGCTTGTTTTCAGTCTACTCACACACAAAATAAATCAATCAGTTTATTCTCCTTCACAGCTCATCCGCTCAATGGAAGCCAATAAACATCGTAAGACATCGCAGTAACGCCTAGATGCCCTTCATCATGGTCCAAGGTCATAAAACTATCCAGCTGGATTATTCTGATCAGTTGTCTCAAATTCGTTTAGAAATCAAAGGCTTCTTGTTCTGACCTAGTCACCCTAAATCTAGACACTATCAATCCCAACTAAAGGTTTGCAATGACCATGCAGAATGTTTTACTTTAGTAGCTTAAAAGGAACCCAATTTAGTAATCTGCGGTAAACAAATTATTTAATGGACTGGGTATTTTAACTTGGAACTGGCAAGCAAACATTCGGGAAACAGTTCACTGATTTTAGTCAACATAGCCATTGGCAAGATTTGAAATAGAGAAAAAAAATATGCATTGTAAATTAGTGACTTTGATATGCCTCCTTCAATCCAGCAGAGAGATAAACCCAGAGAATAGTTCCTTAGAAATTTCTGATCTCTTTCACAATGGAAAGATAGATAAAGATGGAAACTACTAGTTGCTTACTTTACAAGGTAATTGAGAGAGGGTGGTTAAGTGCAGTAGATCATTCATGTGATATTTCAAGTTTCTTTGGCATAATCAATAAGATGCATGAAAGGTGGATTATATTTAGTACACGAAGTTTAAAAGAAGATTGCAATCGATTCTATGCATTTGAAAGCAAAATTGCATGAAAATTATTTTAAACCAATTTTATTGGCAGTTGTCAGTCGTGGTCAATAAGATAATGCAATATATTCTGCACGAGATGCAATGCAGGAATAATAATAATAATAATAATAATACATTTTATTTATATAGCGCTTTTCATATACTCAAAGACGCTTTACAGAGATTTTGAGAACATAGGGAAATTAATAAATAGATAAATAAGTAAATAAATAAATGAACAGAGAAAGGAGACAGAAGGTGAGGTGACCTTCAGTGGTTGAAGGCAGTACTGAACAGGTGAGACTTCAGCGATGTTTTGAATGTGATGAGTGTGGGGGAGTCTCTAACGGTTTGGGGTAGTGAGTTCCATAGGGTGGGAGCAGCGATGGAGAAAGCCCTGTCCCCCCAGGATCTGAGTTTAGTCCGGATGTGGGGGGATAGGAGATTGGCAGCGGCAGAGCGGAGGGTGCAGGTGGGAGTGTGCCTGTGGAGGAGGTCGGTCAGGTAGGATGGGGCCAGGTTATGGAGGGCTTTGTAGGTTATGAGGAGGATTTTGTACTGGATTCTCTGGGGGATGGGGAGCCAGTGGAGTTTATAAAGGACGGGGGTGATATGGTCACGGATCGAGGTGTGTGTGAGTAGACGGGCAGCGGAGTTTTGAATGTATTGAAGTTTATTGATGATTTTTGAGGGTGCGCCATAGAGGAGGCTGTTGCAGTAGTCCAGACGGGAGGTGATGAAGGCGTGGATGAGCGTTTCTGCAGCTGTGGAGGAGAGGGATGGACGGAGACGGGCAATGTTTTTGAGGTGGAAGAAGGCTGTCTTTGTGATGTGTTTGATGTGTTTGTCGAAGGAGAGGGTTTGATCAAGGATGATTCCAAGATTCCGGATGTGAGGTGAGGTGGATACTGGGAGACCATCAATGTTGAGGATGAAGTTATGGGTGGATTTGGTGAGCATTTTTGGACCAATGATGATGATTTCAGATTTGTTGCAATTGAGTTTGAGGAAGTTTGATTGAAGCCAAGATTTTATTTCAGTAATGCAGTTTGTCAGTGTAGAGTGTGTGGTGGAGGAGATTGACTTGGTGGAGATGAGGAGCTGGATATCATCGGCGAAGCAGTGGAAGTTGAGACCATGACGGCGGATTAATTGACCAAGGGGGAACAGGTAGAGGATGAAGAGGAGGGGGCCAAGGACTGAGCCTTGGGGGACACCTTGGGGGAGGGGAGCGGTGGGGGATTTACAGTTGTTAATGGAGATGAATTGGTGTCTGTCAGAGAGGTAAGATTTGAACCAGGATAGGGCTGTGCCGGTGATGTTAAGGGAGGTTTCAAGTCGGGTGAGGAGAATGGAGTGATTTATGGTGTCAAAGGCGGCGCTGAGGTCAAGTAGGATGAGGATGTTGAGGTTGCCAGCGTCGGAGGAGAGGAGAATGTCGTTTGTGATTTTGAGGAGCGCAGTTTCAGTACAGTGGTTTGAGCGGAATCCAGATTGGAAAGTTTCATACAGGTTATTGGTAGAGAGGTGATATTTTAGTTGGGAAGCTACAGCACGTTCCAAAACTTTGGACAGAAAGGGTAGGTTGGAGATTGGTCTGAAGTTGTTTGGGGTGTCAGGGTTTAGACCAGGTTTTTTCAGAATGGGGGTGACAGCAGCAATTTTGAGGGATGGCGGGACGATGCCAGTGGACAGGGAGGAGTTTATTGTTGCAGTGATAAGTGGAGAGAGAGCAGGAAGGCAGGCCTTGACAAAGCTGGAGGGGATGGGGTCCAGAGAGCAGGTGGCAGTTTTTATTCCTGTGAAGAGGTCAGAGAGGTCGGTGGTGGAGATTGGGGAGAACTGAGGCAGGGGCTGACAGGATAAGGGGGGGCAGGTGGTTTGAGGGGGAGCAGGTGCGTTGGTGGTTAAGGTGCTGTAGATGTTGTCTATTTTGCTTTGGAAGAATGAAAGGAAAGTGGTGCATTTGTCAACTGTGAATGATTGGGAGATGGTGTCCAGGGGGCTGAGGAGTTTGTTTATTGTAGAGAAGAGTGTTTTGGGGTTTCCGGAGCCAGAGTGAATTATTTGAGAGTAGTAGGTGGAGTGGGCATGGGAGAGGGCATCTTTATAGTGCTGTATGTGGTCTTTGTAGGCTTGGGAGTGAATTGTGAGACCTGTTTTGTTGCGGAGTCTTTCAAGTTGGCGGGCATGAGTTTTCATCACGCGGAGTTCAGGGGTAAACCAGGGAGCAGAGTGGGTGAAGGAAACTGTTTTGGTTTTTATAGGTGCAAGCTGGTCGAGGCAGGAGGAGGGAGTGCGGTTGTAGTAGTCAGTGAGGTCAGAGGGGCTGTGGAGGTCAACGAAGGGAGAGGCGGACATTATTTCAGAGAGGGAGGATGAGAGCGAGGTAGGTGAAACAGAGTTCAGCTTGCGGAAGTTTATTTTGCGTTTTTGCTTTGGAGCTGGGGTGGGAATGTTGACGGACATGGTGATGGCTAAGTGATCAGAGAGGGTGGGGTCGGAGCCAGAGAGGTGATGTAGATTTAGTCCAGTGGAGCAGACAAGGTCCAGAATGTGCCCACGGTTATGGGTGGGAAAATTTACGTGTGAGTGAGGTTAAAGCAGTTGAGTATTTCAGTGAAGTCAGCGGTTATTGTGGAGTCAGTGGAGTCCATGTGGATGTTGAAATCACCGAGGAGGAGGATTGAGGGGGAGAGAGAACAGAACTGGGTCAGAAAGTCAGAGAAGTCAGAAAGGAATGATGGGTGTGGTTTGTGAGGGCGGTAGACAACTGCCATGACTAATTTTGTGTGGCCAGAGTTTGAAAGCCAGGTGTTCAAATGACGGAGCAGATGAGATGGAGATGAGGTTGATCTTGAAGTCCTGTCGGTGAATTACGGCAATCCCACCACCTCGGCCTTCCGAGCGTGGTTTATTGATGTAGGAGTATCCGTTGGGTGTAGTGAGGTTGAGTGAGAGGTAATCCAGAGGTTGTTGCCAGGTTTCTGTCAGACAGAGGAAGTCCAGTTTATTTTCCAGGATGAAGTCATTCAGAATGAGGCTTTTATTGTTGAGGGACCGGATGTTGAGCAGAGTGAGCTTCATGTTGCTTTGTATGGTGTGGATGGACACGGGTGATTTAGCCAGGGCTTGTAGACAGGGGGCACGCTCGTGTGCGTTGTTGTGATGATGTAATGGACGAGTGGAAGTCCGATCAGCTGACCAGAGTGCAGGGATGGAGTGACCGGTCTGGGAGTAGACAAACTTGTGACCGGAGCCTCTGTGGATGTATTTGGGTCGTCGTAGAAGTCCGTGGTTGATGATGGCAGAGATGCATGGCGGAGTGGAGTGGTTGTTGAGCTGGAGCAGCCTCACAGCGAAGTACCTCAGTGCCATGCCAGGCAGCAGCGAAGGAGCATAGAGCCCGGAGAGATCAAAACGTCACAGCAGGCACAACAGGCTGATCCAGAGCAAGGCCTATGAGGATCGAGGAAGCTGAGCAGCCTGAGGGTTAATACTGAGCTGAGGACGTGCAGGCAGAGGAAGTAGCCAGGCAAGCAGGCAAGCAAGCAGGCAGCCAGGCAGCTGTTAGCGTTAGCGGTAGCCATTTGATGACGTCAGCGCTAGCTGTCAGGTAACCCACAGGGGAGCAGTCCAAGCCAGCAGAGACAGGAGCACAGACAGGAGTGAGAGGTCCAAGGGTGCGGAGTCCAAGGGTGCGGAGGCAGCGGTGGAAGAGCTGGGCAGATGATACCAGGTCAAGCAGAAGGATTAGTTTAAGTAGAGGGATTTTTTCAAATCTGAGAAATCTTTTTAAAAACGGCAAAATTAATCCAAAAATAGAAGTGGTGAGAAGCGGCGAACAAACAATCAGTACAAGATTGCAGGCTTTCAAGATGTACAAAGTTTTAAAATGTAAATATTGGTTTCATGTTTTGATTCAAGATTGTTGAAACATGTTCATGGCTATTGTTGCAGACAAACATGCAGAAGGTACACATTGTTCTGCAGCAGAACATCACATTTGGATGAGATACAACAGAGTGCAATGAAACCCCTTGTTCACATGAAGTTCACAGAGTAAACAAATACGTACAATAATGATAATTACAACAATGAGTTCAAAATGGCTGCATGGTGCAAGGTTGTAGTGCTATACAAAATAGTGCAAAAATTATTAAAGTATAATGGGATAACCGAATTAGGTTAATTTGACAGTGTTCCTAAGCTAGTTAGTTTAGTTTATTGTCACCTGTACCAAGGTACAGAGTAAGCAGAGCATCTTTTGTTATTGTGGGTGAAGTGTAATCAGAATCCCTCTGAAACTTTGCACAAATACAAAATTAGAATGGAAGTTTTGAAGAATTTCCCATCGAGTTTCCTGAAGTAGTCATGGTACGTTTTAGTTACAGGTTGCTGTTTTGGACCGGATCATCAGTGAATGTGTTTATTGCAGACTTGATAGTGTTGCTTGTCTCTTTACAGTTTGTTTATTTGGATTCCCTGCACATGGCATTGTAATTATGGATCAGTTAATCTGTTCAGAAATGAAAATTGAAAAACAATGCTGGAAATTATCCATCAGATCTGTGAGGAGTAACATCGTTAACATTTGCCGTTGATGCATTAGGGAAAAGTTTTTAAAAACTTTTAAGTTACGGAAAAGTAGGAGTGGAAAGTACAAAAGGAATGTCTATGGTGGGGTGGGGCCAAAGGAGAATGGGGAAAGCTTATTAGTCAACACTAATCTGTCTGGAGTTCTGTTGAAGCTCTTTACACCTCAAATATATATTTTTCTCGCAGATGCTGCCTGATCTGAGTATTTCCAGCATTTTCTTGTCACTGATTTCCAGTATCTGCATTCCTAAAGCTAAAATAAAAGTCTTCATTGTCTTTCAGTCCTTCAGATATATTAAGTGACTATGTTAAAGTTCACATGAGTGAGCTCCATTTTAATTCATGCAGAAGCCTCATTATGCCAATTAGAATCTTATAATAATGGGACTTCTAGGTTAATTAGCATCTGTAAAATTCCCCCAAATGTGTAAGGAATGGGAATTAAAGTGGGATAACATAGAAATAATATGAACAGGTGATTTATGGTCGGCATTGACTTGGTGGGCCGAAGGGGCTGTTTCCATGTTGTGCCTCCAAATCAACATTTTGCAATGTATAGCATGGCACATTGTATCTACTGCATAAAACCTCATTAATAGTAAACTTTCCCCCCCAAGTATTCAGGATGCATATAGTGCTCGGAGCAATATTTCTGGACTTTCATCCTTTTGTGTTGTTCCTGTTCTTAACCTTTTATAGTGCAGTAACCTCCTGCTGGCCAATATTGGAGTCCTGGACTCGTAAAGCACAGAAGCAGGTTTTTCGGCCCACAAAGATTGTGCCAACCATCAAACACCCTTTTGCACTATTACCATCTTTTATTGTGCCCATATTCACAATGACCCACCCCATTCCTAGTTACAGGGAGAACGTGCAAACTACACAGGTTTGAATCTGCTTTTATTGGAACTGCGAGGACGCAGGTCTACAAGCTCCACCATGCTGTATCTCTAAACTAAAAACAAAAGAAACTTAATCATTCAAGCTATTCAATACAAAAGATAAATTAAATCTGTTACCCCAAATCCAAATTGCAAAAATCACATGAATTATTTGTTTATATCTACTCCATCATCATTACTCGAAAAATATAACAAACAGTAACGTAGCTCATAAATTGTGCTTGACAATCTGAATAAATCATATTAATGCAGCATTGGCGATATCAGTAATCCATTTATTTTGACTGCAGTTCATGACAGTCAGCAAAAATCAACATTTCGTTCTCTTTCTTACACAACTTGTAATATTTAATTTTATTGATACAATAGAAATCTAACTTGCAAATTAAGCTACAATTTTAATTCAATTTTGATAAACAATTGCCAAAGTCAAAAGAAATCAATGGTAAAGTAACAGTAGCGTGAGCAAAACCAGCAGAAGAGCTCATATTGCATTTGAACACAGATGTAACCATGACATTTCCAACCTGTGAAATTCAGACGCGTACTGTGAACAGTCTGAGTATCACCAATGATCTGTTATGGACCAACCACAGTGATGCGACAGCCAAGGTGGCACACTAATGCCTCGACTTCCTGATGAGACTGAGGAAACTCAGCACGTCTCCAATGCAAACTTCTATAGATGCACCACAGAAAGCATACTGTCAGATTGCATCAGAAGGAACTGCAGATGCTGGAATCTTGAGCAAATCACAAAGTGCTAGAGTGGGTCAGGCAGCATCTCTGGAGAACATTTCTAGGTGATATTTCGAGTCAGGTCCCTTCTATTTGTGTTCTTATATTTCTTCCCAGTTATTGCTACAATGTGAATCTTAGCAGTATTTTCATCATGTGAAAATTTAACAATCCAAATAATTAATTCTTGGATTAAGAAACTGTTTAAATTGTCTTCATTTGATTCAGACCACATTTCTTTTTTATTTATAACTTGCATGATCATTGGCAAACTAGTCAATTCATTAGCAGGAGTTTGCTGCAAATATAGAATTCACCAATTCTACTTTTTTTTAAAATTGCCGAGACACGTGGAGAAAATATGTGGATTTATACGAATAAATGTAATTTATATACTTCAAGTTTGAAAACACAAAATACAGTATCTCTTTCAGCCAAGGCTACAAAATCATTACAATTCAAAGTCTCTGCAAAAGCTGAAAACGGATATGCCTCAAATAGACTTAATGGAAAAACGGTGACCATATTTGAACATGCAAAACATTAAAAAATAATCTCAATTAAAGTTGCTTAATTTGTTGCATTCTATTCCCTTCTGGAAAATATTTCAAAAATTAGATGTTATTTGCAACAAAAGCAAAATATGCTGAAATATTGTTTCTCATGGTTATCAATCTGAAACATTTAACTTTAACTCCCACCGTTTCTGTGCAGAGAGAAATAATGAGATTTACCGGTATCTTTGCACTTTGTTTCATTTTTCCCCCAAACATCTGAAGTTTTTTTTTTTTTTGAAGCAATTTGAAATTTTGCTTTCAAGTTGCGGTGATGTGGGAAAAATGATGGCAGGCAGGCTTCAATACATTTTAACATAATCAGAGGATATTTAATCAGTGTAGGAGCCATTTCAAAATGTCCTGATACTTTGAAGCATAAGTTGGTTTTGAAATCACATGGTGCAGTTGTGCTAAACCTGCAATCAATAGGAAACAGATGCTGCATGGTTGCAGCAGGGAGTTACTTGATAGAAGTGATTTGGAAATTGATCAGTGTTATATACAATGCAATGAAGTAGGCCTCAGCATATACTGTACATTTACAGTGTAAGAAAATAACTGCAGATGCTGGTGCAAATCGAAGGTATTTATTTCACAAAATGCTGGAGTAACTCAGCAGGTCAGGCAGCATCTCAGGAGAGAAGGAATGGGTGATGTTTCGGGTCGAGACCCTTCTTCAGACTGATGTGAAGTACATTTATATATATTTATATCCAACACTGGAACAGTGCAAACATATGTCTTTGAGGTGTTTTCATATCAGTTAGCTAAACAACAAAGCCACCTCGACGCAGCTGAGACAAAAGACTATTAATTGGACTCCAATCAACTGCCTGAGACTGACATCGAAACTCCAAGCCACAGCATACCAATGACACCAGAATAAGGAAGATCAATGTACCAGGCAGAGGTGTAAAAGGTACCACCGGGTAGCCGAGAACAGCCATTGATGCAGGTAGACAATAGGCAATCTGGTGAATGGTGCAGGCATTATAGCCACAAAACATTTAAAAAATATTTTAAAGAAGTTCCAGGATGGCTGCTTTATCATCTAGGCACACCAAAGACAGACATGATCACATTTGATGGCTGTCAACTGTTTGTCATGTACTGACATTGTATCGAAAAAGTATAAAACTTGATATATTTGAGTTAAGGAGATTCTTCCACTCCACTGTTCCCTTACTTGTATCGAATAAAAGGCTTTTTACATCCACACCTCTCAATTCCAAGTGGCTTTTCAACCACAACAATTAAGTGACAATTCAATTTTACAAGGCAGCGGATAAAACACAGCAAATTCTGGACAAGTGCAACAATGCCTAGAAACTTACCATTAGCTGGCTGCTAAAATAACTAATAAATAATTAATAGCCAATACATTTGTTTGACCTACATGATCAGAAAAAGCCAAACTGAAAATCATGTTGTTTATCCTCACAATATCATTTAAATGAATTTAATAGTCCTGTTCCCCACCCCCTCCCCCTTCAAAGAAATCAAATTGTCAATTACTCATAAATTCAATGCCACCTTTGATCTCAACAGACTGGAACCTAATATCCTTAGAAAAGCTTCCAAATATTCACTAGACCTATTATTATATTTGAGACTTATCTTTTTGTGACATTGGGATCAAAATTCATTTCCTCGGCTAGGCCACAAGTTTGAAATAATAATCAAATATAAAAGCAAGACATGCGTCACACGACTAACAGATAGACAATAGACAATAGATCTTGATTTAACCAGAAGTTCTCATCTTAATAGATTGGAATACGATCTATAGATGTTCCTATAATCCAGAACCTGCAGAAAGTCATTGACTATGTTATGATTTCAAAGACCACCACAAAGGATAATCAATGTACTCCATTCTTTGGCACCAAAATATGCATCATCCAACGCAGAACACTCACTTTATTGAACCATTACATTTCTCAAAAACTCAATATTATTCCATCTGAGGTAAAAGAATTTTGAAAACAGATTATTGGTCAAATTATGTGGTTTCAAATTCAGAAAGAAACTACCCATGTACTGCATGCAACAAGGGTGATCAAGACACAAGCTTCTTTAAAGAAGCAGAAACATAGATCAATTAATTTAATGCAGCACAGGTGTCTATCTTTGGTTTAAACCAGCATCTGCAGTTCCTTCCTATACATACCATTTCGTTTCCAATTTAAATTTCATCAGTTTTTACTTTTTGCAGCTAGTTTCGACACAACGGGAATTCACAATACACCAGTAAAGCTGATGCATGACAAAATCAAAAGGGATTTTTTCTCAGGTTTTTGAAACTTTAGGAAAAAAAACACATTTGGAGGCACAAGGAACTGTAGATGCTGGAATCTAGAGTAAAACACAAAGTGCTGGAGTAACTCAGCAGGTCAGAATGCACCTATGGAGGGTAGGCAGAAAATGCTGGAGTAACTCAGCAGGTCAGGCAGCATCTCTGGAGAAAAGGAATAGGTGATGGTTTGGGTCATGACTCTTCTTCAGACAGGGGAGAGGAAAACTAGAGATATGAAAAGATGCAAAAAAGAATGAATGAAAGGTACGGAAAAAGGACACCTCAAAGCCAGCAGCGATGATCAAGGAAAGGTGGACCCCACAATGGTCCATTGTTGGCTGTGGAGAAGGTGACAATGAAAGGATACAAACAGTGAAACTAAGCAGGACGACAATGAAATGAGTAGGCGAGTGGGAGAGGGGATGGAGAGAGAGGGGATGCAAGGGCTACTTGAAGTTAGATAAATTAATGTTCATTCCACTGGGTTGTAAACTGCCCCAGCAAAATACGAGTTGTTGTTCCTCCAATTTGCGTTTGGTCTCACTGACAGTGCAGGAGCCTCAGGACAGAAAGGTCAGGATAGGAATGGGAAGGGGAGTTAAAGTATTTGGCAACCGGGATATCGTGTAAGCCAAGGCAGATTGAGCAAAGATGTTCAGCGAAACGGGAATGGACAGCAATGAAGAGGGGTGTGAAAGTCTCTCACACGAAGTCTCAGTCCTGTGGATTAATTACTACTCTCCATCAATTTAATTCCTTGCTGAGCAACACTTGAAAGAAGCACAAGGGAATAGCATGGGCACAAAATGCCCTGTCAGTGGTGAATTTCACTATCCATCACCCAGAGCTGTTCAATAGTATTGCAAGTTACAAGGAACACAAATGACATTCTGTGCTTGCAACAAGTGGCAAGTGAACCAAGGAGGAGAAAATAAAATCATCTTAATCACTGACAAATTTGGCACAGGTGATCACTTCAAAATTATTTTCAAATCTATATATTTTGCTCGGCCCTATCACAAGAATAAGTTAAGTAGTCAGACAAATCTAATAGTTTAAACCCTAGGCATTCATGAGACATCACAAGTTATCAAGAACAACAGCATTCCATCTTAATCTATAATCAGATCATCACATCCCCGCTAACTATTGAGAACCTTTAGGTCATTGGAAAAGATGCTAAAAGATTTACGAGGATATTACTGGGTCTGGAAGGCTTGAGTTACAAGGAGAGGCTAGATCTTTTTTCTCAGGAGCAGAGGAGGCCGAGGGGTGAACTTATATGCATACAAAGGAGGATGAACACAGCTTTTTTTTTGTACGTTCTCCCCGTGACCTGCGTGGGTTTTCTCCGAGATCTTCGGTTTCCTCCCACACTCCAAAGACGTACAGGTATGTTGGTTAATTGGCTGGGCAAATGTAAAAATTGTCCCTAGTGTGTGTAGGATAGTGTTAATGTGCGGGGATCATTGGGCGGCGCGGACCCGGTGGGCCGAAGGGCCTGTTTCCGCACTGTATCTCTAAAAAAAAAAGAAATTAGAAGGGCATGGGCCAAGCCAACTTTCTCAGCATGGATGAGTTGGGATGACGCGTTTCTGAGCACAGAGATTACTCAAAAGTGGAGAAACATTCAGGACAATATTGAAAGCTAGAGTCCGTGTATCGTGAGAACACATAGAATCTGCATAAGTAAAGGAAGGAGCACCCATCCGACAAACTACCCTTCTACCTCATCTCTGGAAGAGTTTGCAGTCCATACACCAGTCATCTCAGAACCCACAAAACCAAATGAAAGTAAATAATCTCTGATCTTAATAAGAAAAATCATACCTATTCCTCACTCTATGTCATCAAACCAGGGATCAACACAAGCAGTAAACAAAAAAACAACAAAATGCACCACCCAATAGGTGAATGGGACTAGAAGCTTGCTAACTGCAAGAATATTCAATACAAAACTGACGTCAATTAGTAAGCAATATTTGCTCTATAAAAATTAGTCAGCGAGCATTAAAACAATCTTGTCCGACATTAAACATAATTAATACTGCCAAAAACAGCTGTAAAATGAGCAGGCAGCAAAATCTTACATGGACATTCCCCACTCTTTTTATAGATTCCAAATTATTATATAGATTGAATGACTTATCTCCAGTTTCCCTGAAGCCTTCTTACGACATACAGTGCATCTCTCAGTCAAACAGTTCTTGTATCATTCAAAACAAAGCAAACTGGAGGTCTAACATTCCAAACATTCACTTCTCCCACCAGTAAACCAGAGATCTCACGTAGAATGGTAAAATTCATTGCAGTAACTCACCAAACCTTTCACATCAACACCTCCAAAATTCAGACCTCCAAAGCTTAGCAGAACCAGCACAAGATGACACAAAGCGATGCACCATCTATGAGCTCACCAAATAATTGTGGGTATCATGGAACACTCCTGCACTAGACCAATTGTCGATTAAAAAAATTTGGATGGGTTTCTGTTATCCAGAGGAATTAAAAGGGATGGTCAAACTGAAGACAGGTCATAACCATTCAACTGTACAAACGATAAGAAACTTCAGGAGCTACTCCCAATTCTGTGCTCCAAACTGCAATATAGAAGCCAAAAATAATTTTGGAAAACTGATGCCAGATCAGGACACATGATTGCCCATGCCGATCAAGATGCCCCATCTGCACTAGTCCCACTGGCCTGCATTTGGCCCATATCCCTCTAAACTGTTACTATCCATATATCGTCCAAATGGTTTTTTTTAAGGTTGCTGTAGTATCTGCCTCAACTACATCTTCTGGCAGCTCATTCCATATATTCACCACCCTCTGTGTGAAAATGTTGCCTCTCAGATTCCAATTGCACCTTTTCCCCCTCACCTTAAACCTTTGTCCCCTGGTTCTTGATTCCCCTACTCTGGGTAAAATACTCTGTGCATTCACGCAATCAATTCCCCTCGTGACCTTATACACCGTTATAAGAGCACCTCTCGGCTTCCTGTGCTCTAACAAATAAAGTCCAGGGCTGCCCAATCTCTCCCTACAATTCAGGCCCTCAAGTCCTGGCAATATCCTCGTGAATTTTCCCTGCACTCTTTCCAGCTTCACCATATCCTTCCTATAGCAAGGTGACCAAGTGTCTGGCACCATAAGAGAAACAATAAATTGTACTATGTATTTGTATTATACACTGTGAAATGGAGCAATTGACATATATGACTGAGTGGATTTAAATACAACGGTGGCAATCTTAAATTCAGATCAGTTAGAAGCCAGGAAAATTATCCAGTATGGAATGTGGAAAGCAGAGCTCTGGAGGAACTGAAGGTTTAAAAAAAAAACCTGTAACTATTGCCAAAAGTGGTAAAAACACTAAAAGGAGATTTTGTTCATGGATGAAGAGTGATGGATATGGAAATGGAAAATGTCCACAAAGAAAATGTCAAGGTCAGAACTTTAGCCTGCTTTTGATTATCACAGGAAAGGTAGCCTGGGAGTTGATGTACATGGGTGATTGGAGCAAAGTGCTAGTGAGTTAGAGATGTGAAAAATTGCCAGGATTGACAAATTAGTCGTGCAATAAACTCACAAAGTTCCCGTATTTTTTCTGTATGATTCTGATTTACCTGCCCCTTTCCTAAAAGGCTGAAATACACAAGCAATGTGTAATTCTAGAAAAGCAGTTTAACAGAAATTAAGAAGTGTATATTTATTCTATTTGATCTTAATTCTAATAACTAAAATATTTCTATAATATTTTAGACTTCCAGCATGTGCAGTTTTTTTTAATACCATTTATTTCAGTTCTGCTTCCAAGTTTTACTTCCTCAAGTTCTAGAATGCTAGGCTGCAGAAAGCAGAATGTGGTTTTGCAGAGGTTACACTGCCATGCTGAAGCAAGGCCTAGGTACATTAGTAGCAGGAGATGAATTGGGAAATTACAATGCTTAAAAAGTACTGAGGCAACAGTCCCTATGAAACAACAGGACAAAAAGTTCATATTTGAAATGCATAATTTTTGGCATTTATCTTCAATTAATTTAAAAGCTCAACATGGATACTGATCCTGCTTTTAAAAATTAAAATTTAACCAAAGTTAAATTTGGTTTCAGATCAGCCTCAGATCAGAACAATGAAGGAAAAGTGTAGTACAGTGCTTTTATGCTATTGCACCAGTAATAGAGAACTAGACTAATGGCCTGGAAATTAAGAATGTAGTCCCACTTTAGCAACAGATGAATGCAACTGTTTAAATAAATAGAAACTTGGATTACAAAGCAGGTATCAGTAATGATGATTGTGAAACTAGCAGAGCAGTACCCTTCAGGAAGGAAATTAAGCCTACTTTTGAATCCAGACACGCAGCAATGAGGTTGACTTGTTTTTCGGGTGCAACTTTTAAAGTATGATTTTATACTGTGACAACAGAAGGTGGACATTTGGGTCATGCCTCTTCTGAGGTGAGATAACATAATCAGTAACATATGGAGACAAATTATGTTATACAGCATCGCCCTGTGGGTATGTCCTCAATAGGGCAGCTGAGAGTTGCTGAGGATAGGGACATTAACAGTTCACCGTACAATGCAGTGGATTCCTCAGGGTTAAAATTAATTCGAGTCCGACTGCCAATTTGGCCATCAGCACATAGGCAATAGAGTAATAGAGTAACAGCACTCCTGGAACAGTCGCCTGAATAATGTCCATAGCGAGCATTGAATCAAAATGTCAAATTAATTCAAATTGTTTTCAATGGAACGCAAATTCTAGTCTGACAAGTTCAAACTCAATCAATGGTATCCAAGTATTTATTTGGGTGCAGAAAACCATAAACAGTTTACACAGACTGTATTCGTACTGTATTCCAACAATGATCCAAAACCCATTTATTCCCACTTCCTCCAATATCTGCCTCAGATATACTATTAATTTCTCATAAATATCCATGCAGGACATGGAAGAATTACCAGTTTTTGTTCGTGGATGTATGGCGCTTCAGAAAATGCACACACTGTAAATGCAGCAGTCCATCACTTTCACTTTAAAATCAGAAGTTCAAAGGGTTTCATTGGATAATTCTTTCACTCCGTTTTACTGGAAATGAATTGTTGCGAATCCAGTTTTAAGTTAAACTGGACTGTTCTATTATTTTCATTGAAGTAAAATATTTCAATACACCTTGCAAAAATGTTCTCTCTTGAAATAACAAACATCCTATGAGATCAGAGGCCGATTTTTATTTCTCCTCCTTTCCCACAAACCATCCAATTTTCACCTTTTCACCCATTAATTGTATTGCCAAAAGAAAACTTTCATTTTGGTATTCATAAATCTTTTACAACTTAATTAAATTCAGAAATCACCAGCTCCCAAAATAAATTCCCTTTATACTGTTGTGCAATATTCACATCTCCATGTCAACATACTTTCCTTCAAGTTTAAATGCATTGGAAAAAATAGAAAGGGCAGAATCTGGGCTATGAAGGCCATCTCCGCCACAGTACCAGCTATTTATATACCCATTTCACCTCTTCCATCTTCTGTCACACATCCTCAAAAGAAAGATAACGTGATTAAAAAAGGTTAAAAGTAGTCAGGTTGAGTTTATTGTCATATGCACAAGTGCAGTGTGGAAGAGGTACAATGAAAATCCATTCCAACTAATCTGTTCCAGCAGTTTCTAAGCCAATAAGTTTTCTTCATCTAAATTACTCCAAAAACTTAGTAACCTTTTTTGCCAACTTGGTAACTTGCAAGATACCCAAAATTTGTTACAACTTTAATTGACATGCATGCTTGGAAAATGACAAAGATAACATACATGTCAGCAACAGGACATCCAGCCCTCAAGTCAGTTTACCCATGCAACAAGATCACAGCAAACCTTCCAACTTAACATGTTTTCCTACACTATCCCCATATCCTTTTATTTCCCCAAATACCCAGAAATCACAAAGCTCTAGGTGCTGTTTCATCACTGCTCTATACAAATATAATACTTCTTTACTCCTGTATTCAAATATTCTTGTTACAAAGACTAACATGCCATTTACCTTCCTAATCATTTATTGTACCTGGACCTTGTCCTTCAGCGATTTGCACACAAGGACACCCAGGTTCCACTGAACATCAACACTGCCTACCACAACATTTATAAAACACTTTCTATTTTGAAGACAAAAGTGGATGGCGTCACATTCTTGCGCATTAGATTCCATTTGCTGTGTTCTCGCCCCTTCAGTCAGCATTTCCGTGTCCTCTAAAGCCTCTTTGCATCATTCTTCCCTTCCTACACAGAATCCTATCTAGATAAAAAATAATTTACAAACCTAGAGATGCAAATATTTGTTCCCCACAGCCAAGTGTGTTAATAGCTGGAACCCAAACAGTGATTTCCGCAGTACCCGACTGGTAGATCCTGCAAACGTGGGAATAATCCATTTATTAGCATTCTTTGCTTACAGTCCAATAAACAATTGTCAATCCATGTCCTTATATTAACCCCAATTCCATGTGCTCCAACCTCCTACACAAGATCGGATTGAAAGTCTTCTGGAATCCAAATACATCGCCATCCACTGGTTCCCCCTCATCTTTTCTACCAATTACAGGAGCATGAAAACTGTATCTTCCAGGTTCAGAAACAGCTTCTCCCCCAGCAACCACCAGCCTATTGAACACTATGAACTCCAACTAAACTCGGAACTATGAAGTGATTGCATTAGGAACTTTGTTTTTGAACTATATTGCTTTTATTAATTTATTTAATTTCTTCTTAGGGTATCTACTAAGTATTGTGTTTACATACCTGTTGTGCTGCTGCAAGTAGGGATTTCATTGTTCTGTTTAGAGACATCTGACAATGATACACTTTTAACTCTCGTGATCTTCAAATTAGCTCAAACAGTTAATCAAATATGCTGTTCCTTCCATAAATTCATGCAAATTCTACTTAATTCTTCAATGCTTTTCCACAAATACCTTTTAGATTTCAACATTTCCCACAATGCGTTAGCCTAACCCATTGGTAAATCTCAGTTTTCACTCTTCCATCTTTCTAAAATAGTGGGGTCACATTTGTTATCCTCGAATTGACAAAAGCACTTTCAGGATATTTAAAAATTTGAAAAATGAGAATCAAAAGGTTTAACGTTTCTATAATCCCCTCTTTCACAACTTTCGCACCATGAGACATACTCCATTGGATTTCAAGCTCACCAATGTTCTTTCTCAACTATTTACTTCAGTTCCTCATTCTTAAACAACTCTTGGTTCTCAATATTTGACAGATTTCATCTTCCTCCATCAAGACCAACAAAAAGGTATTTTAAATACCTCTACCACATTACATTTAATTTCTTATTCCTCATTAAAATTTCCCTTTAAGGGTAAGAGGCCAATGTTTCCCTTTGCTAACCTTTTCCTTTTTACATAGATATAGAAACTCTTAGTCTGCCTTTTTATGTTTTTACCAATCATGTCTATTTATAAAAGAAAAAATCAATTCATTTGTTCTCCTTTGCCGAGTTCTAAAATGACACCAACAGAGGACGACTGCCAATACTGGCAACTTTCTAAAGCCTTGTTCTTTGATTGACTGTTATCTTTAATTTTTCCTCACCCATTTCCTTTTGGATTTGGGGGTGGTCAATATTATACACTATTTTCCATTCTAGCCATTGCCTGTCCAGCAAACTTTTCAATGCATTTTCCCAAAGGTGCCACAAAGATTTTAAATTATAAATATTCTATTCATCATTTTATATTAACATAACATCTTGATCCTAAGACTGAAATACGAACTCGAACGGTAGACTGAGCACAAGGTAGCTGATTAACCAGATAAGTAGAGCCGTGCTGGGCTAGATCGACTTCACTGAGCTTGCGTTTAGTTAATTGTTAGGAGGGTCTCTCAAGTTCTTAGGCAAATAAAGGCTACCCAGGCAGCATTTTCGATACAAGTAGGCAAAAAGAGTAATTTGACTAGCAGATGAACATTGCTCATAAAGCTTCAAATATAGACCAAGGGTTAAATGAAACACTTATTGAATATAGAATGGAACAGCACAGGAACAAGCCCTTCGGCCCACACTGTATGAGCCAAACATGATGCCAAGATAAACTAATCTCATCTATCTGCACATGATCCACATGCATATGAATATTCATTGCAATATCCATATGCCTATTCATTCAATATTACTTGGGAAAATGTGTGTCATATTTAACGATGGATATGTGAAAGCATACATTTTATAACCATGCCAAATGTTTTCTTGAATATAGCGTTTGTTACCACTTTCCATTTTTACTCATTTAACTATTTCGCCTGTAGACTTAATGGAATACTAAGTTGAACTGCCAAAAACGAAAAGTGAGAACTCTCCTGTTTTTGCTAACTGTAATGTCGCTGGCGAGGCGAGAGCAAAAGCAGAAATTGAACGCACATGTCTCCCAACTATCGGGTTAGTAGATGCAAATGTGTCAGCAAAAGCAAAATACACTGGGTCCCCGAGCTGTCAGCGGGGTGGGGAAGAGGAATGTCTACCAAACGAGGTGACCCACTTAAATGCCAAGTTGTGGGTTGAGGAGAACCGCGGCGGCAGCAGCAGCAGCAACAACGGTAGAAGCCGGCCAGAGAGAAGGAAGGAACAAGGAGCCCGGGGGAATAGAGCCCCAGGGAGGTCCCGGGTCCCATGAGGGGTCCGGGGCCACGAGAGTGGAACAGCTCCCTGGTAGGGTTCCTCGGTGGAGTGTGCTCTCTCCTCCCCCCCCCACACAGAAATCCGGGTGCCGTGAGGGAGCAGGGTCCTGAGTGAGGGAGCGGCGCCCAGGGACGTGTGAGGGAGCGGGATCCTGAGGGAGAGAGTGAGGGAGCGGGGTCCTGAGGGAGGGAGTGAGGGAGCGGCGCCCAGGGACGTGTGAGGGAGCGGGGTCCTGAGGGAGGGAGTGAGGGAGCGGGGTCCTGAGGGAGGGAATGAGGGAGCGGGATCCTGAGGGAGGGAGTGAGTGAGGGAGCGGGGTCCTGAGTGAGGGAGCGGGGTCCTGAGGGAGGGAGCGGGGTCCTGAGGGAGGGAGTGAGGGAGCGGGGTCCTGAGGGAGGGAGTGAGGGAGCGGGGTCCTGAGGGAGGGAGTGAGTGAGGGAGCGGGGTCCTGAGGGAGGGAGCGGGGTCCTGAGGGAGGGAGTGAGGGAGCGGGGCCCCTGAGGGAGGAGCGGGGTGAGGGATCCTGAGGGAGGGAGTGGGGGAGCGGGGCCCCTGAGGGAGGGGCGGGTTGAGGGAGCGGCGCCCAGGGACGTGTGAGGGCCCCTGATGGAGGGGGGCGGCGTGAGGGAGCGGGGCCCCTGAGGGTGGAGGGCCGTGAGGGGGTGGCACTCTGGGGTCCGGGTCGTGAGGGAGCGGCCCCAGGGGGAGGGGCCTGAGGGTGCAGCGCTCAGGGGCCCCTGAGCCTCTGGAGGGGGGGGGGGGGGCGTGAAGGAGCGGGGCCCGGGGCCTGCTGTCACCGCCGGGCCTGCGCTTGGCTTGTCATCGTCGCTGAGCCGGCGGACGTGGCGGGGCGGGCTGTGCGGAAGGCGGACACTCACTACTCGTTCACTCACCTCGTCATCCTTGTGGTTCCTGATGCCACGTACCAGGTCCTGCAGGTTCTTGTCAAACATTCGGTCGATGCTGCCTTTCACGATCTTCAGCGCCATCCTCGCGCCTTCCCGTTTCCTCCCTCCCAACCACCTTGCTGCAGATCCGGCTCCCGGTGCTGATCACACCATGCCCGAGTCCTCGGCCTCCCCCGCGGTCTTGGTGCGCCGAGGGAGGGAGGGAGGAAGGAAGGAAGGACGGAAGGAGGCGGGCGGCCGCTGCTTTGCCGGAGCCGCGCTTACCTTCGCAGCACAGAGCGAGAGAAAATGGCGGCGGCCCGGCTGGAGTCAGGTGACCGACTGCGGGACGGGATGACGGGGAAGGAGGGAGGGAGGCCTGGCTCTGTCCCTCTCACTCTCACACACAAGGGCAGTTCTGGTTCTCTGTCTCATCCATTCACACATACATACAGAAGGACAACTCTCGGACACAGAGAGACAATTCTGGTTCCCTTACTTACACACACACAGGGCCAATTCTGGTTCTCTCTCTCTCACACGTTCTTAGTACCTGAACTTGATGTACAGGACTTTGGTCAACGTGGGTTGTTTTTAAATGTGCTATACAAATAAAATTGACTTGACTTGACAAACATAGACAATCTGGTTCTCTCTCTCACACACACACAATCACACAGACAACTCTGGTTTACTCTCTCACACACAGACAACTCTGGTTCTCTCTCTCACACACAGACAACTCTGGTTCTCTCTCTCTCACACACACAGACAACTCTGGTTTTCTCCATCTCACACACAATCACACAGACAACTCTGGTTCTCTCTCTCTCTCTCTCACAACTCTGGTTCACACACAAACACAGACAATCCAGTTCTCACACACAGACAACTCTGGTTCTCACACACACGCAGACAACTCTGGTTCCCTCGCACACAGAGAGTCAACTCTAGTTCTCTCACACAGGGACAACTCTGATTTTCTCTCACTCACACAGAGGGACAACTTTTTTTTACACACACACACACAAACAACTCTGGTTCACACTCACACACAGGGACAATTGTGTCTCTCTCACTCACACAAAAACAACAAACACAGACACGGACTCCCAATTCCTCCGTCTACTCCGCATCTGCACCCGGGATGAGGTGTTTCACACTAGGGCGTCAGAGATGTCCTCATTCTTCAGGAAACGGGGCTTCCCCTCTTCCATTATAGATGAGGCTCTCACTAGGGTCTCTTCTACATCCCGCAGCTCCGCTCTTGCTCCCCCTCCCCCCACTCGTAACAAGGACAGAATCCCCCTCGTTCTCACCTTCCACCCCACCAGCCGGCGTATCCAACAAATCATCCGCCAACATTTCCGTCACCTACAACGGGACCCCACCACTGGCCATATCTTCCCATCCCCTCCCCTTTCTGCGTTCCGCAGAGACCGTTCCTTCCGTAACTCCCTGGTCCACTTGTCCCTTCCTACCCAAACCACCCCATCCCCGGGCACTTTCCCCTGCAACCGCACGAGATGCAACACCTGTCCCTTTACCTCCCCCCTCAACTCCATCCAAGGACCCAAACAGTCTTTCCAGGTGAGGCAGAGGTTCACCTGCACCTCCTCCAACCTCATCTATTGCATCCGCTGCTCCAGATGTCAACTTATTTACATCGGCGAAACCAAACGCAGGCTCGGCGATCGCTTCGCTCACACCTGTGCTCGGTCCGCGTTAACCAATCTGATCTCCCGGTGGCCCAGCACTTCAACTCTCCCTCCCATTCCCAGTCTGACCTTTCTGTCATGGGCCTCCTCCAGTGCCATAGTGAGGCCCACCGGAAATTGGAGGAACAGCACCTCATATTTCGCCTGGGCAGCTTGCAGCCCAGTGGTATGAACATCGACTTCTCCAACTTTAGATAGTTCCTCTGTCCCTCTCTTCCCCTCCCCCTTCCCAGATCTCCCTCTATCTTCCTGTCTCCACCTATATCCTTCCTTTGTCCCGCCCCCCTGACATCAGTCTGAAGAAGGGTCTTGACCCGAAACGTCACCCATTCCTTCTCTCCCGAGATGCTGCCTGACCTGCTGAGTTACTCCAGCATTTTGTGAATAAATACCTTTGATTTGTACTAGCATCTGCAGTTATTTTCTTATACTCACTGTCACATCACTCACACATAGAAAATAGGTGCAGGAAAATAACTGCAGATGCTGGTACAAATCGAAGGTATCACAAAATGCTTGAGTAACTCAGCAGGTCAGGCAGCATCTAGGAGAGAGGGAATGGGTGACGTTTCGGGTCGAGACCCTTCTTCAGTCTGAAGAAGGGTCTCGACCCGAAACGTCACCCATTCCCTCTCTCCTAGATGCGGCCTGACTTGCTGAGTTACTCAAGCATTTTGTGATACCTAGAAAATAGGTGCTCTCGGATTCACTCACTCTTTTACATGTAGGGACCTCTGTGGTTCACATATACACCCAGGGATCTCTGGTTCTTTCACTCACACAGCCAACTGTGGCTCTCACACATTGACATCTTCCCTGACTCACACGCATTCGCACTGGGACGTCTTCTCAGGTTCACTCACTCACATGAGGACATCTGAGTCATAGAGTGATACAGTCCCATCTGCCTGCGCTTGGTCCATATCCCTCCAAACCAGTCCTATCCATGTACCTGTCTAACTGTTTCTTAAACGTTGGAATAGTCCCAGTTTCAACTACCTCATCTGGCAGCTTGTTCCATACACCCACCACCCTTTGATGGGAAAAAGTTATCCCTCAGATTCTTTTCCCCTTCACCTTGAACCTATGTCCTCTGGTTCTCAATTCCCCATCTCTGGGCAAGGGACTCTGTGCATCTACCCGATCTATGCCTCTCATGATTTTGTACACCTCTGTAAGATCACCCCTCATCCTCCTGCACTACAAGGAATAGAGACCCAGCCTACTCAACCTCTCCCTTTAGCTCACGCCCTCTAGTCCTGGTAACATCCTCGTAAATTCATTCATTCAGTCCCATAAAAACAGAGACATCCAGCACCCTCATTTACAGAGACATATTCTCTGACCCCCCCTCCCCACATACATGCGCACACACACACACACACACCACCGCCTTCCCCTGCTCACTCATTCACTCTCACCCACACTCATAGGTTTGTCTTCTTTGGCTCACTAAGGAAATTCAGCATGTCTCAAATGATTCTTAACCTCTTCAGATGCACCACAGAAAGAAAGCATTCTATGGGGATGCATTACAGCTTGGTTTGTTAACAGCTCTAAGGCATTGAGTCCAGTCCATCACACAATTTATTCCCCCCACCTCCCCAGTTCAGACATTCCTTCTCTCCTCTCCAGTCAGGCAGAAGATACAGAAGCTTGAAAGCACATACCAACAGATTCAAGAACAACAACTTCCCTATTATTCTCAGAGTACTGAATGTTCTTCTCATAACCTATGTCCCAAACTATCTCACTGTTATCTTTGCATTTTTTTATCTACAGTTCTCTGTGTTCTACACTCTGATAAATTTCTCCTCGAGGTATCTTTTGCACTTGTTTATGGCTCTATTGTACTTGTGTATCATAGGGTTTGACTGAATAGCATACTAACATATTTTCATTGTATCTATGTGACAAAATAAATCAATAACAATAACAGACCACTCTATATGAAATTGATTGCAAAGAGAAGGGATTTTATTCTTTTATTTTTACACAGGCTACCAGTGAGACCACATCTGAATTAGTAATAAGAACGGAATGCTCTCAGCAGGGCATGCAGAATCTGCAGAAAGGGAAACAATAGTTGATCTTACAGGAGATCCAAAAGAGACAAGCAATCTGCTGGAGGAACTCAGTGGGTCAACCAGCATCTGCAGTGGGGAGGGGAGGGGAGGGAGATAGGAATAGTTTTTCTCTCCCCCTCCCCCATAGATGTTGCTTGTTGCTGCATTGGCAAGTTCCTCCACCAGCGGATTGTTGGTTGCTCCAGGTTTCAGTATCTGCGGTTTCTTGTTGTCTCCCATTTTACAGGAGACCCAGTTTTCCAACATTTGCAGTTTTGTTTTGATTTTGTCTACAGCATTGAACTCCTTAAATGAAGGATGCTAATGGTTTGGAAACAGTTCAAAGAAGATTGAGTAAATAATGCTCGGAATGGCAGGTTGTCTTAAGAAGCCTTGCCTGTAAAGACCGGAAATTTAATTTAAAAACAGAAGCATTGGTCAGGCTAGGCTTGTTTCGACTTGATTGAAGCATGTGATTATTTGACAGGATGGATTTGAAGGGGATCGTTCCTATTATGGGAGAATCTAGGACTGAGGTCACTGTTTCAAAATAATTTAAGTCACTTTTCTTCCTCTCAAACTCTTCCTCAAAGGCTGAAGAAGCAGACGGTCTGAAAAGTTTTAAGGCAGACATAGAAAGATACTTAATGAGTTGGAGGTTGAAAGATTAGTATGGGTTATAAGCAAATGTGAAGTTGAGGTTACAATCAAATGGCTAAGATCTTAACAAAAACAGAGCAAACTTGAGGGGGGTGGACAGATTGGGGGGGCAAGTGACCTTCTCCTGGGGCTAATTAATCTCTGCGAATGTGTGTATTGCACATTATTTTGCTATTATTTACATTTCATCTGCATATTCAACCGACATTAGTCTTTTATAGAACAGTACAGCACAAGAACAGGCCTGTCGACCCTCAGTGTCTGCCAAACATGATGCCAAGACCATCACTTGCATATCTGTGCATAATCCATATCCCTCCATTCCCTGCATATCCATATGCTATCCAAAAGCCTCAAATTAAAAGGTCTCTCGAAATTTGATTAATATACTGTATATTAAAACCACATGACTGGTCAATATTGCATTCTGTTAATGCTTGAGAAAACCTAGTGATGAGTGAGTCATAGAAAAGCTAGCAGGAATGTGTTCACACTGTCATTCTACATTCCAGTCTGCCCAAAAAGTTCCGAGGTGAACACAAGCTATTGTAGTCCTCTGACATTAAATTGTCTTCTCAGCAAGCTCAACGCTCCTTGTAAAATAGTGTTAAAAGTCAGCAAATTATCTCTTCCATTATGAATTATTCCATAAAACAGATTACTAAAATATTCAAAATAAATTCTAGGTCTCCAGCATTTTGCTGTGTAATGAATCAAACAGACCTGTGAATATGGACATAAAAGCTGGAGTAACTTAGCGGGTGAGGCAGCATCTCTGGAACAAAGGAATAGATGACATTTCGGGTTGAGACTCTTCTCAGACCTGAAACATCACCTCTTCCTTTTCTCCAGAGATGCTGCCTGACCAACTGAGTTACTCCAGCTTTTATGTCCATATTCACAGGTCTGTTTGATTCATTACACAGCAAAATGCTGGAGACCTAGAATTTATTTTGAATATTTTAGTAATCTGTTTTATGGAATAATTCATAATGGAAGAGATAATTTGCTGACTTTTAACACTATTTTACAAGGAGCGTTGAGCTTGCTGAGAAAACAATTTAATGTCAGAGGACTACAATAGCTTGTGTTCACCTCGGAACGTTTTGGGCAGACTGGAATGTAGAATGACAGTGTGAACACATTCCTGCTAGCTTTTCTATGACTCACTCATCACTAGGTTTTCTCAAGCATTAACCACCATCTGCAGTTCCTTCCTACACAGATCTGTGACTATCATCCATCCCAGAACATGGCTATCACACATTACTTATTGGTTCGTATCTTTGACTGTTGGCTGCACATCAAATGCACCCATGAAACTGAAGAAACAAGTCAATTGAGATAATTGCTCTCTTATGGATGTCCTCTGGGGAATGATGGATAATGCACATTATTGCAGCTGTTATGTAAAGAATATAAGCAGAAGGCACACCAAGGCTTCTACTTCTTATGGAGACTGAGGAAATTTACCATGCCTCAACTGACTCTTCCAAACTTCTGCAGATGCGCCATAGGAAGCAAAATTGGGTCGCATCACAACTTTGGGAACAGTTCTGTCCAAGATAGCAAATATTGCAGAGAGTTGTAGATGTAGCGCAGTCAATCACACAGACCCCACCATTGACTCCATCAACACTTCACGCTAGCATGGAAAAACAGCCAACATTATTCAAAGACTTATCCCAAACCTATCATTACTCCTTCTCCCTGCTCCCATCCAGTAGAAGATACAGAAGCTTAAAAATACCACCAAACTCAGGAAGAGTTTATTTCCTTCTATTATCAGGCTTCTGAATGATCTTTCCATAAGCTAGGATAATGTCCGATTCACCTCTACCTTAATGCAGACATTGTACTTTGTCTATGGAACTGATGTATTACTGAGAACTATATTCTGCAAGCTGTATCTTCCCCTTTGCGCCACCTTTGTACTTGAGTTTAACTTGATTTACGTAAAGAATTACCTGATCTAATGGGATAGCATGCAAAACAAAGCTTACCACTGTACAGGTGACAATAATAAACCTAAGCTTCACAATGAATCTTAAGATAGTGTGGGATTTTACAATATTCTACTTGCTTTAGGTTATAACATAATTTTGTTTTGACAAACCATTCACCTGTCTCAGAAATGTTCAGATTTTATGTCTTTGGACGCATTATAATGCAGATTAACATTAGTTCCCACTTGAGGCTTCTAATGCAACAGAAGAAACAGGAAACATACCAGAATTCCATAGATAATAACATTTCACTTTAAATTAAAAATCATGCTCCAAAACAAAGCTATCATGGTTCTCAGTAAATGAAAGCCAACAATGCTCGTCTGTATTTGATGAACATATTGGACACCATTTGTCTGGTATAATTGAGTTCTAAATGGTTATGGATTGGCCTTCACACAGCTTTGGCATTTGCTGCTTCAACATGTTTGTATCAGTATTCGCACATACTAGTAGGAGTTTGGAACAGAAGCGATAGCATTGACTACAGTAAACCATTTTCCTTAACAGAGAAAGATAAAACTAGAGGACATAGATTTAGCAACTCTGACAAATTGGTTGCCTAGTCTAAGCTTGGTCTTTCCAATGTAAAGAAGACCACATCGGGAGAACTGAATGCAGTAGATGAGGTTAGAACAGGTGCACGTGCACCTCCACCTCTCCTGGAAGGACTGCTGGTGTCCTTGCATAAATGTGAGGGATGAGGTACAGGGAGAGATGTTACATCTCCTGCGATTGCAGCCGAAGTACCTGGGGAGGGGGTGATTTGGGTGGGAAGAGATGAGTGAGCCAAGGAGTTGTGGAGGGACTGGTCTCTATAGTAAGGGGTGGGGATGGGAAGTTGTGCCTGATGGTGGGATCATATTGAAGATGGCGAAAATGTTGGAGAATGATGTGTTGGATGCAGAGGCTGGTGGGATGAAAGGTAAGGATCAGGGGAAATCCTTGTCCATCTGTGGAGAGGGAACCTGACATCATGTTTGGCACGGACATTGTGGGCCGAAGGACTGTTCCTGTGCTGTGCTATGTTCTATTTAGGGTAAGGAGTAAGCGATTTAGAATGGATCTGAGTGGATGTTTTTCATCCAGAAAATGGTGACTAACTGGAAGGCATTGCATGAGAGAGTTGCGGAAGAGAGTCGCTGATAGCATTTATGAAATGTCTCGATAAACATGTGAAGTGGCTGGGCATAGAAGGCTCAGAGCCAAACACTGGAAGATGGGATTTACTGTATGCGTATCTGTGCACATTGGTCAGTGTGGATATGTTGGGCCGAATGGCCCATTTCCCTGATGTATGACTCGATGAAGCTCATTGGTGAATTTTGTAAAGGCATAAATGGTTGATGGGAGATCATAGAGTCATACAGCACGGAAACAGGACCTTCGGCCCAACTTGGCCATGTTGACCAAGATATCCCATTTACACCAGTCCCACCTGCCCTCATTTGGCCTCTATCCCTCTGAAGCTTTCCTATCCATGTACCCATCCAAATATCTTATAAATGTTGTCAAGAATAGGACGGAAATAATTAGGGAATTTTCCCTCAGGTACAAAGCGAGCAAATTCTTTTTATGATGCACGGTAAACCTATTTCAGGAAAGTGCACAAGTAAAGAGCATGAGGTGCCTTTCAGTAAATATTTGTCATTTTCATCGAGTACAATTAGTCACAAATAAATTCTGAAGCCAAAGCAAAATATAAGAATATACTGACCAACATATTATTCTTCTTCAAATTAAGTTCATTAATTTTTAATGCTATGTAACCCAATCTCCCAAACATGCCAGATTAGGTTAAAACAAGGCTCAATTTCTTTTACATGGCTGAAAACATACACTGAACTTTTGGTCTGAAAAACCAGCAGCAATTTGCTGCTCTGTAAAGATTTGCCACCACTCCAATTCAAATCATTCATTATATAGAGTGAAATTATTTTCCTCATTAGCCAAAGCAATGTTGCTCAATTATTTAAAGGTGGAATCTAGGCACTTTAATTAATTAAATACTCAGACTAAGGATGTGAACTCACTGTGAGAAGACCATTTGTTTTTAGGTCGGGTACATCTATAAATATGTTGCTGATGAAATAGATCTCATCTTAGCTCCTGCATTGCCTCACCTATTGGTGATAGATTTTACACATTGCTGTTTTTATCCAGTGTAAACAACCAGTATTTCAGATATTTCTTCAATAATGTAACACAAGCTCAATCAAAATGCATTCAAATGAGTAATTATTTATTTCCATCTTTAAATAAAAAGGATTTATGCACTGTGTAGGAAGGAATTGCAGATGCTGGTTTAAACCAAAGATAGACACAAAAAGCTGGAGTAACTCAGCGGGACAGGCAACATCTCTGGAGAACTGTCTTGACCTGAAACGCCACCCATTCCTTTTCTCCATAGATGTTGTCTGTCCCGCTGAGTTACTCCAGCTTTTTGTGTCTATCTTAGATTTATGCACTATAGGTTATTTGAAGTTTTTAACTTCAAGAAAGTATTTAATCTCTTGTCGATGGAGCTTTGTGAACATAAAGAAGAGTTATTAATAATCAACATCTGAATTATGCTTTGGGGAAGAATTATTTAAACAAGGCACCTGTTGTCTCTGACGGATATTAAAGATTATACTGATATTAAAAATATTGTAAGTTGCTCTGCAGGAAAACGGATAGATCGCAAACATTATTTAAACCCTGTCATTATTCTCTGTTCAGAAGGGCAATTTTCTGAAAAGGAAAGTGCCAATTATCATAGCTGTAAAATGTAGAATGAAAAGCAAAGTGCCAGGATCTCTTGTTGTTTCAGACAAAATTACATACTTACACATGAAAGGAAGGTGGAGGATTGGAAATCAAGTTGTTGGATTCATAGTGACATTTGAATCCTGTACAAAAACTAGCTCCCTTTCCCATATCAGCACAAGACAGTTACAACACATCTGTAAATAAACCATTGGCCTTAGTTCTATGTTATCTTATGTTCCCATTCACTCCCTACACACAGGTGTTCTCATCCATTCCCTACACATTAGGGGCAATTTATAAATGCCCAAATTGGGGCAGCACAGCGGTAGAGTTACTGCCCTACAGCACCATGGTTCCATTCTGACCATGGGTGCTGTCAATATGGAGTTTGTACATTCTCCCTGTGACCATGTGCGTTTTCTCCAGGTGCCCCAGTTTTCTCCCACACTCCAAAGACATACAGGTTTGTCGGTTAATTGGCTTGGTAAAATTGTAAATTGTCCCTAGTCTGTAGGACAGTGTTAGTTTGTTGGAGTCGCTGGTCAGCGCGAACTCGGTAGGGTCTGTTTCTGCACTGTATCTCTAAGCTAAAATTAAACTACAAATCCACATGGATTTGGGATGTGGGAGGAGACCGTTGCACCTGGAATAAACCTCCACACAGACAGTACCTAAGGTCAGGATCGAACCCGGTTCTCTGGCGCCGTGAGGCAAAGGCTCAACGAGTTATGTCGCTTTAAAGAGGAAATTAATAAATCTTTGAAAGACCTGGGAATTGGGAGTTAAGGAGAACTGCTGCTCGCTGTCTCTGCTCCCGGGACACTACGTAAGCACACCACGTGGCGCCAGCTCGTTGGGTAACTAGTGGAAGTGGGGGTGCAACGGGAGCCTAGGTCTGCTGTAACCGAAATCCGCTAGATAGAGGTCCATTATTGCAAGATTGTACTGTCTGCGCATGGACAGATAAAACTCCAAATCTTGTTCATGATGTTTGTTTAATACTCTGTAGTAAGCCTGAGGAAGATCAAAGTAATCTCTGCTGCCAGCGATGAGTGTTGTGACACCAGTCTCTGCATTGAATTGAATTGAATACATTTTATTAGCCAAGTATGTATACATACAAGGAATTTGCATTGGTGCTTTGCTCGCAAGTAACAACACAATATACAGTAAACAATTAAGAATGAAACATTCTAATTTAAAGCGAGGAAGGTTGAAAGCAGAATTTAAAGATGGTATCGTGTCTAAAAAATGGCAGGCTAATTTAGATTACAGCTCTGTGGTGTGACATGTAGTACTGGTATATATTTAAAAATTGGTTCCATAGGAAATAGAGGAGCTCAAAAGCTCAGACATGAGACTTGAGAACAGCTTCTTCCCTCCTCTGACCTGACTCCTGAGTCAATCACCTCTTTCACACCCCATTCCCAGAGGTGATGCCATGTACACTTGCTCTTAACTTTACCTCATTCACTTATTCTATTATTATACTTTAATATTCCTTTGCACTAGCTTAGCTCAGTTTATTGTCACGTGTACTGAGGTAGAGTGAAAAGCTTTTGTTGCGTGCTAACCATCCAGCCGAAAGACAATATGTGATTACAATCGAGCCATTCGCAGTGTACAGATGCATGATAAGGGAATAAAGTTTAGTACAAGGTAAAACCAGTAAAGTCCGATCGAAGATAGTCCGAGGGTCCCCGATGAGGTAGATAGTAGTTCAGGGCTGCTCTCTGGTTACGGTAGGGTGGTTCAGTTGCCTGTTGGACTGGTCAGAATCTGCACTACAATCTATCTGTTGTTTTGCTTCATCCTTGTATTTTTCCATTACTGTATGTACAGTATACTCTTCACTCAATGTGAACAAGGAATTTCATTGCACTCTGGTATATGCGACAATAAACTAATCTAATCTAATTTTTATGATCTTCTGGGTGTGGTCACAGACAAACTGCGCATCCAGTGAATTAAATACCTTGCTGCTGTGAATTATTTAAGGCTTCAAGCGTGTTGCTGTTATGATGAAGCCATCACTGTCACCATTGGGAAACTCATTTTCTTTCAGTATTGATGTCCCCTTGCTCTCCGCTGTTCCCTGTGAGAGAAGAATAATATGAATTCTACTCCCTTAGTATAATATAAAGTATAATAATAGAATACGTGAATGAGGTAAAGTTAAGAGCAAGTGTACATGGCATCACCTCTGGGAATGGGCTGTGCCATCCAATACGCAGGTTCCAGCATTTGCAGTGTAGTATGTCTCCAGGCAAGTAGTCTGGTTTACGTTTATATATTTCTATTGTGGTGTGCTGAGGCGGCTGAGAGTTAGGGGAGGTATCACAAGATGATACCCGACAGATGGACCCTGGTGACAGAATGGAAAACTCTTCAGAAGAGGCCTGAAAGGTGAACAGTTAGTGTGGTGGTCCAGAGATAGGAGAAGAGGTGTAAGAAATGTTTGAAATACAGAGGAGCAGAATAATTAAGTGTGTGAGCTGAAATGATCAGGGAAGGAAGGATGTCATGGAGTTTTAGAGTGATATAGCACAGATACAGGCCCTTTGGCCCATCGAGTTCACACTGACCATCAACCACCCCTTTCTACGAAGGTAGAAATGAGGACCTGCAGATGCTGGTTTGCAAAAGAAGACACAGAGTGCTGGAGAAGTTTAGTGGGTCCGAAAGCATCTTGGGAGAACATGGCTAGGCGATGTTTTCAGGATAGCTCTCAGCCTGAAGAAGGGTCCCGACCTAAAACATTGTCTATCCATGTTCTCCAGAGATGCTGCCTGACCCACTGAGCTATGTCAGCATTCTGTGACCCCTTTACGCTAATATTACCGTAATCCCATTTTTTATGTTCCTGTATTCTCATTATGTGGCCCCTGATTAGAGTTATACAGCCATTGGCGGAAGTGGCGGCGCCTAACGGCTGCGGCTCGCTAGCAGTCTGTTCGTCTTTTTTCCTTTTTTTTTTGTTGTGTGTCGGTGTTGGGATGTTTTTTTTGTTGTTGTTTTTTTTTGGTTGTGTATGTGTGGGGGGTGGTGGTGTGGGTGTGGGTGGGGGGGGTGGGGTGGGGGAAACCTTTCTCTTTTAGGTCTCTTCCTCACGGCGCGGGGTGCGGCTCGGCCGCGGGGCCTTCCATCGCCCGGTGCGGCTCGGCCGCTGGACTTAACATCGTCCGGTGCGGCTCGGCCGCTGGACTTAACAGTGCCCGGTGCGGCTTGGCCGCGGGGCCTAACATCGCACGGCGCAGCTCGGCCGCGGGGCCTAACATCGCCCGGTGCGGCTCGGCCGCGGGACTTTACATCGCCCGGCGCGGCTCGGCCGCGGGACTTTACATCGCCCGGCGCGGGACTTTTCATCGCTGGCGCGGCTCGGCCGCTGGACTTAACATCGCCCGGTGCGGCTTGGCCGCGGGGCCTTCCATCGCCCGGTGCGGCTCGGCCGCTGGACTTAACATCGCCTGGTGCGGCTTGGCCGCGGGGCCTAACATCGCTGGTGCGGCTCGGCCGCTGGACTTAACAGTGCCCGGTGCGGCTCGGCCGCGGGGCCTAACATCGCACGGCGCGGCTTGGCCGCGGGGCCTAACATCGCTGGTGCGGCTCGGCCGCTGGACTTAGCGGTGCCCGGTGCGGCTCGGCCGCGGGGCCTAGCATCGCACGGCGCGGCTCGGCCGCGGGACTTAGCTGCGCACGGCTCGGCCGCGGGGCCTTCCGTCGCCCGGCTCGGCCGCGGGATGTTTCAGCGCCCGGTGTGGCTCGGCCGCGGGGACTTCCATCCCCTTGCGGGGACTGTGCGGGTCGATCGGGGACAAGCTGTCTGTCCGTGGGCGTGGGGAAGAGAGTGGAAGTTTTGTTGCCTCCATCACAGTGAGGGGGTGTTTGGAGTCACTGTGATGGACGTTTGTGTTGGGGTCATGTGTCTTGTGTTCTTTTTTGTGTATGACTGCTATGTAATTTCGTTCGGTACCTTGGTACCGAATGACAAATAAAGCTCTGTTGTTGAATGTGTCCAAGTAGACAAAATTGTTACTTAAGTGAAACCTATTTCCCTGACTCTCGCAGTAAGAACAAATTATAGCAGCCAATTAATCTACCAACCCACATGTCATTGGAATATAGTACGAAACCAGCCACCGGAAACCAGGAGAAAACCACGCAGTCACAGGGAGAACGTCCAGACTCCACACAGTGAGCACCCGAAATTAACCCGATTCTACTAGCTTTGCCACTGTGGCACCCATAAATGTGCTGGTGACAAGTTAACGTTTAAACCCCCTACAGTGTACAGCTCTTGGTTATAATTATTTCTCCTTTAATGTTTTCTGTAATCCCAGTGAAAATATTTGCACAGCTTGAATCCATTTGAAAATGTCACAGATTGAAACATTATACGTCCTGGGAACAACAGTTTACAGAAGTGATGGTTCAAGCTAAAAATATATCGCAGCTGCTGCACTTCACTCAGGCTACCTGGAACCGTCTTGAAAATGAACAGATTAGCTTTGTAGAGCAGAGTTTAAAGAAATCCTTTTTGAAGATAAAAGCACTTTGGACAGACTTCCACTTATAATCATATATAATTAAAGGAAAGTAATTAACTCTGTATGTTCTGATCCATTGTGTGTTAACTTATGCCTTAAATTAGGGGAATGTTTGATTACATTTTTCAAATTTAGCTGTAAAAGGGTGGAATTCAGAAACTGGGTGGAAAATTACAATGAAGAATTGGAGACAATAAAGATCTTTTTTCAGAGCTGAACAGTTTGAATCGGTGAACAATTTGAAATGAGAATTTTTTTTTTAGGGACCCGAATTGACAGGTTTTGATCTGTGTGCCATATTTTTCACACAGAGAGTGGTGGATATATGGAATGAACCGCCATACAAATGGGGCGGTATTCGTTTCACACAGAGAGTGGTGAATCTGTGGAATTCTCTGCCACAGAAGGTAGTTGAGGCCAGTTCATTGGCTATATTTAAGAGGGAGTTAGATGTGGCCCTTGTGGCTAAAGGGATCAGGGGGTATGGAGAGAAGGCAGGTACAGGATACTGAGTTGGATGATCAGCCATGATCATATTGAATGGCGGTGCAGGCTCGAAGGGCCGAATGGCCTACTCCTGCACCTATTTTCTATGTTTCTATGGCACAGTGGCATAGTTGATAGAGCCGCTGACTGGCAGCGCCAGAGACCCGGGTTCGATCCTGACCTCAGGAGCTGTCTGTGTGGAGTTTGCATGTTCTCCCTGTGACTGCATCGGTCCTCTGATTTCCTCTGGGTTCTCTGGTTTCCTTCCATATTCCAAAGAGGTGCAGATCTGTAGGATAATTGGCCACTGTAAAATTGTCCTTGATGTGCAGGGAGTTAATGATAAAGTGGGATAACACAGAACTATTGTGAATGGGTGATCGATAGTCGGCGTGGACTTGGTGGGCCAAATGCCTATTTCCATGCTGTATCTATAAACTACACTAAACTTAATTAAATAAAGTGATAGAGGCTCGTATGATCAACTAGAGAGCATCCCGACCTACCATCTACCTCATTGGAGACCCTCGGACAATCTTTAATTGGATTTTACTGGACTTTATCGTGCACTAAACGTTATTCCCTTTATCCTGTGGATGTCTTGATTGAAAGCATGCAGAGTTGTTCCGCTGACTGGATAGCACGTAACATAAAAGCCTTTCCCTGTACTTCGGTACACGTGACAATAAACTAACCTAAACTAAACTGATTCCAACATTTAAAAGACTTTTGGACAGGGACTTGAATCGAAAAGGTTTAAGGGGATGTGGGCCAAGTGCAGTCACATGGGACGACCTTACACACATGACAATAATAATAATAAACCTAAAATTGCATCGAAAACATAAACCAAAACTTAGTTATTCACTTCATTTCCACCAACTGTTTATAATTATCTCCACCTTTTGACTTTAGAGATACCATGCAAAAGTAGGCCCTTTGGCTCAGCAACCAGCCGTGATCCATATACTACTTCTATTGTACACACTCGGGACAATTTACGATTTTTACCAAAGCCAATTAACCTACAAACCTGAACGTCTTTGCAATCTGGGAGAAAAAAGGAGTGCTCGGTGAAAACCCACGCGGACACAGGGAGAGCGTAGAAACTCCGTACAGACAGCACCCATGGTCAGGATGGAGCCCGGGTCTCTGGCGCTGTAAGGCAGCAACTCTACCGCTGCGCCACTGTGCCGCCCCACCTCTCTTGCTCCTTCCACAGTTTCCTGACCTGAATGCTTCTGCTACTGGTGACATTCACAGGAATACTTCTCTGCTGCAGTCAATGGATCTGATTCAAAGCTCTTCAGTCATTCTCCAAAAGCTGCAACTGCAGCAAAACTCACCCATTTAACAGCACAGTCGGTACTGTGTTCAGCATTGGTCAGGTGCACCCCGATCTGATTTTTAACCTAAGCACGAGATTTATTTTGAGACTCTTTTGTTTCCGTGATTAATGACACTGCCTTGGCTCTTGAGGATGATTTGTGCTCCAACTGCAACAAGAGCTAGATTTTCACATACATCTGCCTATTTCTACCATTGCAAACGTATATTCACTTTTGACGGTCTTTCCTGCATTATCTAAATTCCATCAAGTTACCACCCTGGATAAAAGGTCTAAGGCCCCCTTCGGTCATGGCCGACCATGGGTGATGCATCCTGGTTGTTGGCTGCTTGCTCCAAACCTCGGCTAGAGCAGCGTGGATGTGTGGTTGGATGCAAGCCTGGGCGATGTCATATGAAGGACAGGCTGTTGTCCATGCAGCACGTCCCCCCTCTCCACGTTGCTGATCGATCCAAAGGAACAGCAGAGCCGTTATAGTTTGGCACCAGCGCCGTCGCAGGAGCTGCCAGAACGAGGTTGCAGTCAACGGCCCTGATATATATATATTTATATATAGGAATATTTTTAAAGACAAATTATTTTCCTAAAGCAAAACACAAAGCACTGGAGGATCTCAGTGGGTCAAGTAGTATTTTGCAAGGTGGTGGTCGCGGTAGATACAATAGTAGTATTTAAGAGACTTTTGGATAGGCATATAAATATGCAGGGAGTGCAGATAATGATTATGAGCAGGCAGATAACAGTTGGTCTTGGCATTGTTCAGCACGGACGTTGTGGGCTGAAGGGCCTGTTCTTGTGCTGTACTCTTCGATGTTCTATCTTTGATGGAAATGGGCAGACGATGTTTTGAATCAGGAAGTGTCATGGAAGTGTCCCCATCTGAAACATCACCTGTTTATTCCCTCCACAGATGCTGCCCAACCTGCTGAGTTCCTCCAGCACTTTGTATTCTGCTCATGAGTCCAACATCTCCAGTTCCTTGTGTCTCCATTTTCTAAAAGGATGCCTGATCATATCTGTATATGGAAGGTTTGCAAATACTTGTAGCTTATATTGGAACTTAAGAAGAAAGATAAACTGGCATTTGTGTGACATTTCAGATCTAAAATGTCGATCAGATGCTTGAAAGTCTGCACTATCAGACTCAGGAACAGCTTCTTCCCCTCTTTTATCGGGTCCTTCCATGAGCTTAGGGTACTGCTACGATTTACCTCTACCCCATTGCGAAAATTGGAGTTTGTCTATGGAACTGATGCGCTACCACGCTGAGAACTATATTCTGCACTCTGTATATTCCTCTTTGCTCTACCCATTGTTTTTGAGTTTGACTTTCATTGTATATGTGTATAGTATTATCTCATCTGATTGGATAGAATGCAAAACAAAGTTTATCACTTTACCTTGGTGCACATGATAATAATAAACCTAAACCTAAATCTAAACCATCCGTCTGCCCCTGTAGAATCTGTCTGATCTGCTGAGTTCCTTCAACAGTTTTTTTGTTGTTGGTCCTAATAGCCTCTGAAGCTTGTAGGCAATTAAGAATCAGTGGTGTAGGGCTGAAGTTATGTGTAGGCCAGGGATGGGTGATTTTCTTTTCTTTAAGGCGTCAATGGACCACACCCGTTTTAACAACAAATTTATATTGTGCAATCATTCATTAGCGTCACTGAAGTTTATATAATGATTTCAGTATAAATTCCCCACCTACTGAGGTGGGACTTGGACTCTTATTTCAGTGTAAATGGTGCAGATTTTTAGAAGCCAGTCCCAGTACCTTAAACACAATGCTACCATCCAGGCATTCTGAATCATATATTGCATAGACTGCCCTCTTATGGTGGTGTTATGGCGAGTCCGAAACTTGTAAGTTGTAGACGAAGTTTATTGCAGCCGCAATACACGAATACAAAGCCAAAACAACAAGTTACAGGACAACCAATATAAACTTACTGTCTTCCTTGAAGACTTCGCCGAACTGGCTAAAACGGGCGCCAAACGCGCACCTGACATCGCTGGCCAATCAGCGATGTCGTTCCCTGGACCAATCCCCACGGTCGCGCTCCCACGTGACCTCGCTGGCCAATCCGAGGGTTCGACGACCTGGACCATTCTCTATGGTCGCTACATGACCCCCCCCAGAACCCGAGGTGCGGAACCTAGCAGGGAGCCGGATTTCGCGACCATAACGAGTACGGAGAGGGACAGCCTGAACCACAGGAGCCGGAGGTTCCGGACTTGGTGGAACAGCCGGCACGGGAGGTTCTGGAGGAACTACCGGCACGGGGGGTCCTAGAGGAACTGCCGAAACGGGGGGTCCTAGGGGAACTGCCGAAACGGGGGGTCCTGGAGGAACTGTCGGAACGGGGGTTTGTGGACTGGGCGGAACTAACGGAGGTCGGCCTCTTCTAGGGGTTTGACCGACCAGGACTGGTTGATCCGGGTCCAAATGGGCAGGTTTGAGCCGGGACACCGAGACGAGTTCACTCTTGCCGCCCATGTCTAAGGTGAAAGTAGCCGTTCCCTTACATAAAACCCGGAACGGCCCTTGATAGACCCTCTGCAACGGGGCGCGATGGGCATCTTTACGCAAAAAAACAAACTCACAGTCCTTCAGGGAAGACGGTTCATGTACCATAGGACACCCATGACGTGAAGTTGGTACTGGAGCCAGGGAGCCCACCCGTTCCCGGAGAGATGCTAACGCTGCTGGGACTGTAGGGAGCAGGGCTGAAGGGTCCGGAAACAGATCTCCGGGTACTCGAAGGGTCGAGCCATATACCAGCTCTGCGGACGACGCACCGAGATCTGGCTTAGGAGCAGTCCGGATGCCCAAAAGAACCCAAGGGAGTTGGTCTACCCAGTCCGGGCCTTCAAGCCTTGCACTGAGGGACGCCTTAAGTTGGCGGTGGAACCTTTCTACGAGTCCATTTGCCTGGGGGTGATATGCAGTTGTGGGTTGTAATTTGGACCCGTACAGTTCCGCCAGCGCGGCCCAGAGGGACGAAGTGAACTGTGGCCCTCTGTCAGTTGTAATATCTGCCGGGACCCCGAAACGAGCTACCCAATGAAGGGCCAAAGCCCTAGCACAAGACGCGGACGAAATATCAAACAATGGGAAAGCCTCTGGCCACCGGGTGAACCGATCCACCACCGTGAGGAGGTGGGTGTAGCCCCGGGAGGAAGGCAAAGGCCCGACCAAATCCACGTGGATGTGGAAAAAACGAAAAGCCGGGACTTCGAAATCCTGTACGGGGGGCTGGACGTGGCGCTGGACTTTAGCGGTCTGACAGGGCATGCAGGAACGTGCCCACCCCGCTACCTGTTTCCGCAGGCCATGCCAGACAAACCTCGCTGCCACCAAGGCAGAGGTGGAGCGGATGGACGGGTGCGCCAGCCCATGAATGGCATCGAAAACCCGGCGCTGAAGGGAGGGCGGTACTACCGGCCTGGGACGAGGAAGAGAAACATCGCACCAGACTTTCGTGCCCTCCGACCCACAAGCTACCTGGGCCAACTTCAATCCCGAAGTGGTGGACTGGTACGTCGAAACGGTATCCGCCAGGAGCTGTGCCTCCGCGAGCTCCTGGGGATCCACTTCGCAGTCCACCGCCGAAATAGGGGGAAAAGCAGGTCTAGACAGGGCGTCAGCGACGGCATTAAGCCTACCTGCGATATGACGGACATCTGTGGTAAATTCGGAGATAGCAGTCAGGTGCCGCTGCTGGCGGGCCGACCATGGGTCAGACAATTTCAAAAAAGCAAATGTTAATGGCTTGTGGTCCGTAAAGGCCACAAATGGGCGGCCCTCGAGGAAATACCTGAAATGACGGACAGCTAAATAGAGAGCTAGAAGCTCCCGGTCAAATGCGCTATATTTCAGCTCGGCCGAATTTAGTTGCCGGCTGAAAAACGCTAAAGGCTGCCAACGGCCACCAACCTGCTGCTCCAGAACCCCACCCACCGCCACGTCAGAGGCGTCAACCGTCAGGGCCGTGGGGGCGGAGGGGCTCGGATGGACCAACATGGTGGCGTCTGCCAAGGCTGCCTTAGCTGCCGTAAAAGCCGACTCTGCGGCCGGGGACCACAACAACTCTACCGGATTCCCTGCAAGGCATTGGAAAAGCGGGCGCAGAACTCGCGCCGCTGCCGGAACGAATCTATGGTAGAAATTAACCATGCCTACGAACTCCTGCAGACCTTTAACTGTGGTGGGCCTGGGAAAAGCCCGGATAGCCTCCACCTTCTCGGGTAAAGGGACGGCGCCGGCAGGAGTAATTCTGTGCCCTAGAAAATCGAGAGCGGGCAGGCCGAATTGACATTTGGAGGGTTGGATAATGAGCCCGTGGTCTTGGAGCCGCTGGAACACGGTCCGCAAATGGGCCTGGTGTTCCTGCACTGAGGGGCTGGCTACCAGGATGTCGTCCAAATAAATAAACAAAAAGGGTAAACCCCGGCCCATGCGGTCCATCAGTCGCTGGAAAGCCTGTGCCGCGTTCTTTAAACCGAAAGGCATACGCAACCATTCAAACAACCCGAACGGAGTAATAGTTGCAGTTTTTTGTATGTCCTCCGGTCGCACCGGAATCTGATGGTATCCTCGCACCAAATCGATTTTGGAAAACACCACCGCTCCTTCCAGGCCAGATGAAAAGTCCTGTAGGTGCGGTATGGGGTAGCGATCAGCCGTGGTGATAGCATTGAGATGCCGATAATCGCCACATGGCCTCCACCCCCCAGATGCCTTGGAGACCATGTGTAACGGCGAGGCCCACGGGCTGTCAGACTGACGGACAATTCCCATTTCCTCCATCTTCCGGAACTCCGCCCTTGCCACCACCAGTTTGTCTGGCGGTAGTCTCCTGGCCCGAGCGAAAACGGGAGGGCCTTCGGTGCGGATGTGATGGACCACACCGTGCTTAGCCGAAGGTGCGTCGAAACGTTGGACGAGCAGCTCTGGGAACTCTGCCAGAATCGCAGCATACGAGTCGGGGGCCGCGACGACGGCCTGGACAGTAGGGCTGGGCGAGGAGGCGATTGTCGGAGCGACGTGCTCATCTTCGGCAGAGGGTCGGAGGTCGTTACCGCGGACATCAGGAACCAGTGAAAAAGCCCAGAGAAAATCTGCGCCCAGGATCGCTTGTTTGACGTCGGCTATGATGAATGGCCATTCGTACGTGCGGAGGCCTAACACAAGGGACATCTTCCGTGTACCGAAAGTGCGAATTGGGCTGCCATTAACCGCGATGAGGGTGGGACCTGTCTTACCCGATCTGGTTTCGAGGTCGGTCGGCGGCACTATGCTGACGATGGCTCCCGTGTCGACCAAAAATTCTGTGTCCGTGAATCGATCATGGACATAGAGGCGCCGGTTCTGGCCAATCGTAACTGCCCCTATGTACGATCGGCCGAGGCATTTCCCGCGAAGGTACAAGGCAAACGACAGTTGCGGGATTCGTTACCCCATCGTAGGTGATAATAGCACCAGCCGCGCTTGTGCGGATCTTTTTGGCGGGCTTTCGGAGAATTGGCGGGAGACGTGGCGCCATCTTGCTGTCGCTGTGGCGTGGTCACCGATGTCGAGACTTTGTTGATCGAACCACTTGCCTTGTTTTTTGCCGCCATGAGCGCGTCCGCTTTCGCTGCATATGCTTCGGGGTCCTTAAAAGAACAATCCGTAAGCAGCAGTCGGACATCCTCGGGAAGTTTCTCGCGGAATGCCTGTTCAAACATCGGGCAATCCGTATGCTCACCGGCTAGCACCATCATTTCGGCCATGAGGACGGAAGGCAGTTTGTCTCCAAGCTCCGGTAGGTGCAGAAGTTTTGCCGCACCACCATGCTTATTTAACCCAAAGGTTCGCAGTAATACCTTCTTCATGGTTTCATACTTGTCTTCCGCAGGTGAATTTACGATGAACCGCATCACGCGCTTGGTTGTGTCCGGCGATAGAGCGCTGACGAGGTAGAAGTACTTCGTGGAATCGTCCGACACCTTCTTTATATGGAATTGGGCCTCGGCGTGGATAAACCAAGCTTGCGGTGCGTACGTCCAAAATAACGGAAGATGAACACCTGCCGCGCTTGACTCCGGTGTGCCCTGCTCGGTCATCGTCAACGAGGCGTCGGGTTCCTCTCAGTCGGTGATCGTCCAGATCACGTTCGGGGTCACCAATATGGCGAGTCCGAAACTTGTAAGTTGTAGACGAAGTTTATTGCAGCCGCAATACACGAATACAAAGCCAAAACAACAAGTTACAGGACAACCAATATAAACTTACTGTCTTCCTTGAAGACTTCGCCGAACTGGCTAAAACGGGCGCCAAACGCGCACCTGACATCGCTGGCCAATCAGCGATGTCGTTCCCTGGACCAATCCCCACGGTCGCGCTCCCACGTGACCTCGCTGGCCAATCCGAGGGTTCGACGACCTGGACCATTCTCTATGGTCGCTACAGTGTTAACATAAAGCCATGCTGACATCTTCAAAATTTACGAGGCTTATTCGGCAAGATATTTCCAGCATAAAATCCTGAGCTGGGTGCTCGCAATTGGAAGTGGTATTTGCCTTTCAATTGTTATTCACATTTCATGGAACATTGAACATAGAACAGTACAGCGGAGGAACAGACAGACCCCTTGGTGCCGAACATGATGCCAGGTTCATCAAATCTCCTCTGCCTGCACGTGATCCACATTCCTGCATATCTCCGTGCATTACTAAGGTCCGCTTAAAAGCCAATATCTGCCTCCACCGCCACCCCTGGCAGCACATTCCAGGCACCCACCACCCACTGAGTTTTAAAAAAATCGCCCCACACACCTCCATTAAATTTTGCTCCTCTCACCTTAAATCTATGTCCTCCAGTGCTTGACATTTTCACCCTGATGTGAGAAACATTGCCAATACTGTCGGCCAGTAGGAAGCTTCTGCCGACACCATACTTGTGTACGGCATTAATCTTACTGATCTGTGTGGTACTGTTCATCTGATTGGATAGAATGCAAAACAAAGTTTATCACTGTACCTTGGTGCACATGATAATAATAAACCTAAACCTAAATCTAAACCATCCCTCTGCCCCTGTAGAATCTGTCTGATCTGCTGAGTTCCTTCAACAGTCCGAAGAGGGTCAGAAAAATATGAGAGAACTCCGGGAAATAATAATAAAAGGAATAAGGGAGGCCGTGCCTAAGGGACAAAATTTTGAGCGAGCATTTGAGAACCAGCAGGCAAAGGACGAGGCCCCCACTACCTTCCTAGGAAGGTTAAGAAAGAACATGCAGCAATATTCAGGGATTGACCCGGAGTCTGACGCCGGGCAACAACTCTTGAGGGCGAATTTTGTAACCAAATCCTGGCCTGATGTCCGGAAGAAATTAGAAAAAGTAGAGGATTGGAATGAGAAACCATTAAACCAATTATTAACAGAGGCACAGAGAGTATATGTGCGACGGGATGAGGAAAGGCAGAAGTGTAAGGGGTTTCTGCGCCGAGCTTTCGCCCGACCTAAGGTCCCCGTGCCTTCTCCATATCCAGACCCCTGAGGTTTTAACTAAACTAGTGTTTCATTGCGAACGTACAGTCCCCATCTTAGGCTGACCTTTACTGTCCGTGTCCCGGGCAAAACTATATTACAAGTATGTACATTTTCATGTCAGACATATACACCTACACCTTGTCCCAGGCCGATGCCTCCGCCATCCTCCTACTGGTGTCAGCTGTAATGTAGGACATGAAAACAACACAACAGTAAAACGATACATTTTTTTACATTCCTTCACAATCACTCTTGATACAAATTCGAATACAAAAACATAGTTTATACAAATTTTAAAGGGGACAATATAAAACACAGTCTACTCGGTGTGGAGGGGGGGGGGGCACGTCCTCCTAGCAGCTTGCGGCTGGGTCCTGCTCGCCCACCCGCACGTAACGGTCTCTCCATTCCCCTTGATGTACTCGGTTATTGAGGTGCTGCCCTCTTTTACATTTTCCCCTTAGTGGTTTTTGGGCACTCACCCTCCTGTGCTACTGCCAGTGGAACTGTGGGAGGTGTCATGCGTGGTCGTGTGATGAGTTCAGTGGCGTTTACCGGGATCGGGGAAAGCGGGACCCCACAAGCCCGCGAGCTAACATCCCACCTCATCCCCTTACCATCATCCTGCCACTGTCTCTGGAAAAATATGCTGTTGCCCGTGGGGCAACGATACCTCGAACCCCACATACACATATAAATCCCCTCATCCGGTTCCCACCATTTGTCCCAACACACACTCAACTGTTCTTTAGTCCCAGAAATAGTCCTGTGAGTGTTGTTGTTAAGTCTCTCCCACTCAACAGTGGAGTTGGCCATTGTCCTGCTCGTTTTCCTCAGCCACCACCGCCTGCTCGCGGGGACCTTCCCCGTGCATACCAGGCAGATCCTTTTGCCAACGGTGGCGCTGATCTTTTGGGCGATGATCTTGATTCTCGGGCACAATAATGAAGCGTCCCGATAAGCAAAACCTGGGGCGCTGGAATACTCTGAAGAGTTCGATCCCAGCCACCCCGGCCACCGGCCTTCATGGAAGTAAACTGCGGTCTCCTCCGCTTCTCTCCTTCCAGTCCCATCGGTCGTGATGGGAGCCGTGTCCCCGGAGCAGCCGTAGACGATGATGTCCTTGGTGTGGCCCCGATAGGTCCACCCACATCCGATCGCCGTGGCAAAGATCCACCATACGAGTGCCTCCTTCCACTCCAGAAAACAGATAAAGAAGAATGGTATAGCCAGCCTCTTGGGGAGCGCTTGGCTTTGTTGAACGCCTCTGCGGGCGGGTCTCTTGACCCCCAGCCTGCACCCCACACCCACACATCCTGGACGCATCAACTTTATTTAAACGCTAACTATCTCCACAAAACTTATCTAAAATAGCTTATCCTTATCTAAAATACCTATCCTTATCTATATTACCTAAAATATCTTAAATAGCTTATCCTTATCTAAAATACCTATCCTTATTTATATTATCTAAAATATAATACAGTGCCGCCTTCCCCGGGCGGCTCCGCTAATCCCTGTCAGGGCTGCAGCGGTTCTTCTCCTGCGGCTGCACCACGCTGTCTCCCACCTTTGATGCTCCGCAGCCTGTCGCTGCCTGGCGGGGGCTAGGTCCCCTCCGAGACGTAAGCTCCCTCCTCCCTACTTGGCCAAAACTCCTCCCTGGCCAAAACTTTCTAAGTTGGGGTTTCCTGCTGGACCTACGGAGGATCACCTTAGACACTGCCCCCTGGACAGCCTGGCTGAGGACCGGTTCCTGCCGTGCCGCAGCTCGGGTACCCCCCGCAGCTGCCGACCCTGGCCCCGCCTCATCCAGCTCTGCCCCCTTAGTGCTGGGTATACCCGCGGCATCCGGCCTCACCCTGCCTGTACCTACAGGTGGTGAGCCTTCTCCCGCTACCCCCGCCTTCCTGGTGCTTGAGTCGGGGACGTTACTGTCGTCCCCCTCCGACTCCTCTTCCTCCGTAATGGGATCCAGCCCCTGGTCGGGCTGATCAGGCTCTTCCTCATCTGAATCCCACCCAAAACGGGAGACCCTCCATTCCTGGAGAATGTCCTCCCCCCTCACGCAAGCAACCTTGCCTGTCTGCGTGACCTGCCTCATCCTTGGCTGTGAACGTGCGCCAGCCTGTTCCTTCCCTGTGAACCCCGCCAGTGCGAAAGGGACCCCCGTGGACAGGGGAGAGTCAAAGGGTTCCTCTGTGTGGACCACGGTGCATGAAGCCCCCGTGTCCAACAGATAACTGCCCCTTTGCCTCTCCACTACCATCTCCACAAGCGGCCTCTTCCACGCATCGTAGCGGAGAGGACACAGATAGGCAGGCTGCGTGGGCTGATGTCATTGGGGAATGTCCAGTGCCCCCTTCGCACCCGGGGAGCCGGTAGCGACTGCCACCTTCCCCTGGGCGGCCATGAGGGACTGCATCACCTCGATCATCGTTTCGATGATCTCGGGCTTAACTGGGACCTCGGTGCGCTGGGTGGTGCCAACCCTATCTTCCTTGGTGTGGGCCCTGCAATCCTTCTGCCAGTGTCCCACCTTACCGCACCTGAAACACTTGGACTGTGCGGTAGGGTTACCCTCCTGTCGCCACTCCTTTTGGGCCAGTGCAGTAGCCTCCGCTACGTACACCTTCCCTTTTTCGAGTCGGGTAGACGTACTCCGGGTGTTTCTATACCCTACCGTGAGATGGTCTAAAACCGCCTCCTCCGTGCTATTTGTGGGATCAAACCAGGCTTTCGCCTGTTCCCTGACGGCTGCCAGGCTGTTTGACACCAAGCATCGGAGCCACTGGGCTCTCCCATTCCCGGCCAGGCCATCCCGCGCGGAGACGTGCGGGCAACTGCTCTGATATACTGTCCACAGTCGCGCCGTAAAAACTCTTGGGGGTTCTCCCTCCATCTGGAGGGTCCTCTCTAATCGGGCAAATGGACCCTCATCGCCCACCCCCAAGACTTCCAGGACCTCGTCCCGCAGGAGATCGTAGGTCCTGGTCCCTCTTTTACTCTCATCTGAGAGGCATTGGAGGATCGAGCTGTCCAGGGAGAACAGCAACAATTTTGCCCGTTCTCCCTCGTCGCAACCGTTGATTGCAGCGGTTTGCTCGATCTCCCTGAAATGTAGTGAGGGGTCCCCTGATCCGGACAATTTTGTTACATGCCCAATCATAGCTCTTAAATGCTGGGAGTTGTGGGGCACCACGATCTCGCTCTGAATGGGTCCTGTGTCCCCATTCTCCGTGGGGGGTCCCCGTCTGGTTTCCAGGACCGGGCACATGGGTGCCGGTGCCGAGTATTCTACCGGGAGCTCCTCTCTCTCTCTTTCCCCTACACTACCCCTTTTCCAGGATGCCTCGTAGCTAGGGGAATTGTGGAGTCTGGGGGCTGAAGCCACCATGGTCTTTCTAGGGATCGGAACCGGGACCTTCGCACCCGCTAGTGACTGGCCCGCGGGGGGGTTCATCAAACAGACCAGCCCGCTTGCTTTATTTAAAGCACCCCGCAGACCCTCTATCTCCTGCAGGCAGGCCCCGTGGTCGGCCCCTTCCGACCTGTCCTCCAAAACCATTTTATAGGCTGCCCTAACTCCCTTAAGTTTCTCTTCCTGGGTCTCCAGCTGGTGGCTCAGGGAAGCGCACTGCTCCCTGAGCTTGCCCTTACTGCGCATAGCCTCAGTGATCTGACACTCCATCAGCTCTACCCTGGCTTCGTGGCGGTTGGTTACGACCCGGCGCTCCTTGTTTAAAGAGTCCAGAGCCTCAATCAACTGGTTCCCACCCGCAGCCTTCTCCTCTACCTCCTCCTGAAGGTCCCTGATCTGGGCTGCCTGTGCCACAACCACACGGTCCAAAAGCTGGACCTGCTTTTTATAGCAGGTCAGCCAGACCGCCTTCTCTACCGATTTCTTATGGGCTGTACTGGCCGTCCACCGGATTGCTGCATCCAGTGGGCGCTTGTCATCTAGTAACGCACACATCCATTGTTTGGTGATATTCACCTTACTAAACACATAATCCGCAATGCGCTCGTCCATTATGTCCCTAGTTTTAAAATCCTTTTCTGGTACACTATCATCCTGCTGCCAGTGTCCCTTCGTGGTCGCCATTATCTGTAAGGGGTTTCTGCGCCGAGCTTTCGCCCGACCTAAGGTCCCCGTGCCTTGCTCTGATTCCTTGACCAGGCCGTGCACACTGGTTCCCCGTGAGTGGTTCGACCCACTCACCCCTTACGGTTCTAGACACTGGGCTTAGATGCAGGAGCTCTTATAGTGCAGAAAAATTCAACCAGACCAGATTTCAAAACCAGGGTTTAAATGAAAAGGCTTTTATTCAGCACTTGGGACTATTGTCCATGAATATATACAGTTCTATAATACATGTCTATGAAACACATACCGAATCACACGAATACTTATAACTATGAATCATAAAACACACACAGTTCTATAAGACATATACACGAATACCTTTTACTTATGAATTCTTAAAACACACAGTTCTACAAGACACATACACGACTGTAAGATGGGGAACGTACGACGCATCGCAACCTTGACCAACACATATTTTAATACACACCCAACGTTTATTCACAACCACCCTCCCCTCTACACTAAACTATGTCCAGGATATGTAGGATTTGGAGTACATGCTCACCATGGGGCTATTACTGGGGTTACTGGCTGTTCGTTTTGCAGTATTTCTTCTCGAGTTGCGTGCCTGTTCCTCTCTCTTGCATCCGTTCTCCTTGCCTGTCGTTTCTTCCTCCTGCATTCGTTTGACTTCCTTCTGACTTGCCTGCTTGCGTTCCCTGCAGGTTTTCTTCTCGAGTTGACTTAACTCTTTCACCCAAAAGTAGTGGCCAGTTATACTGTTTCTGACCCGTCCTATCTCCCGCCAGATCTTGGAATCTCTTTGTTCAAAAAGATATGTATGAGGTTTTTCTTCTGATCTGTGCTTATGTTCGGGGATACCGGGGATGGCCAGACGGTGTAAATTGGGATTTCATTGTGAGGTGATGGGTGTTAACTGGTTTCCCATCACCTACCAGGTAGTTTTCTATGGGCTATTGTGCCCCCTCACTGAGATGAACTGTTTAGGTCGGCTTGGGGCATTGTGAGTATGCTGATGTCAGCGCCCCAGTGTCTGGACTCCGACCTGGTTTCGTAGGTTTCTGCATGGCCAATACCCATCCTTTGTTCTGGCCGTGGCTTTGCAGAAACCTAGAGACTGGGTTGTAAGGTTTTTTACCTTTTGTGGCTGGTCACGAGGTCCTGCAGCCATTTTAGGACCCACAGATTGTGACATCCTTTGGTAAACTGACTGCAGCCTTTCTCCGCTATCAGCCCCAGTCTCTTGTTTAAAATGTCCAAACTGCAGCTCTTTGGTTTGGTGTTGCTTTCCAAATGAGGGAAAACTTCTCAAATCTTACAAAGGGAAAAGCCAAAATGATGATGCAGACGGTAAAGCAAGTGGTTGAGCAAGACCGAGAAGGGGATAGACGGAAGGAGACCTATAGGGGACGAGGAAGAGGAAGAGGAATGAGGGGGAGAATGGGAAGCGAGAGGAGAGACATAGGACGCGATGGGGCATGGAGAACAGGACCTTCCAGGTGTTATCACTGTAATGAAGAAGGGAGTGCCAAAAACTAAGGAGAGAAGTTCAACAGTTCAACAGTTCAACAGAGCTTTATTTGTCATTCGGTACCAAGGTACCGAACGAAACTACATAGCAGTCACACACAAAAAAGAACACAAGACACATAACCCCAACACAAACGTCCATCACAGTGACTCCAAACACCCCCTCACTGTGATGGAGGCAACAAAACTTCCACTCTCTTCCCCACGCCCACGGACAGACAGCTCATTCCCAACCGACCCGCACAGTCCCCGCAAGGGGATGGAAGTCCCCGCGGCCGAGTCGCACCGGGCGCTGAAACGTCTCGCGGCCGAACCGGGCGATGGAAGGCCCCGCGACCGAGCCTTGCGCAGCTAAGTCCCGCGGCTGAGCCGCACCGGGCGATGTTAGGCCCCGCAGCCGAGCCGCACCGGGCGATGGAAGGCCCCGTGGTCAAGCCGCACCGGGCGATGTTAAGCCAGCGGCCGAGCCGCACCATCGATGAAAAGTCCCGCGGCCGAGCCGTGCCGGACGATGTAAAGTCCCGCGGCCGAGCCGCACCGGGCGATGTTAGGCCCCGCGGCCGAGCCGCACCGGGCGATGTTGTGCCCCGCTGCCGAGCCGCACCGGGCACTGTTAAGTCCAGCGGCCGAGCCACACCAGCGATGGATGGCCCCGCGGCCGAGCCGCACCGGGCGATGGAAAGCCCCGCGGCCAAGCCGCACCGGGCACTGTTAAGTCCAGCGGCCGAGCCGCACCGGGCGATGTTAAGTCCAGCGGCCGAGCGCACCGGGCGATGGAAGGCCCCGCAGCCGAGCCGCACCCCGCGCCGTGAGGAAGAGACCTAAAAGAGAAAGGTTTCCCCCACCCCCCCCACCCCCCCCACCCACACCACCACCCCACCCACACCCACACCATCACCCCCCACACATACACAACCAAAAAAAACAAAAAACCATCCCAACACAACAACAAAAAAAGGAAAAAAGACGAACAGACTGCTAGCGAGCCGCAGCCGTTAGGCGCCGCCACTTCAGTCGTATACCCTGATGGAAGAGGAACAGTGGGGTCAAGGGTTCCCCTCCTTGGGGTTAAAGTTCGGGAATGGTGGAGAGGATGAATGGCACCCTAAAGACACAAATTACCAAACTAATGGAGGAGACTAGACTACCTTGGACTAAGTGCTTGCCGATAGCCTTGTTGGAATTCGAACTGCCCCACGAAAAGATATAGCAGTATCCCCCTACGAAATGTTGTTTGGGTTACCTTATTTGGGAAAGATAGAAGGAATACCCACCCTAGAGGGTGGTGATGTTTTCTTAAGGAACTATCTACTGGCAGTCTCTCGTTCTATTACATAATTAAAAACCAAGGGGCTGCTGGCACAGAGTCCCCCGCTCGACTTTCCAATCCATTCCGTGAAGGCGGGAGAGTGGGTTCTTGTGAAATCGTGGAAGGAAGAAAAATTGCAACCCCGTTGGACTGGTCCGTATTTGGTACTGTTGAAAACGGAGACTGCAGTGTGCGGACGAAAGAAATAGGGTGGACACACGCAGCGCGAATAAAGGGACCAGTGGAACCTCCAGCTGAGGAGGACTGGACAGTAAGGCAAGGAAGTAAACCACTGACTCTGATCTTTGAGAAAGAACAATTGAACTAAAAGATTACAATGCAGTGCGTGGCACTGGTGCTCATGATGGTCGTCACTGTAAGTAAATGTATGGACAGCTGTGATAAATGTTACCACCCCATCAGGTATGGCGGACAAACCAGAAGGTCTTTTACCCATCATTCCCATGTGCATGACTCATGTTATACCCATAGGACCAGAACCAGCTGTAAGGAGGGGGGAGTAGAATACTACTTAGCGCAGAATTTGGGATACACAGGAATGAGGATGTATAGGACCTGCCCTAAAGGACAGAGATGGCTTTGCTTATGGAAAGCCGGGCAATGGGGGATGGGGTCCCAATTGGGGAAGGAATATTCAGACAGGGAAAAGGAAATCCTAATAAACAGGCTAAAAGGAAAAGGGATAACCCAACCAGCCCCACCAGCCCCAGCTAAGAGACCTCCAGTATCTGTATCCTTGTACGAAGAGATACAGAAGCAGATAGAAATTCCTGAATTCGGAGGGAATCTCTTTGTGGACCTGGCTACCAGGATTGCTCAGACTCTGGGTGTCAAGGACTGCTGGGTTTGTGGAGGACCTCTTATGAGTTCTCAATGGCCTTGGAGGGGATCAACTGTCGAACTGTGGGACCTGTTTGAGTGGAACATCACGAAAGGGAGAGATCGAGGCCCCCAGGAATGGCTTTTGACTGACACTCCAATAGGGACGGAATGTATAGCTCGACCAAGGACTCCGGGGAAAGAAGAAGTCGGCATCAGTCCTTGTCAACGCATCTTAACCTTGTGGGAGAACCAGACACGGACCTGGTGGCCTGAGGAACCTAAATGGTATCTGGCCAAAGAAGACTGGAGGAACTGTATAAACATCACCCCAGTAAGAAACAAAACAGACAATGAAAGTCGAATCTGGAACTGCACAGGGAACAACCCATATCAGGGGTTACCAATCTTACGGGACCTTTGGGAAAGTGACACGGTTAGTGGACCTGCTCCAGAGGGATTACTCTGGATCTGTGGACATAAGGCCTACTCAGTACTCCCGGGGAGGTGGAGTGGAGCGTGTTTTATTGGGTTAGTGCAGCCAGGATTCTTTTTATTGCCAGCTGAAGGAGGACGAATGCTGGGCACCCCAGTGTTTGATGACCTACACCTACAAAGAAAGAAAAGGGAGTTAGAGATAGGAACCTGGGAGGATTATGAGTGGCCTCCGGCCCGAATCATTTCATATTATGGGCCAGCCACCTGGGCTCAGGATGGTTCCTGGGGATATCGTACCCCAGTGTACATGTTAAACCGGTTAATACGCTTCCAGGCGGTATTGGAGGTGATCACTAATCGGACGGCTGCCGCACTAGAGATGTTGGCAAAGCAGCAAACGCAGATGAGAACAGCAATATACCAAAATCGATTGACCCTGGACTACATCCTAGCTGAAGAAGGAGGGGTATGTGGGAAATTCAGCCTCTCTAATTGTTGCCTGAATATTGACGATAATGGACAGGCAGTAATGGACATATCTGAAGGAATCTGGAAATTGGCACATGTTCCAGTACAAAGGTGGAACTCATTTATGGGCGTTGGATGGTGGAATTCCCTTCTGTGAGGATCCTGGTGGAAAACGGTGGCACTGGTGATCTTATGTGCACTGGCTGGGCTGATCTTTATCCCCTGTTGTATACCTTGTCTTAGAGAGCTTATAACCAGGAGCATAAGCCAGATGCAGGCTGCAGCGATACCAATGGGGGCAAGAGGGGAGGTGCAGAAAATTATGATAATGCAACCAGGGGAGGTTCTGGATTCACAGAGAAAGGAAATTAGGAGAATGCTACATCAGTTGGAGAGAAAGGGGTTCGAAAATGGGGTTTAATTAAGGAAGCGTAGCAAAAGAAAAAGGATGGTTTGTGAGAAACAGAATGATTAAACCACCAGAGACAGGATGATTAATACCTGAAGGAATGAAGGGGGGGGGAACTGAGGGTTTGTGAGAGACAGGACGATTAAACCCGGAGACAGGATGATAAAAGTTTAACACTGCCTTTGTTGAGACACTGAGAGAATGATTGTGGACAGAGATAAGCTACACAACCAGCCACAATCTTAAGAAGGTGTCAACGAGGCAGGAAAGGGTTAAAATGAGTCATGTAGATAGCTACTGCGCTTGCTTAATGAGGTAAATGAACATTGCAAATACGCCCCTGATCCTGAAACTGCTAATTACCATTTACCTGCAATGTATGATCTGGGAGTTACCCTGGGCGGTACAGAAGATTGTGCACCTCAGCGCTCTGATTGGAAGGAGCCCGAAGGGGAGGGGGATCCAACGAAGGGGAGGGAGATTCAAAGAAGTTGTATTGTATAAAGAGAAGGCACTGTCTTTGTCTCGGTGTGTCTCGATTTGGAGAGGCACCCGGCTCTGCAGACTCGTGAATAAAGTTTTCTTGTTTCCACGACTTTGTCTCTGGCATCGTGATTGTGAGCACCGAGTTACATCTCACACTGAGAAAAAGGTTCTAACTTTCTATCCGATTTGTGACTCATAATTTTGTATCCTCCTCTTGGGTCTCCCTTCAACCAGTGGCATTCTAGAGAAAACGGTCTTTATTTCATTTTTTGGTGTAATGTACCTTAGTGAGTAAATTACTCGATTAAAAATCTGCACTGAAAAGTCTGAACTGATGACCTGGAGACATACTATCCCCCTGGAGCACCACAGACTCAGCATCAGCTTCTTCACCTCTGATGTGAGGCGTCTGAACGGTCCTTCCATAAGCTGGAGTATTGTCTGATTCTCCTCCACCAATTGTCCCATCGATTCTTACTACTGATAGACATTGCCAATACTGTCGGCCAGTAGGAAGCCAGAACAAGGGGCCACAGTTTAAGAATAAGGGGTAGGCCATTTAGAACGGAGATGAGGAAGAACTTTTTCAGTCAGAGAGTGGTGAAGGTGTGGAATTCTCTGCCTCAGAAGGCAGTGGAGGCCAGTTCGTTGGATGCTTTCAAGAGAGAGCTGGATAGAGCTCTTAAGGATAGCGGAGTGAGGGGGTATGGGGAGAAGACAGGAACGGGGTACTGATTGAGAGTGATCAGCCATGATCGCATTGAATGGCGGTGCTGGCTCGAAGGGCTGAATGGCCTACTCCTGCACCTATTGTCTATTGAAGCTTCTGCCGACACCATACTTGTGTACGGCATTAATCTTACTGATCTGTGTGGTACTGTTCATCTGATTGGATAGAATGCAAAACAAAGTTTATCACTGTACCTTGGTGCACATGATAATAATAAACCTAAACCTAAATCTAAACCATCCCTCTGCCCCTGTAGAATCTGTCTGATCTGCTGAGTTCCTTCAACAGTTTTTTTTTGTGGTCCTAATAGCCTCTGAAGCTTGTAGGCAATTAAGAATCAGTGGTAGGGCTGAAGTTATGTGTAGGCCAGGCCAGGCCAGGGATGGGTGATTTTCTTCTCTTTAAGGCGTCAATGGACCACACCCGTTTTAACAACAAATTTATATTGTGCAATCATTCATTAGCGTCACTGAAGTTTATATAATGATTTCAGTATAAATTCCCCACCTACTGAGGTGGGACTTGGACTCTTATTTCAGTGTAAATGGTGCAGATTTTTAGAAGCCAGTCCCAGTACCTTAAACACAATGCTACCATCCAGGCATTCTGAATCATATATTGCATAGACTGCCCTCTTATGGTGGTGTTAACATAAAGCCGTGCTGACATCTTCAAAATTTAAGAGGCTTATTCGGCAAGATATTTCCAGCATAAAATCCTGAGCAGGGTGCTCGCAATTGGAAGTGGTATTTGCCTTTCAATTGTTATTCACATTTCATGGAACATTGAACATAGAACAGTACAGCGGAGGAACAGACAGACCCCTTGGTGCCGAACATGATGCCAAGTTCATCAAATCTCCTCTGCCTGCACGTGATCCACATCCCTGCATATCTCCGTGCCTTACTAAGGTCCGCTTAAAAGCCAATATCTGCCTCCACCGCCACCCCTGGCAGCACATTCCAGGCACCCACCACCCACTGAGTTAAAAAAAATCGCCCCACACACCTCCATTAAATTTTGCTCCTCTCACCTTAAATCTATGTCCTCCAGTGCTTGACATTTTCACCCTGAGAAAAAGGTTCTAACTTTCTATCCGATTTGTGCCTCTCATAATTTTGTAGCCTCCTCTTGGGTCTCCCTTCAACCAGTGGCATTCGAGAGAAAACAGTCTTTATTTCATTTTTTGGTGTAATGTACCTTAGTGAGTAAATTACTCGATTAAAAATCTGCACTGAAAAGTCTGAACTGATGATCTGGAGACATACTATCCCCCTGGAGCACCACAGACTCAGCAACAGCTTCTTCACCTCTGATGTGAGGCGTCTGAACGGTCCTTCCATAAGCTGGAGTATTGTCTGATTCTCCTCCACCAATTGTCCCATCGATTCTTACTACTGATAGACATTGCCAATACTGTCGGCCAGTAGGAAGCTTCTGCCGACACCATACTTGTGTACGGCATTAATCTTACTGATCTGTGTGGTACTGTTCCTTGGTACATGTGATAATAATGAACCATTGAACATTACTGAAAGGGTTTCAATGCCTTCATTATCCGTGATGCCTCCCTCCGTCACTAGATTCCCATTGATTAATACGGGTGTCAGGGGTTATGGGGAGAAGGCAGGAGAATGGGGTTGAGTGGAGGAGGTAGGTTCAGCCGTGTTTGAATGGTGGAGTTGGCTTGATGGGCCGACTGTCCTAATTCTGCTCCTATCACTTATGAATTTATGGACTTGTGAACTCACAAAATGTCACCACGAGTTGGAAGCTGACCTCAAATAGATGATTCATTGGCAATCGTGATGCCGCGGGTGGAGTTTCCCTGACTCATGGTTGGCAGGAATATTGTACAGCGAGGATCTGCAGTTGTTGAGGTCACTAGGGGGCAGCAGACAATGCTTCTCACTTGCAAAACTGCACAGATACCAGATCGAATATTCCACAGCGTTCAAGTGGCATTGCCTGGGGTTGTGGGGGTGGGTGGGAAGTCACCGATTTTGTGCAAGATCTCTCAACAGCAGAATTCTGTCATGCAAAAGTCTGAAGGCCATTCTAAAGCATGCAGAAAAAAACAGACACAAGGATTCCAGAGTCTTTTACCCAGAGTAAGAGATAAGAACCAGCAGGCATGCATTAATGTGAGAGAGGAAAGATTAAAGGGGCAACTTTTCACACAGAGGGTGGTGGGTATATGGAACCTTGATGGCAGAGGAGGTAGTTAAGAAGGCAGGTTCTATAAACAACATTGAAAAGACATTTGCTCAGGTACACGGATAGGAAAGGTTTAGAAGGATATGGGCCAAATGCAGGCAGATGGGCCTAATGTAGATAGGGTGGCTTGGTTGGCATGGGCAAGTTGGGTCCAAGGGCCTGTTTCTGTGCTGTAAGACTATGAAAGGTAGCGATTTTGGTCAGGACCCTTCTTCAGACTGATTCTGGTATCGGGGGGAGAAATCTGAAAGAGAGGTGGGGGCAGGACAAAGTTTGACAAGTGATAGATGGAAAAAGGGTGGTTGTGGTTGAGGCTTAGGGAACAAAGGGCTGGTCAATGGTATCAGTGATCTCAGGGAGTGGTATCATTGCACGTGTGGGCCCGTGTAGAGGGGTTTTGATGGATAGTTGCGGGTGTTCGATGGATTGCTGGAGTATATGGGGTGTTTGATGGAGTGTTAGGGGTGTTTGATGGAGTGTTAGGGGTGGTTAATGGAGTGTTAGGTGTGGTTGATGGATTGCTGGGGGTATTTGATAGAGTTTTGGGATGTTGGCTGCACTCAGACCTGGGTAAAGGTGAGGACATTGGAGTCAGAAGGACCCAAACCTTTATGGGGATGAAAAGATCAATAGCATGAGAAAACAAAGGGACGCTGACAGCATTGAGCGTGTTCCCACTGCTGCCTCCCTTATTGTGCTGTCTTTTCCATCGGCACTCAGTTGATAGAAACAAGGAACTGCAGAAGCTAGTCTACACAAAAGGATTACAAAGTGTCGGAGCAACTTTGTCCCGCACCTGGAGCACTGTGTGCAGTTTTGGTCTCCAAAATTGAGGAAGGATATTCTTGCTATTGAGGGCGTGCAGCTTAGATTTACTAGGTTAATTCCCGGAATGGCGGGACTGTCGTATGTTGAAAGACTGGAGCGACTAGGCTTGTATACACTGGAATTTAGAAGGATGAGAGGAGATCTTATCGAAATGTATAAGATTATTAAGGGGTTGGGCACGTTAGAGGAAACATGTTCCCAATGTTGGGGGAGTCCAGAACAAGGGGCTAGAGTTTAAGAATAAGGGGTAGGCCATTTAGAACTGAGATGAGGAAAAACATTTTCAGTCAGAGAGTTGTAAATCTGTGAAATTCTCTGCCTCAGAAGGCAGTGGAGGCCAATTCTCTGAATGCATTCAAGAGAGAGCTAGTTAGAGCTCTTAAGGATAGCAGAGTCAGGGGGTATGGGGAGAAGGCAGGAATGGGGTACTGATTGAGAATGATCAGCCATGATCACATTGAATGCTGGCTCGAAGGGCCGAATGGCCTCCTCCTGCACCTATTGTCTATTGACTCTATTGATACTTTCCTTTTTACAGCAGAGCGTGACAGTTCTTCCTCTCTCTCAGGCAACACGGGTAAACTATTCTGCTGCCGCAAAGCTCAATAGGAGTTGGCAGATGCTATTCAGTAAAGGCCAATGTTTCTCTGAAACTGGGACTTCAGCTCTTGGTTCTTTGCGTTGAGGTCATTTGTTATCTAATTATAGCGACACACGCTCTCGCAACAGCATAAACACACGACGACAAAAGAACAAGGATTAAATTATGCCAGGGCAGCAGAACATGATAGCATCACAATTGGATAACAGTTTTCCAAAGAATGCAGTTAGATCCACAGAGCGTAGCATAGTGAATGCAGTTTGAATAAAGGTTATAGTTTATTTGCAAGTTGCCTCCCTAAATTAGTGTGTTGTACAAATGTAAATGTTCATGGACTATTTTTTCATTAAACCAGCTCAGCATTTACTTGCCAATAACACGATTAAATCGACAAAATAATGCAGAAACAAAGAACTGCAGATGCTGGTTAATATGCAAAAGGACACAAAGTGCTGGAGTAACTCAGCATCGCTGGAGAACATGGATAGGTGACGATTTGGGCCGAGACCCTTCATCAGATTAATTGTAGGGGGGGGGGAGAAGAAAGCTAGAAAAGAAGAAAGCCAGGACAAAGCATGGCAGATAACAGATCAACTTATGTGGGGTAGATTTTGATACACAGATGGTTGGCCAGAGATAAGAAAGGAAGGTGTGAGCCAGGCTTGTAGACTCTGGAACATGAAGCTGCCAGTCCCGTCCTTCTCTTAGCCAGGGTTCCATAACGACTACAACATCCCAGTCGCATGTACCTATCCACACCCTGAGTTCATCCGCTTTACCTCTGGAGCCTCGTGCATTAAAATCAATGCAATTCAATCCAACAGTCTTGTCTTCCTCACTGCCATGCTCCGGCCTATTCTGCCACTGAACTTTCTTTCATCACCTTCCATACCGACTTCCTGCTTTCTCACCTGCCTCATTGGATCCTGCCCCCCCTGCCAATCTAGTTTAAACTGAAGAGAGACACAAAAAGCTGGAGTAACTCAACGGGTCAGGCAGCATCTCTGGAGAAAAGGAATAGGTGACATTTCGGGTTGAGACCCTTCTTCGGATTGAAGATTAAACCGATTCAGATTAAACCGAAGATAGACACAAAAAGCTGGAGTAACTCAGCAGGTCAGGCAGCATCTCTGGAGAAAAGGAATAAGTGACATTTCGGGTTAAGACCCTTCTTCAATCTGAGATGCTGCCTGACCCGCTGAGTTACTCCAGCTTTTTGTGTCTGTCTTCGGTTTAAACCAGCATCTGCAGTCCCTTCCTACACTAGTTTAAACCCAGCCATGTAGCACCTGATGGCCACCGACCTATATAGTCTAACTGTGATATCTTTGTTCAGATTGACACTGATTTTTTACAGACTAGCAGTTTTGAGCACTATTTCTAAATTATTGCATAGTTACCCTAGGTTAATATTTGTTCATTCCTTTGTGATGTCTCTTAAAATAAAACTAATTATGAAACACTGCCACACTATTGAAATAGTACACAATGAGTTGCTTTGAAGTGATTGTTGTAGTGAAACATCAAAAGTAATTTGGCGCACAACTAAATCCAAGGAACAACAATAGCAGCTTTGAACAGTTCGCGCATTGATCTGTTAGTTGAGGAAATAATGTTGACCCCGTTTCATGAGAATTCCTTACTCTTCTATCTATAGCCCCATGATGTTAAGATGGTGACAGATCTTGAAAGGGTGGGTATGGAAGGCATGTTTCCTCTTGTGAACTGGGGATTTCGAGATTTAGACTGGGACTGGGCAAATTAGAGATACAGCATGGAAACAGGTCTTTCGGCCCACCAAGTCCATGCCAACCATCAAACACCCATTCACACGAGTTCGATGTTATTCCCACTTTCTCATCTACTCCTGCTACAATAGGGGGAATTTATGGAGGCCATTGACCTACAAACCCACACTTCTTTGGGATGTGGGAGGAAACCGGATCACCCAGAGGAGACCTATGTGATCAAGTCAAGTCAAGTTTGTTTGTCACATACACATAAATGTGCAGTGAAATGAAAGATTACCCACAGTCCAACAATAAGAGCAATAAAAATAAGCAATAACACACACAATCAAACAAAAAGAAACATCCATCACAGTGAGTCTCCTCCAGTCACCTCCTCACTGTGATGGAAGGCCAGAATGTCTTTTCTCTTCCCCTGCCGTCTTCTCCCGCGGTCAGGCTGTTGAAGTTGCCATGTTCCAGGCCGCACCGGATGGTGGAAGGTCCGCGGCGGGCCGACCCAAGCCCTGCGATCCGTGGCGGGCGAAGACGCTGCCGCTGCACATCGGGGCGGTCGGGGCTCCCGGGGAGAAGGTGCAAACTCCATACAGATAGTACTTGAGGTTAGGATTGAACCTGGGTCTTTGGTGCTGTGAGGCAGCAGCTCCACCAACTGCGCCACTGTGCCGCCCATTTTACTGCATAAAAATAAGCAGTTGCCTACTTAAGATGGAGACGAGGCAATTTTATTTCTGACGATTATGATCACTGCATAAAAATATGCAGTTGCCTACTTAAGATGGAGAGAAGGCGATTTTATTTCTGACAATTATGATCCTTTGCAACTCTCTTCTTAAAGAGGATGGCAGAAGCAGAGTCTGAATATATTCAAAGCAGAGGTAGATACAAGTAAGGCGGTCAAGAGTCAAGAGTGTTTTATTGTCAAAGATGGACACAAAATGCTGGAGTAACTCAGCGGGGCAGACAGCATCTCTGGATAGAAGGAATTGGCAACGTTTCGGGTCGAGACCCTTCTTCAGTCTGAGAGTCTGGGGAGAGGGAGACATAGAGATACGGAAGGGTAGGGTGTGAATCTGAGAGATCAAAGGGGACGAAGTGCAAGGAAAATGTAGAATAGATCATTGTTAGGGGAAGGTGACAACGAAGTCATACAGTAGGATCAGAAACAGTACAATGAAATTCTCACTTAGACAACAATGCAACATTCTTACTTAGACAACAATGCAGAGTTGCCAACTTAGACAACAATGGAAAGTTGAGGTTATGATCAGAACAGCAATGATCTGGTCAAATGGCAATGCACAATGAGGGATTGATTGGCTTACTCTTGCTCCTAATTCATGTGTTTGCATACATCCTTAATGTCCATGCCTATTTTCAGTCAGGGCTTCAATTGACATAAAAGGCGGCTGGGCTTTAACTAAGTAGTGAAAATGAAAAACAAATCCTGCAGCTGCCGTAAATCTGAAATAAAATGCAAAATGCCGGAAGCATTCAGCAGGTCTGGCAGCATCTGAGGAAAGATAAACTGAGTTAATGCTTCGTTCCACCTCCAAGTTCTGATCAAGGGCCTTTGACCTGAAGGCGGCCCTGAAAGAAAAGCACATATCCGGAATCTTGGAATCATCTTTGATCAAACCCTCTCCTTCGACAAACACATCAAACATATCACAAAGACAGTCTTCTTCCACCTCAAAAACATTGCCCGTCTCCGTCCATCCCTCTCCTCCACAGCTGCAGAAACCCTCATCCACGCCTTCATCACCTCCCGTCTGGACTATTGCAACAGCCTCCTCTATGGCGCACCCTCAAAAATCATCAGTAAACTTCAATACATTCAAAACTCCGCTGCCCATCTACTCACCCACACCCCGATCCGTGACCATATCACCCCCGTCCTTTACAAACTCCACTGGCTCCCCATCCCCCAGAGAATCCAGTACAAAATCCTCCTCATAACCTACAAAGCCCTCCATAACCTGGCCCCATCCTACCTGACCGACCTCCTCCACAGGCACACTCCCACCTGCACCCTCCGCTCTGCTGCTGCCAATCTCCTATCCCCCCACATCCGGACCAAACTCAGATCCTGGGGGGACAGGGCTTTCTCCATCGCTGCTCCCACCCTATGGAACTCACTACCCCAAACCGTTAGAGACTCCTCCACACTCACCACATTCAAAACATCGCTGAAGTCCCACCTGTTCAGTACTGCCTTCAACCACTGAAGGTCACCTCACCTTCTGTCTCCTTTCTCTGTTCGTTTACTTATTTACTTATTTATCTATTTATTCATTTCCCTATGTTCTCTAAATCTCTGTAAAGCGTCTTTGAGTATATGAAAAGCGCTATATAAATAAAATGCATTATTATTATTATTATTATATAAACGTGGAAATGGCAGCCTAAAACTGAGACACAAGGAACTGCAGCCGCTAGAATCTTGCGTAAAAGACAAAGCGCTGGAGTAACTCACCGGGTCAGGCAGCATCTATGGAGGGAAAAGGTAGACAACGTTTCAGTTCAGGATGCCTCTTCAGTGTGCCGGAGTAGGGGCGAGAAAGCTGGAAAATGAGACAAAGCCTGGCATGATAGGTGGCTCTCAGTCTGAAGAACAGTCTCGACCCAATATGTCACCTATTCCTTTTCTCCAGGGAAGCTGTCTGACCCATTGAGTTACTCCAGTTTCTTTTGTCGATCTTTGGTTTAAGCCTGCATCTGCAGTTCCTTCCTATACATCATGTCCGGTACAGGTAAGGGTGTTTTGTTTGGCTGATGGGTGGATTAAATGACAAAGGCTAATGGGCAGGTCATGGTCGGTTTGCTGCTGGGCTCAGCCAAGCTGGCAGTTCATGGGTCATGGCAGCGGGCAGCCGAGGGCCTATTGCCTACCGCTTCTTTCTGGCTTATGTCTATGCCCGGATGTCCCTGGAGAGGGAACACACAGTGTCCACGGGCATCTTGGCCACTCTCTGGGACTGCTGGGCACTGCAGGTATCTCTTAAGTGCTTCATAGATGAGAGGTATTTGCTTTGATATTTATATGTATATTCTTTATTTACACACACGCACACACACGCACACACACGCACACACACGCACACACACACACACACACACACACGCACACACGCACGCACACACGCACACACACACACACATATATATATATTACATATGAGCTTACAGCCCAGTGGTATGAATATTGATTTCTCTAACTTCAAGTAGCCCCTGCATCCCCTCTCTCTCTCTCTATCCCTCCCCCACCCAAGTCGCACCAGCTTCCCATTTTGACCCAACAAACAGCTAACAATGGCCTATTTCCTATATCATCGTTACTTTATTGCATATCTTTCATTCAATGTTATTTATCTCTCTACATCATCGTCTTTTTCTCTCATTTCCCTTTTCCTTAACGAGTCTGAAGACGGGTCTCGGCACGAAATGTCACCAATTCCTTCTCTCCAGAGATGATGCCTGTCCCGCTGAGTTACTCCAGCTTTTTGTGTCTTATTGTATCTTATACATATACTGAACTTTTTGTCCATTTATTATATTGTTTACAGAGTCATGTGCTCACATATTCTGTTGGGCTGTTACAAGTATGAATTTTATTGTTCTGTCTGGGGCATATGACGATAAAACGCTCTTGACTCTTGTCGGCAAGTCAAGTCAAGTCAAGCCAATTTTATTTGTAAAGCACATTTAAAAACAACCCACATTGACCAAAGTGCTGTACATCTGTTTAGGTACTAAGGAAAAAATGAAACATACAGTAGCACACAAACATAACAGCACATACAAAACAGTTCACAGCGCCTCCTCAATGGGCCTCAAACGCTAGGGAGTAGAAATAGGTTTTGAGCCTGGACTTAAAGGAGTCGATGGAGGGGGCAGTTCTGATGGGGAGAGGGATGCTGTTCCACAGTCTAGGAGCTGCAACCGCAAAAGCGCGGTCACCCCTGAGCTTAAGCCTAGACCACGGGATAGTGAGTAGCCCCAAGTCAGCCGACCTGAGGGACCTGGAGTTAGAGAGGTGGGTTAGAAGATTTTTGATGTAGGGGGGGGAATGTCCATTTAGGGCTTTATATGTGAATAGGAGGAGCTTGAAGTTGATTCTGTACTGTACAGGGGGCTAGTGGAGAGAGGCCAGAATCGGCGTGATGTGGTCCCTTTTACGGGTACCCGTCAGGAGTCTCGCTGCGGCGTTTTGGACCAGTTGCAGGCGGGACAGGGATGATTGGCTGATCCCAGTGTATAGGGAGTTGCAGTAGTCTAGGCGGGAGGAAATGAAAGCGTGAATGATTTTTTCAGTGTCGTCGAATTGGAGGAAAGGTTTGATTTTAGCTATGGTACAAAGTTGGAAGAAGCTGGCTTTTACCACTGCGTTGATTTGCTTGTCAAACTTTAATGCAGAGTCAAATATCACGCTGAGGTTTTTGACATGTGGTTTGACTAGGCAAGATAGGCTTCCAAGACTGCCTGTTATCGATTTGATGGAGTCGGGGGGGGGGGGGGGGGGGGGGCTGAATAGGATGACCTCAGATTTGCTCTCGTTTAATTGGAGGAAGTTCTGTGCCATCCAACATTTTATGTCCTCAAGGCAGTGTAAGAGGCTGTTTAAATTTGACCAGTTGTTGGGTTTCAGGGGGAGGTAAAGCTGTGTGTCATCGGCATAGCAGTGGAAAGAAATGCCGTGCCTTTGAATGATTTGGCCAAGGGGGAGCATGTATAGAGAGAAGAGAATGGGGCCTAGGATGGAGCCTTGTGGAACTCCGCAGGAGAGGCTAGCTGGAGAAGAGGAATAACTGCCTATGTTGATGGTGAAACTCCTATCTTTGAGGTAGGAAACGAACCAGCTCAGGGCAGTGCCATCAATGCCAACCGCGTACCGGAGACGGTCAATAAGGATGGTGTGGTCCACTGTATCGAACGCTGCGCTGAGGTCGAGAAGGAGCAGGATTGCACAGTCGCCGGTGTCGATGGCGAGAAGCAGGTCGTTGTGTACCTTCAACAAGGCAGACTCTGTGCTGTGGTGGGCTCTGAAACCTGACTGGAAACTTTCCAGGATGGTGTTTTGGTGTAGGTAGGGCACTAATTGGTTTAAAATTGACTTTTCAAGGACTTTTGACAGGAATGGCAGTTTGGAAATGGGTCTGTAGTTGCTAGGCAGGGTGGGGTCTAGGTTAGGTTTTTTCAGTAGGGGCTGGACCACCGCGTGCTTGAAACAGGTTGGAACAGTGCCAGTGGCCAGAGAACTGTTGATAATAGAGAGGATGCTGGGACCGGCTATTGCAATGACATCCTTCAGAAGGGCAGTGGGGGCAGGATCAAGGGGCAGGTTGCAGGATTCATAGCGGAGACAAGCTTTGCAAGCGAGGATAGAGTGACGGGTTGGAAACAGTCCAATTTAGATGAACAGACTAGTGAGACAGCTAGGTCACGGGTGAGAGGGGAAATGTTCATTCTAATGTTCTCAACTTTGCTGGTGAAAAATTTAGCGAATTCTTCACACTTAGCAGGGGACCCAACTAAGCTGGTACTGGGGGCGGGACATATGACAGAGGTAATAGTGCTAAATAGGACCTTGGAGTTATGAGAGTTTTTGAAGATGAGGTCGGAGAAGTATTGTGCTCTAGCAGACTTTACTGCTTCCTGGTATTTGAGAAGATTGTTTCTCAGAATTTCGATGGAAATTTGAAGCTTGTCACATTTCCACCTCCGTTCTGATTTTCTGCACTCCCTTCTTAGGCAAGGGATTGTATACACTGGAATTTAGAAGGATGAGAGGAGATCTTATCGAAACGTATAAGATTATTAAAGGGTTGGACACGTTAGAGGCAGGAAACATGTTCCCAATGTTGGGGGAGTCCAGAACAAGGGGCCACAGTTTAAGAATAAGGGGTAGGTCATTTAGAACTGAGATGAGGAAAACCTTTTTCAGTCAGAGAGTTGTGAATCTGTGGAATTCTCTGCCTCAGAAGGCAGTGGAGGCCAATTCTCGGAATGCATTCAAGAGAGCGCTAGATAGAGCTCTTAAGGATAGCGGAGTCAGGGGGTATGGGGAGAAGGCAGGAACGGGGTACTGATTGAGAATGATCAGCCATGATCACATTGAATGGCGGTGCTGGCTCGAAGGGCCGAATGGCCTCCTCCTGCACCTATTGTTTATTGTCTATTGTCTATTGTTGCAGTGGTGACACAAGAGAGGATTCCTCCTCACAGTTTCTGGTTTGCAATACAACTGTGACTAATCCACTGGCCGTAAAACATTGCAAGACATCCAGAGGTCAGTCAGGGCACCAGACAGATGCAAGCTATATTTTCTTTCTTAATTTGGTTAGTATGCCGTACAAGTCTGAAAGATTATTTTTACTGCAGTCAGCATTCCAGTGCTGCGAAGGGAGTTGCCACTATAAACATTCCTGTGGCTGTGACTAGTGCTAAATCAAGTGGACATCTTTGCCAAAGCAAATATTCAGGCTGTTCTTCATCACTGGGGTAAAATGTTCATAGGAATTCTCAAAACTCTGGGAATACGCTAGCTTCTGAACCCAGTAACCCTGCAACATAATGCGATTTCAAAACAGTGTCAGCCATATTGTACAATTATCTACTCTTTTGCTCCATATTAAATCCTATTTTAGATTCCAGCGAAACCAATTGATGAGATTACCTCAATAGATTTGAATGATTTATTCGGCACAATAAAACTGACACATGTGATGTTATTTTGTAATTGTTTTGACCAGCACAATAACGTCTAAATGCCAAAATAGCAATTGGATAATAAATGATAATTAAAAGCCCTAAATGGGCTTGCCCCCCCCCCCCCCCCCCCATCAAAAATCTTCTATCCCACCACTCTATCTCCAGGTCCCTCAGGTCGGCCGATTTGGGGTTACTCACTATCCCGCGGTCTAGGCTTAAGCTCAGGGGTGACCGCGCTTTTGTGGAACAGCATCCCTCTCCCCATCAGAACTGCCCCCTCCATCGACTCCTTTAAGTCCAGGCTCAAAACCTATTTCTACTCCCTAGCGTTTGAGGCCCTCTGAGGGGACGCTGTGAACGGTTTATGTATGTGCTGTTATGTTTGTGTGCCATTGTATGTTCGTTTCTTAGTAACTGAGCTGATGTACGGCACTTTGGTCAACGTGGGTTGTTTTTAAATGTGCTATGCAAATAAAATTAACTTGACTTAACTTGATATCAATGGAGTTAATGTGAAATCTTACAATGACACAAAAACTTTTGGATTTTATCTGCACTATTTTTAAACCATTTCTACATCTACAATTCACAATTAATTGAAATTGTTTAAAAGACATAAGGAACTGCAGATGTTGGTGTACGAAAAATGACACAAACTGCTAAGGAACTCAACAGGTCAGGCAGCATCTCTGGAGAACAGGGACAGGTGACGTTTCGGTTCAGGACCATTCTTTTAGCTTAGTTCAAGGACACAGCATGGAAAGACTCCTTTTGGCCCTGAGGATTCCACGCTTACCATCGATCACCTGTTTGCACTTGTTCTATGTGATCTGGAGGAAATCTACGCAATTACGTGGAGAACGTGCAAACTTCCCACAGACAGCACCCGAGGTCAGGATCATACCCGGGTCTCTGGCGCTGCGAGGTGGCACAGTGCCAGCTGTGCCACTTTGCTGTCCCGATGGAGAATTTGGGAACTTCCTTTCCAATCTCTCCATCCTGGCCATAATTTTTCACGGATATGATAGGGTCTGAAAATGCAGTAGATAATAAATGGAACCAAGGCACACAGGTCACCCGTGAGACAAATGTATGTACTCAAGGTGATTTTTAGTTTATTTAGTTTAGAGATACAGGGTGGAAACAGGGCCTTCGGCCCACCGAGTCCGCACTGTCCGGCGATCACCTTGCACGCTAACATTATCCTACACACACTAGGGATAATTTACAATTTTACCAAGACAATTAGCCTACAAACCCGTACATCTTTGGATTGTGGGTGGAATCCGGAGCACCCGGACCAAACCCACGCAGGTCCAGGGAAGAACGTACAAACTCCATTCAGACAGCACCTGTAGTCAGGATCGAACCCGGGTCTCTGGCACTGTAAAGCAGCGACTCCACTGCTGTGCCACCCAGCATGGTCAACAGTGATGTTGGCAAAAGGAACTGCAGATGCTGGTTTACAAAATAATTGCACAATCTGCTGGAATAACTCAGCCGGACAGGCAACATCTCTGGAGAACATGGATAGGTGACATTTTGGGGAGGGACCTGCCTCAGACTGTGTCTTTTTGGGTTTTGTTCCTGCACCATTATAACTATTCCTAATTTCCCAGTACCTCCCTGAACCCCAGTGCAACCAGTGCAAATTTGTTTTCAAATTTAATTGCAAGATACTCTCTTTTTTGACACGACTTATATAAGAAAATAAATCATTTCTGAGTCAAATCTCAACACTCCACTGATTCAAGCAGTCACTTCTGTTTTGTGAATGACACTTGCACAGGTGGTGTGTCCACTCACACTTGCACTGGTGGTGTGTCCACTCACACTTGCACTGGTGGTGTGTCCACTCACACTTGCACTGGTGGTGTGTCCACTCACACTTGCACTGGTGGTGTGTCCACTCACACTTGCACTGGTGGTGTGTCCACTCACACTTGCACTGGTGGTGTGTCCACTCACACTTGCACTGGTGGTGTGTCCACTCACACTTGCACTGGTGGTGTGTCCACTCACACTTGCACAGGTGCCATTCCCATGCAATGACAGTAGACACTGTCACTCAAGAAGATGAACCCATTTGTGGGCAGTCCTGGTCACCACATTACAGGAAGGATGTGGAGGTTTTGGAAAAGAGTGCAAAAGATTTACTAGAATGCTATAAGAAAATAACTGCAGATGCTGGTACAAATCGATTTATTCACAAAATGCTGGAGTAACTCAGCAGGTCGGGCAGCATCTCTGGAGAGAAGGAATGGGTGACGTTTCGGGTCGAGACCCTTCTTCAGACTCAGCTATAAGGAGAGGTTGGTCAAACTTAGATTGTGTTTTTCTGGAGTGTTGGAGGCTGAGCGGAGGCCTAATAGAAGTATTTAAAATTCAGAGAGGCATCGATAGAATAGACAGCCAGAACCTTTTTCCCAGCATGGAAATGACAAAGAGGGCATAGGTTTAAGGTCATTTTATTTAATACGTTGGGGGTGAAGGGGGGGGGGGGGGGTGGGTGGATGAAGAAAGTTATTTTATACAGAGAGTGGTGGATGCCTGGATGTGCTGTCAGATTTGATGGCGGAAGCAGATATGATAGCGATGTTGAAGAGGCTTTTGGATAGGCACATGGATATGCAGAGAATGGAGGGATATGGATCACCTGCAGGCAGAGGAAATTCGTTTAACTTGGCATGATGTTTGGCGGACATTATCAGTTGAAGGGCTTGTTCCTGTGCTGCATGTTCAATGTCCAGCAAGGTTTTAATAGCATGGTCTTGGTCTCCGGGAACACAATGTAAAGGGAGTTTCCCAGAGCAAATCCCAGATTAAATGTGTAGGAAGGAACTGCAGATGCTGGTTTACATCAAAGGTAGACTGAAAATGCTGGAGTAACTCAGCGTGTCAGGCAGCATCTCTGGAGAAAAGGAATAGGTGACGTTTTGGGTTGAGACCCTTCTTCAGTCTGAAGAAGTGTCTCGACCCGAAACATCACCTATTCTAATTCTCTCCTGATATGCTGCCTGACCCGTTGAGTTACTCCAGCATTTTGGATAGGAAAATATCTGCAGATGCTGGTTCAAATCGAAGGTTGACACAAAATGCTGGAGTAACTCAGCGGGTCAGGCAGCGTCTCAGGAGAGAAGGAATGGATGACGTTTCGGGTCAAGACCCTTCTTCAGATTGTGTCTAAATCAAAGTTTAGTTTGGCATACAAAGTACAATACAATGCTTTGGAGTAACTCAATGTGTCAGGCAGCATCTATGGAAGCAATAGACAATATAGACAATAGACAATAGGTGCAGGAGTAGGCCATTCAGCCCTTCGAGCCATTCAATGCGATCATGGCTGATCACTCTCAATCAGTACCCCGTTCCTGCCTTCTCCCCATACCCCCTCACTCCGCTATCTTTAAGAGCTCTATCCAGCTCTCTCTTGAAAGCATCCAACGAACTGGCCTCCACTGCCTTCTGAGGCAGAGAATTCCACACCTTCACCACTCTCTGACTGAAAATGGACTCGACCTGAAAGGACACCTCTCCATTCCTTCCACAGATACTGCCTGACCAGTTGAGTCACCATTCCAGGCAATCTCCTGATGAATCTCTTCTGCACCATCTCCAGGTTCTTTCCACAGTGCGGAGACCAGAATTGTACACAATACCCCGAAGTTGTGGCCTACCCAATGTTTTATCAATCAGTCTGAAGAGGAGTCGCGACCCGATACATCACCTATCCATGTTCTCTAGAGAGCTGCCTGACCCGCTGAGTTCCTCCAGCACTTTGTGTCTTTTTGTTTTGTAGATGCACATCTGCAGTTCCCACTGTCCAGTGAGCATAAGCATAATTACAGTGGTCGATATCTCTCTTCTGCAGCTGGCACCATGTTTTTCATTCTAAAAATAATCATTTATAAGCTTCTTAAAGGGATACCGATGCCTGCATTCACATTGAATGCTGTGTTCAGTTATCATCCTTCTGGTTTTGATTAATGTCACAGCACAATGTAATTCTAGTCCCTCTCATCCAGTCATCAAACGCAACAGAAATCCGCTTAATTGTTTAATCTATGAATTTTGGAAAATTATCAGGAAACATTGATTCTCGCTATCTTTTATTTCTCAGTTTCACTCGTGTGTAAATAAACATGGTCGGGCATGGAGAAGGTATGAGGCAGGATGGCAAAATTACATGAGGCTCAGTACTGTACTCAGTGCAGGCTTAAGTGAGTTGAGGTATACTGTTAGGGCTCAGGCTGAGAGAGAGATGCTGTTGAATTAAGCTTGGAAAGTTGCCAATGTGCAGGCTGTAAATGATACATGCTGCGTCTGAGAGTGCGATGGATAAAGTTTCAGCTGAGCAAATTAACTGCTCTATGCAATGTCTCATTCGATCATAAGACATAGGAGCAGAATTAGGCTATTCGGCCCATCGAGTCTGCTCCACCACTGAATCTGAGAAACATAGAGTCGTTTAGGTTAGCTTAGTTTAGTTTAGAGATACAGCATGGAATCAGGGCCTTGCCCCCTCCCCCCATATCCTACACATTACGGACAATTTGCAGAGGGCAATTAACCTACAAACCTGCACGTCTTTGGAATGTGGGAGGAAACCAGAGCACCCAGAGAAAACCCACGAAGTCACAGGGAGAACGTACAAACTCCATGCAGACAGCACCTGAGATGCTGCCTGACCTGCTGAATTACTCCAGCATTTTGTGAATAAATACCTTTGATTTGTACCAGCATCTGCAGTTATTTTCTTATAGCACCCATAGTCAGGATCGAACCTGGGTTTCTGGCGCTGTAAGCTTGCAATTCTACCGCTGTGTCACAGTGCCAGGCCATACAGTCATACAGCATGAAAATAGGCCCCTTGGCCCAACTTGCCCATGCTGACCAAGATGTTCCATCTACACTAGTCCCACTTGCCCATGCTTGTCCCATAACCATCAAAACCTATCCTATCCGCATAGACAATAGACAATAGACAATAGGTGCAGGTGTAGGCCATTCGGCCCTTCGAGCCAGCACCGCCATTCAATATGATTATGGCTGATCATTCACAATCAGTACCCCGTTCCTGCCTTCTCCTCATACCCCCTGACTCCGCTCTCCCCATACCCCCTGACGTACCTGTGCGAATGTCTTGTCCCGTACATCTCCTTTAAACTTTACTCCTCACCTTAAAACGATGCCCCTTAGTCTTTGATATTTCGATTCTGGGAAAAAGGTTTTAACGATCTAACACGCTATACTGTTTGGATAGCTTTTCACTGTAGCTTGGTATACGTGATAATAATAAACCTAAACTTAAACCTAAACCTAAACCTAAAATCTCCATAAGACCATAAGACATAGGAGCGGAATCAGGCCATTTGGGCCAACACATGTGCTCCACCATTCGATTATGGTTGATCTATTTTTCCCGCTCATCCCCATTCTCCTGCCTTCTCCCTGTCACCTTTGATGTCCTTATTAATGAAGAACCTATTAATCTCCACTTTAAAAATCTCCGATGACTTCAAAGGTTGAAAGGTTCGAAGGTCTTTTATTGTCACATGTACCAATTAAGGTACAGTGATATGTGAATTACCATACAGCCATACTGGAAAAAAAGCAACAAGACACACAACTACATAAAATTTAACATAAACATCCACCACAGCGGATTCCCCACGTTCCTCACTGCGATGGAAGGCAAAAAAGTCCAAGCTTCTTCCTCTTTATTCTCCCGCGGTCGGGACAGTCGAACCATGCACTGGGGCGATCGAAGCTCCCGAAGCCGGTGGTCGAAGCTACCATGTCAGGGCGATCGAAGCTCCCACGTCGGGGCGGTCGTAGCGCCTGTGGCTTGGAGTTGCCAAAGTCGGTCTCTGACCAGAGAGCGCGAGCTCCATGATGTTAAGTCCACTAGCACCCACGGTTGGAGCTTCTTCAGTCTGAAGAAGGGTCTCGCCCCGAAATGTCACCCATCCATTCCTACTCTCCAGTGATGCTGCCTGTCCCGCCCACTGAGTGACTCCAGCTATTTTGTGTCTATCTTCGATTTAAACCAGCATCTGCAGTTCCTTCCGACACAGAATTGTAGCTGGTTCTGGCATTCCTGAGCAATAACAGAGAACCTTGACAGTGTTCTTTGAAGCCAAGCCAGAGAACAGACTGTGCCTCTTCGTCCATCTGTGAATGGTCCTGTATTTGCTAGGCTAAGGAAAGAGAATCCTACAATCTTAGGTAACTAAATAAGAACAACAATGACGCCCCTTTTTCCTCCTCTGTGCCCCATCTTGATGTGCACCCATTTCTCCCACTATCCAGCCCCCTCCTTTTCCCTTCCACTCCCCTTCCACCTATATCCTTTCCTCTGGCTTCACATTTTGCACATCTCTCCTTCTCTCCTTATCTCACAGCCTTTTGTCTCCTTGCCATCTCTTCCCTTTGTCCACCCACCTGCCATGCAAAGCCTCCTCTCATCTGTATCCATCTAGTTTAATTTTAATTTAGTTTAGTTTATTTACGAGGTTTACGAGGATGTTGCCAGGACTAGAGGGTGTGAGTTATAGGGAGAGATTGAGTAGGCTGGGTCTCTATTCCATGGAGCGCAGGAGGAGGAGGGGAGATCTTATAGAGGTGTTCAAAATCATGAGAGGAATAGATCGGGTAGATGCACAAAGTCGTTTACCCAGAGTAAGGGAATTGTGGACCAGAGGACATAGGTTCAAGGTGAAGGGGAAAAGATCTAATAGGAATCCGAGGGGTAACTTTTTCACACAAAGGGTGGTGGGTGTATGGAACAAGCTGCCAGATGAGGTAGTTGAGGCTGGGACTATCCCAACGTTTAAGAAACAGTTAGACAGGTACACGGACAGGACAGGTTTGGAGGGATATGGACCAAGCGCAGGCATGTGGGACTAGTGTTGCTGGAACATTGTTGGCTGGTGTGGGTGAGTTGGGCCGAAGGACCCGTTTCCACACTGCATCACTCTATGACTCTATGACTCTATTGTCATGTGTACCGAAGTATAGCGAAAAGCTTTTTTGTTGCGTGCTATCCAGTCAGCGGAAAGACTATACATGATTACAAAATGGCGGCGCTGCCCTAGCAGCTGCGGCTTACCTGCGGTCCGTTTGTCTTTGTGTTTTTGTTGTTTTTTTTGTCTTAATTGTAGATGTGATTGTCGTGTTTTTTTTGTGGTTGTGTACTATGTGTGTGTGGGGGGGGGGGGCTGTAAAATTGTAAAATTGTAAATTTGTCCCTTCCGAATGGAGACCCGACCTTTGTTTTCTGGGTCGGGTCTCCGTTCCTGCTGCGGCCTACCATCGGCCAAACTCCTGGAGCTGGCGGCCTCCAGGGTTCTGGTTTGCAGAGCCCGCGGACCGGACTCACCATCAGCAGAGCCGGCCGTCTTCGGAGGCTGCAGGAACGGCTGCGACTCGCCTTGGGCTCGGGCCGCGTGGATGCCGACATCGGGAGCTCCGGCAGCGGCAGCGGCAGCGTGTTCGCCCGCCCCGGATCGCGGGGCTTGGGTCGGCCCGCTGCGGAACTTTCACCGTCCGGCGCGGCCTGGAACGTGGCAAGTACAACAGCCTGACCGCGGGAGAAGACGACAAGGGGAAGAGAAAAGACATTCTGGCCTTCCATCACAGTGAGGAGGGGACTGGAGGAGACTCACTGTGATGGATGTTTCTTTTTTGTGTGTTTTGTGTTGGTTGGGGTTGTGTAATTTGCTTATTTTATTGCTCTTATTGTTGGACTGTGGGTGACGAAATCTCGTCCAAAAAACTTGTTTTTTGGATGACAAATAAAGATATCCTGAATCCTGAATCCTGAATCCTGAATCCTGAATCAAACCCCGACAGTGTACTGAAACTTCAGGAAGTGAAGCAGTACAAACACCCTGGTATACATTGATGGTGCCGAAGCAGAGATGGTGAAAGCTTCAAGTTCCAAGGAGTAAATATCACCAGCAACCTGTTCTGGATCAGCCAGATCAAAGCAATGGTCAAGAAAGCACACCAATGCCTCTACTTCTTTAGAAGGCTGAGGAAGCCTGGCACATCCTCAACAACCTTCACCAACTTCTACAGATGCGCCATAGAAAGCATGTATTGGGATGCATCATAGCATGGTTTGAAAACAACTCCATCCAAGATCACAAGAAATTGCAGAGTTGTGGACATAGCCCAGACCATCACGCAAACCAACCTCCCTGCCATTAACTCCATTTACACTTCACGCTATTCGGCACGGCCAACAGCATAATCAAGGACCAGTCTCACCCCGGCCACTCCCTCTGCTCCCCTCTCCCATTAGGAAAGAAGTACAGTTGCGTGAAAACGCACACCTCCAGATTGAGGGACTGTTTCTTCCCAACTGTTATCAGGCAACTGAACCATCCTCTCACCAGCTAGAGTTCAGTCCTAACCTCCCATCTACCTCATCTATCTTTAATCGGACTTTATCTTGCACTAAATGTTACACCTTGTATCTGTACATTGACGGCTTGATTTGTAACCATGTATAGTCTTTTCTTTGACTGGATAACACGTAAAAAAAACATTTTTCACTGTAACCCAGTACAAATGACAATAATAAACTAACTTAAATGAAACTAAAGTTTTTGTCGCTGACTGGAAACTTTACAGTACCCGCCCAGTCAATCTGTCTCTTACTACTTCCTGCAGGAACATTGCCTGAGTCCTGCCAAGTCTGATTTGAATCTGCCCTCTGAGCCAAAATGCGGTGATCAGGGTCCGATGACATTGCAGCTCAGTCCCAGGTGGAGAACCCACTACAAATTTCTCACGAGGCCAAAAAAAAAAACAAGTCAAGAAACGCATCAGATCACAAAACGTCCATTAAGATTTTACTTCACTTTGTGCATTCAGGTGAGGCAGAAGTGGGAAACAGTTGGATTATCCATCTGGAGCTGCGGTGAACAGTGTTTGGTTCATTATTTCCACCTCCTCACTAAATGTGTGCTCAGTGCCATCTGCTTCTCAGGCAAACCCTACGTTGCTCTGCGCAGGAGGTCGACAGGCCCCAGAAGTAGTCCTTCTATTACCTTGCTCTGCCTGTGGAGAAGCACCTGGGATCTCACCAAGGCCAGAAGAAGAATTAGAATTGTCACAATTCTTATGAAGCTCCCAGACTTTGTTCTGACAGAGATAGGCACCAGATGAAGAATTTGTCATGAAGCTAATGAATTAATGGATATTTACATTCAGCTTTTAATATTTGTTATTTTTATTTAACTTCAAACTTTAACAGATTTATGCTGAAAATAGTTATCTAGTAATCGTTTTCAGGTTTTGGTATTGATACTTTTAAACTAATTTATTGCTTTATAATGTTGTTAGATTCTCCACAAGGAGTAATCTATCCATATTCTCCACAGATGCTGCCTGGCATAGATAGGGTAGATAGCTTGGTGGAATAGCTAGGGTAGATGCGCATAGTCTTTTCGGAGTAGATAGAGTGGATGCACAAAGTCTTTTACTCAGAGTGGGGGAATCAAGAACTAGTGGACATTAGACGTTAGAGATACAGCGTGGAAACAGGCCCTTCAGCCCACCGAGCCTGTGCCGACCAGTGATCATGCCATACACTAGCACTATCCTACACACCATGGACAATTTACAATTTTTACCGAAGCCAATTAACCTACAAACCTGTACATCTTTAGAGAGTGGAAGGAAACCGGAGATCCCCGAGAAAATCCACACAGTCACAGGGAGAACGTACAAACTCATGCAGACAGTGCCAGGAGTCAGGATCGAACCAGGGTCTCGGGCACTGTGAGGCAGCAGCTCTACCGCTATGCCACTGTCCCGCCCCTTAGTTTAAGGTGAGGGGGGGAAAAATTTAATTAGAACCTGAGGGGCAACTTTTTCAATCAGAGTGTGGTGGGTGTATGGAACGAGCTGCCAGTGGAATTAGTTGAGGCAAGTGCAATAGCAACATTTAACAACATTTAACAACATTTAACTTGAACAAGTACATGGACAGGAATGGTTTAGAGGGATACGGGCCAAATGCGAGCAAATGGGACTTGTTTATGGGCGCTACGGTGGCGCAGCGGTAGAGTTGCTGCCTTAAAGCACTTTCAGCGCCAGAGACCCGGGTTCGATCCCGACTATGGGTGCTGTCTGTACGGAGTTTATGCGCTCTCCCCGTGACTGCATGGGTTTTCTCCGAGATCTTCGGTTTCCTCCCACACTCCAAAGATGTCCAGATTTGTAGGTTAATTGACTTTGTATAAATGTAAATTGTCCCAAGTGTGTGTGTGTGGTACAGTGTTAATATGTGGCAATGGCTGATCAGTGCGGACTCGGTGGGCCGAATGGCCTTTTTCCGCGCTGTATCTCGAAACTAAATGTAACTAAACTTAGATGAGCCATTTTGGTATGCATGGACAAGTTGGGTCGAAGGGCTTGTATCTGTGTTGTATGTCTCTATGCGATTTTTAAGACTATACCCAGTAGAAGATAGCGTACAACATACACGCAATTCCAAACTCAGCTGGTCACATGCAGCTGGATATCTGAACAATCCTCACATGGTCTCAGCTGTCTTACTCCGAAAAGGTCATCTCCTTCATTCCCCCTTCCCAGGATGAATCCACTGGTCTCCCATGTAATGTAACAAGCTCAGCTTGCCTGAATGCCCAAGGGCACAAAAATCACTCGTCGGCAGAAAACTGCAAGAAATTCCTATTCTTTTCTTCTCATGGAAACTGAGGAGGGCCGTAAAATTTCAGCAATGTCTCACAAGCCTCGAAGGAGTGAATGTTGCTATTTTCTTGCTTGCCCCTGTGTCAGTTCCACAAATTAATCAGGCACCAGTATGGTTCTTGGTTCGGTGATCACCTCTTCATATCCTGATGTACTGCATCAAGCAAATTGGATAAATCGGTGATCCCATTGTATGCATTTAATGTTCTATGTTATTGTTTTTATTCAAGCATTTTGGAGCAAAACAAACATATTAATGTTCTATTATATTTAACCAGACCGGCTCATTGTTCTGAATCGACTGAGATTCAACTCAAGAGGAGGACGCTCACGGCCAAATCAATGGATATGTGGAGGCCAAATCAATGGATATGTTTACGGCAGAGAGAGAAAGATTCTTGATTAGTGCGGGTGTCAGGGGGTTATGGGGAGAAGGCAGGAGAATGAGGTTAGGAGGGAGAGATAGATCAGCCATGATTGAATGGCGTAGACGCGATGGGCTGAATGGCCTAACTCTGCTCCTATCACTCATGAACTTATGAACACTGTCCAGATTTAAGCATTGATATCCAAAGTAAATTGATTTTACTTACAAAATCCACAAAATAATTAAGATTATATTAAATTTTCATGCTAACAAATCTTTCTGGGCAACACTGTATCATTGGGAAAACGAAATTTAATTAGAGACACTGTTCTCTGTTCATTCTGGGTCCAATTCCAATTTCATTGTTTTACTCAAAGTGAAGTTACATAGAAACATAGAAAATAGGTGTAGGAGTAGGCCATTTGGCCCTTCGAGCCAACATCGCCATTCAATATGATCATGGCTGATCATCCAAAATCAGTACCCCGTCCCTGCTTTCTCCCCATATCCCTTGATTCCATTAGCCCTAAGAGCTGTATCAAACACTCTCTTGAAAACATCCAGTGAAGCTAGCATTAAAGTGACTAATTCACAGAAACGATTTTCACAAGGCATGCTTCTGATTGCTTCTCTGTTGTATTTGCAGAATTATTCTTGCAGTGTGTGCGAAAGGTTAACATTGTCACGATGATGTGTTCTCAACAGTCCATCTGCTGGGAAAGTCTTCAATGTTGTCTGCTATGTGTCAACTGGCATATATCACAGTCAGCGATCATCCCACATCACGATGCTCCGTCAGTGTGAACCACCGTGAACAGGGGAAGTGCAAAGAAGACCTCAGAAAGGAATACTGTGGGCAGTTCACCTGATTGCCTTGGCAGCACATTGTGCCAAACTCTGGAGCATGCTGCTTCACATCCATGAGTCATCCATACAGCAAACTTTAAAACTTGTCTACAGTTTGGAGAGGAAGTATATATTAAATGATGAGAGTCGTAGATAGCGTAGACAGTCAGAACCATTTATCCCAGGATGGAAAAATCAAATACTAGAGGGCATAGCTTTAAGGTGAGAGGAGCAATGTTTAAAGGAGATGTGTGGGGCAATTTATTGACATCGGAGGGTGGTAGATACCTGGAACGTACTGCTGGGGGCGGTGGTGGAGGAAAATACGATAGTGGTTTTTGAGAGATACGCATATGGATATAGACAATAGACAATAGATAATAGACAATATGCAGGGAATGGAGGGATATGCATATGTGAAGGTAGATAGAAGTCGGTCTTGGCATCATGTTTGGCACAATGATTGTGGGCCAAGTGGCCTGGTCTTGGGCTGTACTGTTTTATAGTCTATGTTCGGGACTTGGTGCGAGTTGCAGAGGAGCTTTGGCTGCACCTTGTTCATGATCTGTGCCTGGGTAAACACCCAGGAAAACCGCCGTGATAGTCACTGTCATTTGAGGCGGCACAGCGGCGCAGCGATAGAATTACTGCCTTACAGCGCCAGACATCCGGGCTCGATCCTGACTACAAGCTCTGTCTGTGTGGAGTTTGTATGTTCTCACTGTGACTGTGTGGGTTTTCTCCGGATGCTCTCATTTCCTCCCACACTCCAAAGACGTAGAGGTTTTTTAGGTTCAATTTAGGGGATCTTATCGAAACGTATAAGATTATTAAGGGGTTGGACATGTTAGAATCAGGAAACATGTTCCCAATGTTGGGGGAGTCCAGGTTTAAGAATAAGGGGTAGGCCATTTAGAATTGAGATGAGGAAAAACGTTTTCAGTCAGAGAGTTGTGAATCTGTGGAATTCTCTGCCTCAGAAGGCATTGGAGGCCAATTTTTTTTCATATTTTCATATTTCAGATACAGCACGGAAACAGGCCTTTTCGGCCCACCAAGTCCGCACCGCCCAGCGATCCCCGCACATTAACACTATCCTACACACACTAGGGACAATTTTTTACATTTACCCAGTCAATTAACCTACATACCTGTACGTCTTGGGAGTGTGGGAGGAAACCGAAAATCTCGGAGAAAACCCACGCAGGTCCCGGGGAGAACGTACAAACTCCTTACAGTACAGCACCCGTAGTCAGGATCAAACCTGAGTCTCCGGCGCTGCATTCGCTGTAAGGCAGCAACTCTACTGCTGCGCCACCGTGCCGCCCTAATTCTCTGAATGCATTCAAGAGAGAGCTAAATAGAGCTCTTAAGGATAGCGGAGTCAGGGGGTATGGGGAGAAGGCAGGAACGGGGTACTGATTGAGAATGATCAGCCATGATCACATTGAATGGCGGTGCTGGCTCGAAGGGCCGAATGGCCTCCTCCTGCACCTATTGTCTATTGTCTATTGTCTATTAATTGGCTCCGGTAAAATATTGCAAATTGTCCTCAGTGTGCAGAATGGTGCTAATGTATGGGGTGATCACTGGTCAGCAGGAGCGTTTCTGCGCTGTATCTCCAAAGTCTAAGGTCTAAAATTTCACAAATACCTTTGTTCTCTTTGAGTGCAAGGCCACGAGCCAAAAGCATTCCTCCTTAAGCAGCAGGAAACCATGCATCCGTGGAGTTCCCAGTTCATTCTGTACCGCTGAATAATTGTTTCGTCCTTCTTGCGCTTCAAAGGTTCAAGCAAGCTTCCTGAAACCCGCTGACGTACAGAAGGTGAAGGTGTGTAGATGGTCTGTAAATTGCCTCTAATGTGCAAAAGGGTCGATGAGAAAGTGGGATCACCTTAGAACTAGCGTGAACAGGTGATGGATGGCCAGTGTGGACTCGGCGGGCTGAAGGGCCTGTTTCCATGCAGAATCTCTGAACTATTCAATGGTTAATCAGAACAACGAGCACATCATAGCTGGATATGAGTGAGGTGTGTACTGCATCATTTTATCCTTCAGCTATAAAATGTGGATATGAATTCATTATTCATACTGTTTTCTTTTGCATATTGCGAGTGGAATCATTGGGGCATAGCACAGGTTTTTTTCTGGTAATTCAATACTCAGTCAGCCCTCTGTATTTTAAATCACGGTGAAATATTCCAATCAAATAAAGAGAAGTTGTCCCTGAAACTAGGTTTCAGTGCCAGCACTACAGATCAATCCAGGCTGTTGACTTTGAGGATACAAGGTACTGCAAGTGCTGGTTTACAAAAAAACCCTACAAAGTGCTGGAGTAACTCAGCGGGTCAGGCAGCATCTCTGGAGAACATGGATTGGTAACGTTTTCGATCAGGGCCCTTCTTCAGACTGATAGTGTTCAGTTTTGGTCACCCTGCCTTCGGAAGTATGTCGTTAAGCTGGCAAGAGTGCAGAGAAAATTCACGAGGATGTTGTCAGGACCTGAAGACCTGAGCTACAGGGAGTGGTTGGGCAGGCTAGGACTTTATTCCTTGGAGCGCAGGAGGTGGAGGGGTGATCTTACAGAGGTGTATAAAATTATAAGAGGAATAGATAAGGTGAATGCTCAAAGTCTTTTTCCCATGAGAGGGAAATCAAGAACTAGAGGGCATAGGTTTAAGGTGAACACGGAAAGATTTAATAGCAACCCAAGGGGCAATTATTTCACACAGAAGGTGGGGGGTTAAATGGAACGAGGTGCCAGAGATGGTATTTGAGGCAATATTTAAAAGATATTTGGACAAATACGTGGATCAGTGAGGTTTAGAGGGATATGGATCAAACAGGGAAATGGGCCATCTTGGTCAGCATGGATGACCTGTTTCTGTTTTGTTTCACTTTCATTTTGTTCAGTAGATAGATTTATATATGAAAAGAAGGAATGCCGAATGTATAGTCTTTCCACTAACTGGACAAATCGCAACAAAAAATCTTTTCATTGTACCTCGGTACACGTGACAATAAACGAAATTAAACTACTTGGGCATTTTACTTGCCCATTTAAGCACTAGATCGCAAAGGCACTACTGCACGCAGCTACATGTCATTGGTGTGATTGGTTTCGGTGGTTGCACGGAACCTAGCACAGCATTGACCACACCTAAATATTGTGCTCAGTTCTCTCAACCTCTGACCATCAGGACTGCGACCTACTGAGACTGGCTGGTGCCATGCGAAAACCTACCTAAAAACAACTTGGTAATCTCTTAGACCTTAAATCTTGGTTTTGTTGCATTTTGCCTTGCATCATTCTATATTTGCATAAAGTCAATCTCTTGGCTTTAATGCAAATATAGAATAAAGCAAGGCAAAATGCAACAAAACCAAGATTTAAGGTCTTTCCAACTATTAAAGAATGGTTACATCGGAATCATCTGTTTTTCTTGGTCACTGATTTCAACAGAAAGATTATTAAACCACATGAAAGCTGTCTGCGTAGTGACATTCCCACTTTACACCCATACATCTCACACACTTGAACTATGAGACTGATTAGCTAAGTTATTTTCCATGATGAACTTCTCGGGTTGTGAACAACATGGGCAAATCCTTTGAGCTTAAATAGAGTGTGCAGCTTAAAATCATAGGAGTCCAAACTCCCATAGTCATAGAGTTATACAGCGTGGAAACAGGCCCTTCGGCACAACTTGCCCGTGCCGACCAACATGCCCCAATCTACACTAGTCCCACATATCTGCATTTGGCCCATATCCCTCTAAACCCATCCTATCCGTGCACCTGTCTAAATGTTTCTTAAACGTTGCGATAGTCCCTACGTCAACTACCTCCTCCAGCCGTACGATCCATACACTTACCACTCTTTGTGTAATTATTTTCTCCCATTAGAAAATTAGTTTGATACCAGCAGGTGATATAATTTGAAATTTTTAACATAGAACATAAAAGAATACAGCACAGGAACAGGCCCTTCAGCCCACAATGTCCATGCCGAACATGATGCAAAGATAAATTAATCACATCTTTCTGCACATGATCCATATCCCTCCATTCCCCGCATATCTGTGCACCTATCTAAAAGCCTCTTAAATGCCACCATCGTATCTGCCTGCACCACCACCCCTGGCAGTGCTTTCCAGGCACCCAGCACCCTCTGGGTAAGAAACCTGTCCCACGCATCCCCTTTAAAAATGTTCCCAATGTTGGGGGAGTCCAGAGCCAGGGGCCACAGTCTTAGAATAAAGGGGAGGCCATTTAAAACTGAGGTGAGAAGGAACTTTTTCACCCAGAGAGTTGTGAATTTGGGAATTCTCTGCCACGGAGGGCAGTGGAGGCCAAATCACTGGATGGATTTGAGAGAGAGTCCGGGAGCCCCGACTGCCCCGACGTGGCAACTCCAACAGCCTGACCGCGGGAGAAGACGGCAGGGGAAGAGAGAAGACATTGTGGCCTTCCATCACAGTGAGGAGAGGACTGGAGAAGACTCACTGTGATGGATGTTTCTTTTTGTTTGGTGTTAGTTTGTGATTATATGTGTTATTGCATTTTTATTGATTATTCTTATTGGTCTTATTGTTCAACTGCGGGTAATGTTTCATTTCACTACACATTTATGTGTATGTGACAAATAAACGACTATTGACTATTGACTATTGACTAGAGCTCTAGGGGCTAGAGGAATCAAGGGATATGGGGAGAAGGCAGGCACGGGTTACTGATTGTGGATGATCAGCCATGGTCACAATGAATGGCGGTGCTGGCTCGAAGGGCCGAATAGCCTCCTCCTGCACCTATTTTCTATGTTTCTGTTTAAACTTTACTCCTCTTACCTTCAAGCTATGCCCTCTAATCTTCGATATTTCCGCTTTGAAGTTTGCTTGCATGGGCGGGATTTACTGTCCAATAAATTCACGGATCTATTTCAGGAGTCTGAGTGCTACAATCCGCTGACAACTCAAAAATAGTCACTTTATTTATGATTCATGTCAGATAGCTATGAGTCAAATTGTGCATCATGTTGAAATATTGACACATCCGTGTGCTGTGACCCCATAGACTTTGCAGTCACAAGAGACCTTTTATTGGCATGGACTTAGCTTGGGATATTGCAAGATTTCCTCCATAACACCTTACCTTGCAGTGTTACCATAACACATGAGACACTCAAGAGCTCCTCATCGCTTGGATGCTAACTTATATTCGGCAACTTTGATTTAGTTCCTCCTACTGCTCCAGAATTTCACCGTTGTCACATCACACAGAACAGTGCACAGTACTCTAGGTGGGTGTGGTGCAAGATGTTTTAAAATCCACTGCCAATTACTGGCACCTCTGCCAGTATTTCTCAAGCTAGAACCAATTTTTCCCTTTCTAATAGTTATTGTGATAATTTAAGGTTGTTTCTGCTTCAGTACCCTCGTACTTTACAGCAGACAAGGTGGCTATACTGAACCTGTACAATAGTCCCTTACATACCCCTTGTGGGCGGCAAGGTGGTGCAGCTGGGAGAGTTGCGGCCTCACAGTTCCAGAGCCCTGGGTTCGATCCCGACCCCGGGTGCTGTCTGTGTGGAGTTTGCACATTCTCCCTGTGACCGCATAAGATTTCTCCAGTTGCCCTGGTTTCCTCCCACACACATCCCAAAGACTTGCAGCATCCTAACACATGGCATCCCTGTGTGGTACCTCAGCTGCACGGAGGCAGAGAGGAAAGCTCTTCAGCGGGTAGTCCATAGAGCTCAGAGGACCATCGGAACACAGCTACCAGCCTTGGAGGGCATCTACAACACACGATGCCTCAGAAAAGCCACAAGCATCCACAAAGACTCTTCACACCCCTGCAACAGTCTGTTCGAACTTCGACCATCGGGCAGACGATACAAGGCCTTCTATGCCCGCACCTCCAGACTCAGGAACAGCTTCATCCCCAGGGCCATAGCTGCTATGAACCGGTCCTGCTGAGCCGGATGGTCACATCGCACAGTGAACCGGCACAGATCTACTTGCACTTTATTCTGTTTTAAAACTGTTCCAATTTGTTTCATTGGGTTGTTTAAATTAATACTGACTAGCTAATTAATTTATTGCATCGTATGGGAGGTGCATTCCCAATCTCGTTGTACCCCTGTACAATGACAATAAAGATATATTCGTATTGTATTGTAAGTCAATTGGCCTCTGTAAAATTACCCTTCATGTGTAGGGAGTGGATGCACAAGTGGGATACTATAGAACATAACACACTGTATGAACGAGAGATTGTTAGTCAGCATGGACATAGAGGGCCGAAGGGCCTGTTTACATGCTGTTTCTCTAAACTAAACAAAACATGGGATTCTGTGCCTTCATTGATACATACTGGAGTCCAGAACCAGGGGCCACAGTTTAAGAATAAGGGGTAGGCCATTTAGAACGGAGATGAGGAAAAATCTTTTCAGTCAGAGTTGTAAATCTGTGGAATTCTCTGCCTCAGAAGGCAGTGGAGGCCAATTCTCTGAATGCATTCAAGAGAGAGCTAGATAGAGCCCTTAAGGATAGTGGAGTCAGGGGGTATGGGGAGAAGGCAGGAACGGGGTACTGATTGAGAATGATCAGCCATGATCACATTGAATGGTGGTGCTGGCTCGAAGGGCCGAATGGCCTACTCCTGCACCTATTGTCTATTGTCTATTGTCTTTCCCAGAAGGTGATCAACAGCTTCTCCCGATCAATGGTTTGCAATACTGTTGCTAGGCCTCCACGTCTTCACAGAACCTGCGTCATTAGAAGTGTCCTTATAATGGCCACCACATCCAGTCTTAGTCATGGCCACTCAGATCCTAAGACATTTTAGTTAAGTTTAGTTTAGAGATACAGCGTGGAAACAGGCCCTTCGGCCCACCGAGACCGAGCCAACCAGCAATTCCCCGTGCGCTACCACTATCCTACACACTGAGGACAATTTACAATTATTACCAAAGCCAAATTAACCTATAAATCTGTACGTCTTTGGAGACCCAGGGAAAACCCACGCGGTCACGGGGAGTATGTACAACTCCGCACAGACAGCACCCGTAGTCAGGATCAAACCTGGGTCCTTACCGTTGAGCCACCATGCCGCTTGACTTGATCCACCAGCCAACATACAACAGCCTTGGCCGATGATGGAATCTGGGGCGGGCGGGAACGTTGGACTTGCTGCCCAGAGTGGCTGGCAGGGTCGCTGACTGATCGTTAAGCAGCAATCTTCTGCTCGCTTGTTTGTGAGACTTGTCCCTCACCACACAGCTGGGAGCGAGGGATCTCCGGGCCGATGCACGAGTAGGTGAACTCTGCTGGCCGCAACTCAGGCTCACCTGAGGTTTCTCAGCCCTCGATGGGTGACTGGCGGCAGAGGCTGAGCAAAACCATGGCAAGGATGAGATCTCTAGTTCACTGGGTTCAGGGCTGAGAGAGGGTGTGGGTCATTTTAGGGAACTGCTTTAATATCAACATTTTACTTCACGGTTCCTTTTATAATTACTCATCGCTTAGAGGCAGGACATGCAAATGGTGCAATGATTAACACAGAGGTTTCCTCACCAACTGTGCAAACTAGAAAATTGCAGATAAACTGTCCGTGAATTTTCATTTATTATTTCTAATGAGCATAGCCACTGGCAAGACAGCTAGTAATGCCACGCAATGGGAATTAAAAACATTTTGTAATTATGATAGAGTTTACAGTTCTGTTCAATGAAAAGTCATGGACTGAATATTTAGTGAAGCTAAAATGTTTCTCATTGAGATGAAAGTGTAGAGCCTGAGGGATTCACACTTGTTGTTTGACTCTGTAATGAAAGTTGGTTGTGAGGTAGGTAGGTAGCAAAGATAATAGAGCATCTTTGGTAGCTAGGCAGGGTAGGTAGGTAGGTAGGTAAGTAGGTAGGTAAGTTGGTAGGTAGATAGGTAAGTAGGTAGGTAGGTAGGTAGGTAGGTAGGTAGGTAGGTAGGTAGGTAGGTAGGTGGGTAGGAGGGTAGGTAGGTGGGTGGGTGGGTGGATAGATGGATAGATAGATAGAGAGACAGACAGACAGAGACAGACAGAGACAGACAGACAGACAGACAGACAGACAGACAGACAGACAGACAGACAGACAGACAGACAGACAGACAGACAGACAGACAGACAGACAGATAGATAAGGAAAGAACTGTAAATGCTGAAGAAAGGTCTCGACCCAAAACATTACCTATTCCTTTACTCCAAAGATGCTGTCTGACCCTCTGAGTTACTCCAGCTTTTTGTGTCTATCTTAGATAGATAGATAGCTATTCAAGTGGCTTTAAGATGGAGGATAAAGTGGAATTGGGGTTGTGGCTCGAATGAACATACAAATCAGTCGTAATATTGAATGAATAACTTAAAAGAGAAGTGTTTCAAACAGTCTTCTGAGCAATGGTCTGGCTGATCTGACTCTGACGGTGATCACTGCCATGATTACTTTTTAGAGACTATTAAGTCACTTTGTCACAAGCAGTATTTTCTTGGAAATCAGATGATTAACTAACATCATCAGGGTTCTTATTCTTGGATTTGTCATCCTGAAACCAATGGTGACCTTTCCATTTACTTTGCGGCGCCGTGGGCAGGAGTTGCAATTAAAAGCACAAAGAGGAATGATTGGGGAAGGAGAGGGCGGCCAGCTGTTACACCCACTGTGAACCACCGGGCGGGGAGGTGGGGAGGTGGGGAGGTGAGGAGGTGGGGAGGGGCGATGGACCGATGTCAGCTGAGCTTTGACTTGGTATTCAGTGCAGATCTGCAGGGCAACACCACAAAGCAGTATCACTTTCTATCCCCAACAGAGAAACAGCTTCACGTTGGTGACACAAGTTGAAATAAATAATGACATGGAACTGATTTGCAAAATCATGTTTTGCCAGGCAGCAGCAGATACATTTCGCTGTAATCAATTTATATTGGGTTTAGATAATACCAGCAATATGCTTTTTGGTGTAAATCTCTTTTTTTTTCCTGTTTAGTTCAGTTTAGTTTATTGTCACGTGTACAGTGAAAAGCTTTTTGTTGCGAGCTAACCAGTCAGCAGAAAGACAATACGTGATTACAATCAATCCATTTACAGTGTATAGATACATGATAAGGGAGTAACCTTTACTGTTTGTATTCCAATGAAGCATACATTCTTAGAGTCGTTCAGCACAAAAACAGGCCCTTCGGCCCAACTTGCCGATGCCGATCAAGATGCCCAAACTACACTGGTCCCACCTGGCCGCATTTGGACCGTAACCCTGTAAACCTTTCCTGTTCATGTACCTGTCCAGTGCCTCTTTGGCATGATAGATCAGCCATGTTAGAATGGCAGAGTAGAAATGATGGGCCGTCTGGCCTAATTGTACTACTATAACTTATGAACTTATCAAATTTTTAATGCTGTTATAGTACCTATTGTGAAGAAGAAGAAAAAAGGAGCTGCTGATGCTGATTTGTAAAAAAAAGACACAGTGCGTTTCTGGGACTCCCAGTGTGGGGACAACCAAGATTTCAGGTTCTCTCATTTTTATTTCCCTCCGGCCTTTTGTACTATTATCTGCCTATCAAAAACCCTCCTTGCCTGCATCCACCTATCCTGGCTTTGTCCTGCCCGTCCTCTCTTCCAGCTTTCCTCTCCATCCCCCATCACAATCAGTCTGAAGAAGGTTCCCGACCCGAAGCGTCACCTATCCAGGTTCTCCAGAGATACTGCCTTACTCCAGTTACTTGAGTTACTCCAGCACTTTGTGTCTTTTTCTGTCTGTCCTGTTGTGAACTTGGTTATTTTTGCGTTTTTATTTTATATTTAATTTACGACTTGTAGATGGTATCAGTGACCTGGGTTCAGTCCTGATTGCCAGTGCTGTCGGTGTGAAGTTTGCATATTCTCTCTGTAAGCATGTGGACTCAATATTTTGTGAGAAAGAACTGCAGATGCTGGTTTAAACCGAAGACAGGCACAAAAAGCTGGAGTAACTCAGCGGGTCAGGTAGCATCTCCGGAGAAAAGGAAAAGGTGATTCAATATTGGTTGATGAGCTAAAATAAAGTCAGAGTAAGTTAGTGCCACCCTGAAAATGAACCTAAATTTGCATGGGTCTAGTTTCAATGGCAACACGCTTTTTAGATAAATGCAACTTCTGTAAAAATAACAAAGCTCTCAAACCACAGTTTTTGAAACATCCTGAAATGTAAAAGCTCTGTGTCTGCAGATTGGAAGATTATCAGTGAAGAAACTTCTGCTCAAGAAGGAATAAAATGTGTAAATTGTACAGCAGTCCGCTCACTACCAGTAAAGCACATAGTCTAAAAATGGTGGCACGCGATAAAATTAGGGACAATTAAAGATAACTAGCCTGCAAAAGCCACATCGTGGAGAAAATATAGTTTATTTGAGAAGATGACAGAAATGTGGATGTAATGTACTCGGATTTAGACATCTTGGACAAAATACCACACAAGACTGTCAGAGATGATTAAGTACATAATTAGAAGGGTAACAGATTGAGTTAAAAAACGGGTAGCATATTGAGTTAAAAATCGGTAATGTTAGTTGGAAGTGGGTAGCAGAATCTTCTGTGGCCCCGTCAGTAGAGACATCAATACTCAGTACCAGCTTTGGGCGATGAGTGCAATGTTTGGGTCAGGAAAGGCTCAGCAGGTCAGGCAGCATCTGTGGAAAGTGAAACAGAGTTAATACATCTGGGAAAGAGAGAAACAAAGGTGGCACAGTGGCACAGCTGGCAGCACGCTCCAAGCACCTACCACCATCTGTGTAAAAAACATGCCCTGCACATCTCCTTTAACTTTTGCTCCTCTCACCTTAAAGCTACGCCCTCTAATCCCTGACAGTTCCACCCTGGGAAAAAGGTTCTGACTGACTACCATATCTAAGCCTCTCATAATTCTAATGTTATCAACTTCCATGCTATAAAGTCTTTCTTTTTAATAGGCATGCTCTTTAGTACAATATTATCCATTTCATAATTTTATCTACTTTACTATCAGGTCTCCCCTCAACATCTGGTGTTCCAGAGAAAACAATCTAAATCTCAAGCTATTATCCTCCTATTCAGACATCAAGCTATATCATTAACCCAACTGATAAGCCAATTTCAATGCTTTAAATCACAGTTGGCTCGGGTCAAGGATGTAAATCATTCTACATAATATGGCAATGCTGAGTTCCTCAGGAAACCATATACTTGTCAGACAGGTAACCCAGTGACATCTGGTGAAATACAAGATCAGCACATAGTAATCCCGAGAGTACAATATTTGTTTCAGATCACCCTGACCCAATGAACGTGAATTGTGTTATGAACCTCCTTGTTCCCAGTTCAAAGGAGTGGTCTGGGCGTTGCAGAGAATGGTGCACCTTTCTTGTTCAAGCTCGGAACCGGCGTTTCAGTCCAGCCCAGGTTATGAATATTTCCTCTGTTTCAGCACAGAGCCCGTGTTTGTGAGCCTCGATTCACTTCACACAACACCAATATTAATTGTGAATGCTGTGCAAATAGGCACGTGTGATGTGAAATTGGACCCGTTTGCCCATTTGTTCGACATAAATCATTCAGAGAGAGGTTGCTGAAGTGCACGTTATGAAGTGATTGCACTCACCTCACATTCATAAGCCCAGATGACATAGGAGCAGAATTAGGCCATTCGGCCCTTTGAGCCATTCGATCATGGCTGATCTATTTTTTCCTCTCAACCCCATTCTCCTAACTTTTCCCCATAAATGTTAACACCCTTACCAATCAAATACTTTTGCAAGAATGATCCCAGGAATGAGTAGGTTAACCTATGGTCGGCACTGGACCTGTACTCGCTGGAGTTTAGAAGAATGAGGGGGGACCTCATTGAAACATGCAGAATAGTGAAAGGCTTGGATGGAGTGGATGTGGAGAGCATGGTTCCACTGGTGGGGGAGTCTAGGACTCGAGGTCATAGCCTCAGAATTAAAGGACATTCTTTTAGGAAGGAGATGATAGATTTTTGATTAGTACAGGTGTCAGAAGATATGGGGAGAAGGCAGGAGAATGGGGTTAGGAGGGAGAGATAGATCAACCAAGATTGAATGGCGAGGTCGACTTGATGGGCCGAATGGCCTAATTCTACTCCTATCACTTATGACCTTATAAGAGCCTATCAATCCCTGCTTTAAAAGCACCCAATAACTTTGCCTCCACTGCCATGTGTGTCCCCCCTCATCCTTCTAAACTCCAGCGAGTACAGGCCCAGTGCCATCAAACGCACATCGTACGTATTTAAACTAAAAGAAAGGCTGCCACAATGATTCAGAGCTCAGAGGTATAACATTAGCAATAACAGTCTGGACTGGAAGGAGAGTTGACATTGATGCATGGCAGTGAACAGATTTCATGAAACTTTCATAACTCATAACTTTCTTCACACATTTCAAGGTGTGAATATAACCTTGATGTGGGAGTGTCGTATTGGCCACGTGAGCTGTTTTCTTCTGAACCTGATTGTTCCGGGGAGCTGAGCTACGTCTCATCCGAGAATTTGTGATGTTGAACAGGGTGCTTGAAATGGGAAAATGTTCCCTGTTCCAGTTCCAGCCCTTCATCTTGACAAACCTGCTTTATATTCCACAGACTTCCACCAAAATTACAGGAGGAAAAGTGTACGAATGGAAAATTGATCCACTATTCAACAACCATGTTGTTTAAAATTAGGCTCGGAAATTCAGTCGTTTGGTGAGGACTTTGAAGTCAAGAAACCAAAATTAAGCCCAGGGTTTATTTTGGTCTTTCCACAATTAGATATAATTGTGTAATTAGGTATAATTAAATATAACAGTCCGGAAAGGGATCCCGATCAGAAAAGGTCACCTATCCATGTTCTCCAGAGATGCTGCCTGAGTTACTCCTATGCTTTTTAAAAAATAAACCAGAAACTGCAGTTCCTTGTTCCAGATATAAATCAGGGCGGCACAGTGGAGCACTGGTAGAGCTGCTGCCTCCCAGCACCAGAGACCTGAGTTTGGTCCTGACTACATATGCTGCCTGTGTGGAGTTTGCATGTTCTCCCTGTGACCACGTGGGTTTTCTCCAAGTGCTCCCGTTTCCTCCAACATTCCAAAGACATGCAAGTTGGTGGGTTTATTGGCGTCCGTCCTAGTGTGTCGGGCATAAGCTAGTGTACAGGTGGTCGATGGCTACCATGGACTCGGTGGGCCAAAGGGCCTATTTCTACTCTGTATTTCTGAACTAAAGTAAACTAAACTTAGCTATACTTAAGTAAACTGAACAAAATCTATATCACTTTATTTTTGAGCTCTCTGCTGAACGAAGTTTGAAGTGTAGTAGTCAAATAAGGGTCCACAGTTGATTAAAAAAGGAAGTATTTCAGGTCTCTTTCTGTCACTTATTACTTATTTATTTATTGATTGATTTATTTATTTATTTATATCATTTTTTATTATTTGATGTTACGCTGTGAGGCAGATGCAATGGAATTTTGTTCAAATATGCACTCGTCTGGTGTATAGTTCTGAATGACAAATAAAGTTATATTCGATATATTCGATTGACATGTACATCTTTCGGAGTAGATGGAACATAGAACACGAAACAGGACAGCACAGGAAAAGGCCCCTCAGTCCACAATGTCTGTGCCAAACATGATGGCAAGATGAGCTAATCTACCTGCACATGATCTATAATATTAATATTGTCAGGGCCATAACAGATGTAAGTGTTGGTTGCTGGCGTTTTACGAAGAGCACTTAAATATCATCCCCTTGAGAATACGCTGAGTGATCACTTTACCTACTGGAGATAGGGCGTGATTAATTTGGGGAATTCTTGCTGTCTCAGTGGAAAATGGTGCATTTACATCAGTGCTACAACAGATCTTTGTGCTGTCAAAAAGCTATCTGTACATTACATTGAGTAACAAAGATTTGGGACTGAATATGTCTTTTCTCATCCATCGTGATTCTGGAGAGGAAGTTTGGTAACACGATATGGGAAATTAAAACGAAAGCTAATGTAAAAATGGGACGCTACCATTTCAAGGGGAGCACTCAAAATGCATGTAAAATTATCCCGGCTGAGTTGTTATTGGAGAACATCCAAAGGCTGTTTCCCTCAACCTCTCCCCTGAGGGTAAGGAAGGGGAGGAATGGTGAGGCCAGAAGGGGGAGGGAGGAGGGGGGAGGGGGAGGGAGGGGAATAGTAGACATAGTAGTAGGACTTCAAAATGGAAAGATTTCTAAAGCGTATGTGGTAATACTTCCTTGTATGCAGTCAGGAAGTGAAATTTTTACTTACTTTTGAGTCATAGAGCTATACAACACGAATGCAGGCCCTTCGGTCCATCTTGTCCATGCCGACCAAATTGTCATACTGGGTTGGTCCCATTTGCCCGCATTTGGCCCAGAGTACTCCAAACCCTTCCGGGTCCAAATGTGTCCAAATGTCTTTTAAAAATCGTAATTGTATCCGCTTCTCTAGCTTCCTCTGGCAGTTCGTTCCAGATACGAACATCACCTGTGGGGAGAAAATGTTGCCTTTGAGGTCTCTCTCAAGTCTGTTCTCTCACTTTAAGCCAGAGTGTCAGAGGTTATGGGGAGAAGGCAGGGGAATGGGGTCAGGAGGGAGAGATAGATCAGCCATGATTGAATGGCGGAGAAGAATTGATGGGCCGAATGGCCTAATTCTACTCCTGTGACATATGATCTTACGATCTAAGCCAATGCCCTCTACTGTTGTGCGGCAAGTGAGCAATTACTGTGTAAATGTTGAGAGGCGATAACAGGGGCAGAAAGGTTATAGGTGAGATACGTTTTTTGTGAAGGGAATGGTGGATCGGCAGAACTCAATTTCCACGGTTTCCAATAATTTACAATTCACAGTACCTGGCCATGAGATGCTGGGCAGCCTACATGTTAAAAGTGGCACATAGAGGCTTAGAACGCAGAACTGCCCAGCACAAGAGCAGGCCCTTTGGCCCACAACGTTTTGATACCAAGACCATCCCTCAAATCCCAACATATCCATATCCATGTGCCAATCCATATGTCTCCTAGGCGCCACTATCGTATCTGCCTCATCCACCACCAGCAAATGGGACTGTCTTCAATGAAACATCTTGGTCGGTCGGCATGGCCGAGTTGGGCCGAAGGGCCTGTTTCTGTGCCGTACGACTCTATGACTCGAACATTAATTTGCTCGTGAGAATCTCACCAGGACTCGTCACGAAACAGTAAGCCATAAATATATCCGAGGGGGCTTAATAAATGTGCTCTTTAATTGGTGAGATCTCTGTGAACTTTCAAAGACAGAATAAGAAACAGAGTGGTTAGCAGCTGTTGTGACTCACGTCACCACGTTCTACATATGACGTGTGCCTTTAAATATCGCAGACATCCCGACACCACCCTCGGACATGTGTGTGACGATATGTTGCTGCCACATTATCTCTGCTGGTTTCTGTACGCACAGGGATCACAAACTAGGCATAAGATATGCTTGCTTTCATCGGTCAGAGCATTGACTATATGAGTCAGGATGTCATGGTGCAGCCTTGTAGGACTTTGGTTTGGCTGCATTTGGAGTATAGCATGCAGTACTGGTCACCCCATTAGAGGAAGTGAAAGGCTTGGATAGAGCGGATGTGGAGAGGATGTTTCCACTAGTGGGAGAGTCAAGGACTCTAGGAGAGGTCATAGCCTCAGAATTAAAGGACGTTCCTTTAGGAAGGAGATGAGGAGGAATATGTTTAGTCAAAGGGTGGTGAATCTGTGGAATTCTTTGCCACAGAAGGCTGTGGAGGCCAAAACAATGGATATTTTTAAGGCAGAGATAGATAGATTCTTGATTAGTACAGGTGCCGGGGGTTATGGGGAGAAGGCAGGAGAATGGGGTTAGGAGGGAGAGATAGATCAGCCATGATTGAATGGAGGAGTAGACTTGGAGGGCCGAATGGCCTAATTCTGCTCCTATCACTTATGATCTTATGACCTTATGATGTAGAGGCTTTGGAGAGGACGCAGAAGGGTATACCAGAATGATGCCCGGACTAGAGGGTATTAGCTATGAGGAGAGACTGGACAAACTTGGATTGTTTTTCTTTGGAGCATTGGAGGGAATACCTGATAGAAGTATATAAAACTACGTGAGGCATAGATAGGGTAAAACCTTTTACTGAAGGTGGGAATGTCCAAGAATAGAGGGCTTAGCTTTCAGGTGAAAGGGGATAAGTTGAAATGAGATGTGCAGAGCATGTCTTTTACGCACAGAAACATAGAAACATAGAAAATAGGTGCAGGAGTAGCCATTCGGCCCTTCGAGCCAGCACCGTCATTCAATATGATCATGGCTGATCATCCAGAATCAGTACCCCGTTCCTGCTTTCTCCCATATCCCTTGATCCCGTTAGACCTAAGAGCTATATCCAACTCTCTCTTGAATACAATAGTGTACAGTGAATTGAATAGTGGGTACCTGGGACGCGCTGCCAGGTGTGGTGGAGGAGGCAGATACGATAGTGGTGTTTAAATTTAGATTGCCACATCGATATGCAGGGAATAGAATGGAATAAATCATGTGCATACAGATAAGATTAGTTGATCTTGTCATTATGCTCGGCACAGACAATAAACAATAGACAATAGACAATAGGTGCAGGAGTAGGCCATTCGGCCCTTCGAGCCAGCACCACCATTCAATGTGATCATAGCTGATCATTCTCAATCAGTACCCCGTTCCTGCCTTCTCCCCATACCCCCTGACTCTGCTATCCTTAAGAGTTCTATCTAGTTCTCTCTTGAATGCATTCAGAGACTTGGCCTCCACTGCCTTCCGAGGCAGTGAATTCCACAGATTTACAACTCTCTCACTGAAAAAGACATTGTGGGCCAAAGGGCCTGTTAGTGTGCAGTACTTTTTTTATGTCCTATGGTTATAATACACAAATAGGAATGGGAGAGTGTATTTTCTAAATGTTCTTCTTTATCAGTCAGCACTAGCTTCATGACGCTACTGAACAACAAAGTGGTGCCATTGTAGAGAACACTGAACTATTATTCACAATTTGGAAAGCACTTTCAATTTTATGTTCTGCCCAAGTGTTTATTGTGCTTCTTCTTTCTCTCCACTCGACATAGATGTACAGACATGAAAGCCTTGATTTATGCAGGTCTCAGAGTCATACAGCAAGGAAACAGGCACTTCGGCCCAACTCGACCACGCCGGTAGCAAGACCCATTTGCCTGTGTTTGGGGCTTATATTCACTGGAATCTAAGATGAGAGGGGATCTTATAGAAACATATAAAATTACTAAGGGATTGGACAGGCTAGCTGCAGGAAAAATGTTCCCGATGTTGGAGAGTCCAGAACTAGGGGCTCACAGTTTAAGAATAAGGGGTAGGCCATTTAGGACTGAGATGAGGAAAAACCTTTTCAGTCAGAGTTGTGAATCTGTGGAATTCTCTTCCACAGAAGGCAGTGGAGGTCAATTCACTGGATATATTCAAGAGGATTATAGCTCTTAGGGCTAATGGAATAAAGGGTTATGGGGAGAAAGCAGGAACGGGGTACTGATTCTGGATGATCAGACATGATCACATTGAATGGCGGTGCTGGCTCGAAGGGCCGAATGACCTACTCTTGCACCTATTTTCTATGTTTCTATGTTTCCATATCTCTAAAGCTTTCCTATCCATATACCTGTTCAAGTCTATTTTAAGGTACTACGGCACGTGCATCAACTACCTCTTCTGGCAGTTCGTTCCATATACCCACCACCCTCTAAGTGAAGTAGATGCCCCTCAGATTCCTATTAATTCTTTCTCCTGTCACTTTAAATCTATGTCCTGTGGTCATCGATTCACCTTCTCTGGGTAAATGGCATCGCACATACATTCTATCTATTGTTTCTCAAAATGCTGGAGTAACTCAGCCGGTTAGGCAGCATCTCAGGAGAGAAGGAATGGGTGACGTTTCGGGTCGAGACCCTTCTTCAGACTGATGTCAGGGGGCTGGACAAAGGAAGGATATAGGTGGAGACAGGAAGACAGTGGGAGAACTGGGAAGGGGAGGGGAAGAGAGGGACAGAGGAACTATCTAAAGTTGCCCTCTTATTCTATCTGCCCTCCTGCCCTCTTATTCCATCTATTGCTGGTATGTGGGAACAGTGGACACAAAATCAAACACAAAGCCGGTGGAGCTGCTGCCTCACAGTGCCAGGGACCAGGATTCGATGCTGACTTTGGGTGCTGTCTGTGTGGAGTTTGCACCTTCTCCCTTTGACTGCATGGGTTTCCTCCGGGTGCTCCTGTTTCCTCCCACATCCCAAAGATGTGTGGGTTTGTTGGTTAATTGGCCACTGTAAATTGCCCCTCGTGGATAGGGAATGGATGAGAAAGTGGGATAACGTAGAACTGGTGTCAATGGGCAATTGATTGTCAGCCTGTACTTGATGAGCCGAAGGGCCTGTTTCCACGCTGTATCTCCAAACGAAACGAAACAAAACAAAACAAAACAAAATGAAACTAAACTAAACTAAACTAAACTGAACTGAACTGAACTGAACTAAACTCAGTGGTGGGTTCATAGCTAGAGACATCAGGATGACGTTTTAAACATTCTTGCACATGTCATGGTTGATACCAGCCTATACTGTTTATTCCTTGCTCCCCTTGAGAATATGATGGTGAGTCACCAAGCGACAGGTGGTCTGGGGAAGATGCTCCCTCAGTGCAACAGTCCGAAGAGCTAGAGGTGGCACAGTGGCACTGTGGTAGAGTTGCTGCCTTTCAGCGTTAGAGACCTGGGTTCAATCCTGACTACGGGTGCTGTCTGTACTTTTGTACATTCTCCCCATGACCGCGTGGGTTTTCTCCGGGAGGTTCGGCTTCCTTCCACACCCCAAAGATGTGCGGGTTTGTAGGTTAATTGCCCCGGTGTGTAGGATAGATTTAGTATACGGGTAATCTTTTGTTCGGCGCGGACTTGGTGGGCTTAATGATCTGTTTCACAGAGAGAATGTACAATCTCCAGTTAGACAGAACCCCAAATCAGGATTGAACCCAGGCCACTGGCGCTGTAAGGCAGCAAGTCTACTGCTGCACCAGTGTGCCACCCAATCCTTCTACACACACGTTCAATGATGTACTGCTACATTGAATAGTGTGAATCATTTCATGACTTTTCTCACTGATATCTCTGCCTAATTTTGTAGCACCATTTTATCTCATTGTTCCCATTGAGGAGTTGCAAGTAGCAGTTCCAGCCAGTCATGGTATGATGTGCCTCCCCTCTTCCCATCTCAATGTTCCCACCATCTCCCACCCTCCCTGTCGCTTTCTCCTGCTTCCTACACTCATCTCCCATCCCTGAGCCCCTAATTTCCCTCTTATCCCCCCTCTTTCCCTTCTCCCTGTCCCCTTCCAACTATATGCCTCCCTCTTGCTATTCATTTCGCTCCCCTTCTCTCCGTATCTGACACCCTTTTGTCTCCCTTTCACCTCTAGCCTTTGTCACTTACTCCACCCATTTGCCATTCACACCCCCCTCACCTGTATCCACCCATCACCTGCCAGGCCTCAGCTCACCCTCACCTCTCTTTTGCAGCTTTCTCCCCTCAATCACAAACAGCATTAAGGTTTCAAGGTCAGTTTATGGTCACATGTACCAGTTAAGGTACAGTGAAATTTGAGTTACCATACAGCCATACTAAGTGCTAAGAAGGGTCCTGACCTGAAACGCTGCCTATCCATGTTCTCCAGAGATGCTGCCTGACCCGTCGAGTTACTCCAGCACTTTGTGCTTTACTTAAGATTCCATCATCTGCAGTTCCTTCCGTCTCCAACGTATGCAAGGATGTGAGGAAAACTGTTCATGTTAGTTCTTCTCATTGTGCTTCTGTTGTTAGACTGTAGACAATGCAGAACTCTCTGATGACTAAAACTAACATTACATCAGATCAATAATTATATCATCAGGCCACACAGTAAGTAGCCCTCATCTGCCTAGTGGGAGTCTTTGCCTCATTCTCCTGCATAGAAACAAATGTAACTGAGCACGCAGCCAATTTCGAGGCAGGAGATCAAATTTTCTAATTTAATCTCTCGCATGCACATTCATTTCTGGTGCGGAGGGTAAAGAGAAATCACAGCCAACAAAAGAAATCAATCACCATTATATTTTTATCCCCACATTAGAAAAGGCCAAACACGCCCAAAAATACAACAGAAGGAAAGAGTCACTAAAACATATTATCAGTTTGTGATGATGGTAAATGTTAAAATTAACTTTGCTGTCTTTGTGAGTGAAACAGCATGCCTCAGATTACGTGGATGTTAAATGTTAACTGATCTTTTTAGAGCCTTAGTCATAACCTTAGCATACATCGGCAAATGTTGCAAACTTTTTCATCAAAAAACAAGTTGCTATAGGAGGTAATTGAGGCAGGTACTATAACAGCATTTAAAAGACGCTTGGACAGGTACCTGGTTAGGAGAGGTTTAGATGGATCTGGGCCAAACGCAGGCAAATGGAACGAGCTTAGCTGGGGCATCTTGATCAGCATGGACAACTTGGGCCAAAGAGCCTATTTTCGTGCTGTAATGTTCCATGACTAAGATCAATTTTACAATCAAACATTAGACACAAAGGGCTGGAGTAACTCAGCGAGTCAGGCAGCATTGATAGAGAACATGGTTAGGTCGGAAGACCCTTCTTAAGACTAAGATGTTTTGTTTATATACTGACTCCTACAGTTATCTTGACTACACATCCTCATATCCTGCCTCTTGCAAAGACACTGGACTCTACTCTCAATTCCTCTGTCTCTGCCGCATCTGCTCCCTGTTGTGATATTGCTGGGACTACTTTGTGTATCCACACACGGAGATGTGCGGTGACCGGGGAAGACCGGGAGACCCGACACACACGGAGATGTGCGGTGACCGGGGAAGACCGACACCCGTGGAGGTGTGCGGCAACAGGGGAAGACCGGGAGACCCGACACACACGGAGGTGTGCGGTGCAAAGAACAAATGCTGGGCCCGCAGTCATGGAGGAGACTCCAACAGGAATTAATGACTTCCATTCAGAATATTTTGCCACGATGAAGGAGCCTGAATATAAAGAGATGGTGCCAGGAGTTAATACAACATGTGATATCGCTGAGATGGATCAAGCGTTCCAACAGATGGAACTAGCTGCAGAACCTGAACATCTTGCACAGATTGGAAGTATGGAGACATTTGAATATTCTTTCACTAAATCTAAAAGAAAGTCGTATTGTGCAGAGGAGGAAATGAAATTTGTGAAGGATAAGGCTGAGATCGATTGCAAGAACCAACAAACTAAATTTTCTCTAGAGCACTATCAGGGATTGGATGAGGGCATTAAATATTCTGAGGAGCTGTTTGATGAAATCAATGATGATGATGATGACAGTACTAACATAGAGACAAGAACAGTGTTGTGCCTACCATTCTTATGTTGGAGAAGGAGAAATAAGCGTGAGAAAGAGCAGAAGGGTTCCAACTTCTTTGATAGATAACTTTGTGCCTGTAGAGATCTGTTCAAATGGAGCTATTGACCTGTTTTATAATAAGTGGAGTTCCACAAAAAAAGTTGTAAATTGTTTTGCTTGTTGATACGTTTAGCTGCTGTGTTATAACTTTTAAGCTACCTTTAATAAAAACATTATTTAAAATTTTTTTTTTTTTTAAAAAACCAAAAAAAAAAAAAACCCGACACCCACGGAGGTGTGCGGTGACCGGAGGGGGTCGGCGACCGGAGGGACCGACCACCCGCAGAGGTGCAGCGGCCAGTAAGGCCGAGGCACTAAATACTCACCCAGGCGCGTCGACCGTAGAGTCGGGACGGCCCTGGGCCCGAGGCAGCGACAGCGCGTTCGAATTTGAGCGGCAGCTGCCGGGAGCACCTGTGGGCGGGGCCAGCGGCAGCGCGTTCGAAAAGTTGAGCGACAGCTGCCGGGGAGCACCTGTGGGCGGGGCCAGAGCGCACCGCGATTACAGCAGTGCCAGCCCAGCAGTGGGAGTCCAGCAGTGCTAGCCCAGCAGTGGGAGCCCAGCAGTGCCAACCCAGCAGTGGGAGCCCAGCAGTGCCAGCCCAGCAGTGGGAGTCCAGCAGTGCTAGCCCAGCAGTGGGAGCCCAGCAGTGCCAACCCAGCAGTGGGAGCCCAGCAGTGGGAGCCCAGCAGTGCCAACCCAGCAGTGGGAGCCCAGCTGTGCCAACCCAGCAGTGGGAGCCCAGCTGTGCCAACCCAGCAGTGGGAGCCCAGCAGCGCCAACCCAGCAGTGGGAGCCCAGCTGTGCCAACCCAGCAGTGGGAGCCCAGCTGTGCCAGCCCAGCAGTGGGAGCCCAGCAGTGCCAGCCCAGCAGTGGGAGGCCAGCGGTGGCAGGCAAATCATGGTGGTGGAGCATCTAGAGCCTACACTACGTTTGATCTACACAGCACGTCTTCTTGAGGGGAAGATGTGGAACAAAATGAATATTTTGTGTTTAATGACCTGTGTAGTGATATGTGTAGTGAAAGCTTAATGTATTATATTTGATGCTTTTGTGTAAATGTATATATCTGTGGAGTGACCACACGGAGTGAGTGACCACCCGGAGATGAGTGAAATTCCGCAGAGGAGTGACCACCATGATGGCGAAAAAAGCAATTGTGTTTAGTTGTGCTATTGGTTTTGTTTGCAAATAGCAATGGTGTTTTGGTTTTGTTTGTTAAATATATTTTAGCCCTCGAATGGTAAAGAAAACAATTTTATATAAGACAAGGGGGATGTTGTAATATATAAGACAAGGGGGATGTTGTGATATTGCTGGGACTACTTTGTGTATCCAAGAACTACTTTGTATGGCTGTGTATATAAGTGATGGGTGTGATTAGGCGGTCACTCTGGATGCAGGTGGCCACGGAATAAACAGCCTGGAGTTGAGCTCCAGCAATGTAACCTTTTCACACAAGTGTACTTGTGGTCCTTCCAGAGTCACTAAAGGTACAACAGGTACCGGACCACGAAGTACAACACTCCCAAGATGTTTTTGTATACAGTTCCTTGCTTCCACATTATAATCAAACATATTTGGCTTTGTCGCCTTGTTAAACATTAATTAGTTCTATGCTGGAGCTGCGTTTGCAGTTTGTTTGCTTATTCTCTGATAAGGGCCAGAATCTTTGAATTTGCATTGCTAACAGTGCTGGGTGTGAGCTGCTTACTTGGGTTGTCAGCGCTGCCAACAAGGCACCATTTATTGTCCATCCTCACGTGCCCTTGAGAAAGTAATGATGAGCCACCATCGTGAACCTCATATTTCGCTTGGGCAGATTGCAGCCCAGCGGTATGAACATTGACTTCTCCAACTTTAGATAGTTCCTCTGTCCCTCTCTTCCCCCCCCCCTCCCCCTTCCCAGTTCTCCCTCTATCTTCCTGTCTCCACCTATATCCTTCCTTTGTCCCGCCCACCTGACATCAATCTGAAGGATTCTCGATCCGAAACGTCACCCATTCCTTCTCTCCTGAGATGCTGCCTGACCTGCTGAGTTATTCCAGCATTTTGTGAAATAAATACCTTCGATTTGTACCAGCATCTGCAGTTATTTTCTTATACTGCATCGTGAACCCTTGTAGTTCTTCTGGTTAAAGTGTCCTCTCCATGTGGTTGGGTACCATGGGTTCCAGTAATTGGACTTAGCTGGCACAAAAGAAAGGTCATATATTTCCAAGTCTAGATGGTGTGGGGCTTGGATGGGAAGAATAGTTAAAGGGGCATTCAGACTGGTGCTGAAATTTAGTTTACTATAGTTTATTGTCACGTGTACCGAGGTACAGTGAAAAGCTTTTGTTGCATGCTAACTAGTCCGTTGAAAGACAATACATGATTACAATCGAGCTGTCCACTGTGTACAGATACATGATAAAAGGAATGATGTTTAGTGCAGTAAAGCCCAATTAAAGATAGTCCAATGGTCTCCAATGAGGTAGATAGTAGCTCAGGACTGCTCTCTAGTTGTAGGTGGGGTGATTCAGTTGCCTGATAACAGCTGGGAAGAAACTGTCCTATTCTCAGAGTCTCAGCTGGTAGAGCCGCTGCTTCACAGCGCCAAAGACATGGGTTTGACCCTGACATCTTTGTGGAGTTTGCACGTTTTCCTTATGACCGTGTGGGTTTCCTCTGGATGCACCGGTTTCCTCTCACATCCCAAAGACATGCGGGTTTGTAAATTAATTGGATCCTGTAAATTGCCCTGAATGTGTAGGGAGTGGATGAGAAAGTAGGATGACGTAGAACTATGCTAGGAGTTAGGGGTTTGGAGGGAGAAATAGATCAACCATGATTGAATGGCGGAGTAGGCTTGATGGGCCGAATGGCCGAATTCTGCTCCTATCACATATGATCTTATGAATGGTAGGCCGAAGGGCCTGTATCCATACTGTATTTTTCAATCAAATCAATCAATTTCATAGAGAAGTCTCCCCTTTGGGACAAACTGTGACTTTCTGGGGACTGGAGATGTAATGGTAGGGTTGTGGCAGATGAAGGTTGAGTGCAGATGATTCTCCCGGAAAAATATGGGCTTCTGCCATTCTCCCAAGTAAACAAAACATTACATTAAAAGGTCCAAGCAAATTGAAGACTTATTATGTTTATGAAAAATAATAAGTTTAATGAGCACAGTTGTTATAAATTTAGTCAAGTTATTGACAAAATAGTTATTCAAAAATTGGTCATGAGCTATAAATTTATGCAGGCCGTGAACTTTATTCCCTCTCAGTCCAACATTATAAACATGAATCGGTGGCACAGTGGCGCAGCGGTAGAGTTGCTGCCTCACATCGCCAGAGACCCGGGTTCGATCCTGACCACGGGAGCTGCCTGTGTGGAATTTGGACCTTCTCCCTGTGACTGCATGAATTTTCTCCAGGCGTTCCGGTTTCCTCCCACTCTCAAAAGACATACAGGTTTGTAGGTCAATTGGCTTCGGTAAAATTGTAAACAAAAACTGTCCCTAGTGTGTAGGAGGATAGTGCTCGTGTACGGGGTGGTCACTGGTCAACATGGACTCGATGGGCCGAAGGGCCTGTTTCTGCACTGTATGTCTAAAGTCTAAAGTAATTGTTGATCTATATTGTTTGGTAACTTGATAACAGGCAGGAACTTGCAGCCCTGGTGGGCCCACAACCATGGCTGACTTGATTTTTTTTGCATCAGTCACTGTCAGCTTGCACTCCACAGCTGCCCTGACCCTCAGTGGTGGGATCTATGTGGCAGCAACAATGATAACACAGCTGCAGAACAGACTCCGCTGGTCAAGTAAGCTACATCCTCAGTTTCGCTGGTTGTGAAGTCATGGAGACATAGAAACATAGAAACAAAGAAAAATAGGTGCAGGTGTAGGACTTTCGGCCCATCGAGCCAGCACCGCCATTCAATATGATCATGGCTGATCATCTAAAATCAGTACCCCCATTCCTGCTTTCTCCCCATATCCCTTGATTCCTTTAGCCTCAAGAGCTAGATCTAACTCTCTCTTGAAAACGTACAGCACAGACATATAGCGCAGAGACAAGCCCATTCCAGCTGCCCATATAATTGAACCAATCTGTCTCTACGTGTAGGAAGGAACTGCAGATGCTGGTTTAAACCAGAGATAGACACAAAAAGCTGGAGTAACTCAGCGGGTCAGACAGTATCTCTGGAGAAAAGGAATCGGTGATGTTTCAGGTCGAGACTCTTCTTCAGACTGAGACTTTACTTTTCTCTTGAGATGCTGTCTGACCCGCTGAGTTACTCCAGCTTTTTGTGTTTATATTCAATGTCTCTACTCTTGTTCTCAAATCATCTTGCAACAAGAGCTAAATTGCCAATTGCGTTCCTAATTACAGGTGCTGGGAATCTTAAATAAACAGAAATTTCTGGAAACACTCAAAAGTTCAGGCAGCATCCTCGCTCAGAAAAAAACATTCCTAGTCCATAAATTCATAAGCTGTAGGAGCAGAATTAGGCCATTCAGCCCATCAGGTCTACTCCGCCATTCCCTCATCGCTGATTGCTCAACCCCATTCTCCTGCCTTATCCGCATAACCCCTGACGCCCATGCTAGTCAAGAATCTGTCAATCTCCATCGTAAAAATATCCATCGACTTGGGCGTGCTGCCTTCTGTGGCAATGAATTCTACAGGTTCACTACCCTCTGACTAAGAAATTCCTTCTCATCTCCTTTCTAAAGGTACATCCTTTTCTTCTGAGGCTATGGACTGGTCCTCGACTCCCACTAGTGGAAACATCCTCTCCACATCCACACGATAACTGTTAATATTCCAGGCCTGGTTCGGCAACTCGCATGCCCAGGAACGAAGGAGATTTCAAAAAGTGGTCCATCACAGGTACTGACCTCCCCACCATCGAAGGGGGTGCTTCCTTAAAAGGACAGCCAGCATCATCGAGGACCCACACCATCCTGCCCATGCTCTCATTTCACTCCTGCCATCGAGAAGAAGGTGTGGGATTCTGAAAACGATGACCTTCAGGTTCAGGAACGGCTTCTTCCCAACAACCATCATGCTATTTAACACTACAAACACCAAATAAACATAGAACCACGAACTGTCCATTTTGCATGCACAAAAGCACCGATAATCGATATCTAAAACTCTCATTTGTTTGTTTGTTTGTTCGTGAACTACAGCCAAAACAGTACACGATAGCGCGACAATTTTAGGCCCACCTTACTCACCGTCATCCTTTTGGTGCTAATGGGAGAAGTTTCATTGAAATTGGTGTTATATTTTAAAAGTTATTAATAATTTTAAGTTTAAATCTATCTCCTATAGAGGGAGGGGGGAGAATAAGAGAGGTTGAGGGGGATGGAGTGGGGGGAGGGGAAGGGGAGCGGAAGGGGGGGAGGGGCAGGGGAGGGGGAGGGGGAAGGGGGAGGGGGAGGGGAGAGGGGGAGGAAGGGAAGGGGGAGGGGGGAAGAGAGGAGTGGAGGAGTGGATGCTGCACCAATGCAGGAGAGGCTTGGGCCCAACGGGTCCACTTGGTCTAGTATATTATTAAAAGGCAATTTGTTGGACAATGGGAGTGTAATAGATGATTGGGACTAATTGACAACTTTTTCAAGGAGGTGGTGGGGCATGATGGGGTAAGCTATCTTCATCTAAGTTGAAATAGTTCATGGCTCTATCTTCCTGAGCTAAATGCCAGGATGGTTCAATAATCATTTTAGTTTTACAAGGCTATGAAGAATAAGAGGTTCAAAGATGGGTTACCTGACAATGGACACCTATCTGTACAAGGACAGCAGCAAAATCAAGGACAAGTCGCACCCTGGCCACTCCCTCCTCTCCCCTCTCCCATCAGGCAAAAGGTGCAGAAGTGTGAACACGCACACCGCTCGATTCAGGGACAGTTTCTCCCCAGTTGTTATCAGGCAACTGAATTATCCTATTGAGACCAGTTCTGCACTATTGTCTACCTCTTTGATGACCATCGGACTACCCTTGATCGGACTTTGCTGGCTTTACCTTGCACTAACCGTAATTCCCTTATCTGTATCATTTATCATTTATCTGTATACTGTAAATGGATCGATTTCATACCGTATATCTGAAACTAAAAACAAAATTTCATTTGACCGGATGCCAGTTCTGTTTGGTTTGCGAGGCCTGGAAGTTCATCTATTGACACCAATTCACTGCTGCAATGACAATACTTCAGGACACATTTACTGCGGCTGTTGAACCACGATTTTCCATTTTGTTTGCTCCAATAAAACGCAGAACACAGTGGCGCAGCAGGTAGAGCTGCTGATGCACAGTGCCAGAGAACTGTGATTGGTGATCGGCGTGGACACAAAGGGCCTGTTTCTATGCTGTTTCTCTAAACTAAAAGTAAAATGATTCATTTGTGTTCAATTCACTCCATTCACCCCTCTACATCAGGACCCTGCATCTGTGCATCGAGGGCGGAGGGCCTTGTTTTACCATTCATCTCTCTTCAAGAGTCAAGTATCAAATGTTTTAATTGTTGTATGCACTGGGGTATATATAATGCAACAGTAAAATTCTTACTTGCTGCTGCTTTACAGGCAGAGTTTAGGCTTTGAAGCCTTGTTAAAGTAATTATGCATGTTGGTGATCTTTTTTCCTACAAAACCTGAACAGTATGCACTTCTTCTTCTGTCAGGCTACAGTGGAAGCACAGCAGTTAAATTACCCAACCAGTAAGGTGAGCCTTGGCAGTGGTGGTGGAGCCTCGGAGTCCGACAGAGCCTCGCGGTGATGACAGTGATGGCTGTGAAGCCTCGCGGGTCGACCCGCAGTCGATGAGGGGACGGGGGAACCACCGTGAGGGAGGCAGGGGGAAGACCAAAGGAGGAGCCGGCGGGGGGTACTTTGTAACTTTGTCAGCACCATATATGGCGACTATTTGCAAACCTTGGGTATCCAAGCAAAGAATTTTCACCGTGCCTTGTCACATGTGATAGTAAAGTGAAGTATTCCATTCTATCCAGGGAATTGGTCCAACAATCTGAGGTATCTAAGACATGACAACTATGGGATTTAATCTCAGGTAATTATCTAATAACAAGGAACTGCTGATGCTGGTTAACCAAAGAAAGATACAAAATTCTGGAAAAACTCAGCAGGTCAGGCAGCATCTCTGGAGAATGTGGATAAGTGATATTTTGAGTCGGGATTCATCCCTTCCTCAAGGGTCCTAACCTGAAAGATCACCTATCCAAGTTCTCCAGAGATGCTGCCTCCGAGTCTGCACCATGGTGCAGCTGTACAGTTGTTGCCTCTCAGCACCAGAGGGTACGATCCTGATTTTCCTTGTGACCATTTGGGTTTCTTCCAGGTGCTCCGGTTTCTTCCCACACTCCAAAGACGTACAAATTTGTAGGTGAATTGGCCTCGGTAAAATTGTAAAATTGTCTTTAATGTGTAGGATAAAGGAAGGATATAGGTGGAGACAGGAAGACAGTGGGAGATCTGGGCTCCAAAGACGTACAGGTATGTAGGTTAATTGGCTGGGTAAATGTAAATATTGTCCCTAGTGGGTGTAGGATAGTGTTAATGTACGGGGATCGCTGGGCGGCACGGACTTGGTGGGCCGAAAAGGCCTGTTTCCGGCTGTATATATATGATATGATATGATAAGGGGGAGGGGAAGAGAGGGACAGAGGAACTATCTAAAGTTGGAGAAGTCAATGTTCATACCACTGGGCTGCAAGCTACCCAGGCGAAATATCCACTTCTTACCTGGTCTGGTCTCCAGCCTGTGACTCCAGCCCCATCCCAAGTGGTTGACTCCTGGAATGCCTTTGAATTTGCCTAGCAAGCCAGTTGGTCGACACGGCCTTCTCGAGGAACAATTAGGGATGGGCAATAAAATACTGGCCTAGCCAACAAATGAATGAAAGTAGCAAGGCCAGTGAGCTGGGCTGAACCCTGTCTGGAACGCAGCCAGTCCATGTGGGATCTGCGAAAGAGCTATTTCCAATGGCTTCACAGTAACTGGATGCAATGTAATCTCATGCTGCTGGACAATATCCTTTGGAAGTTACCCAGGTGGATCAATGAATCTTCTTGGAATTGTATAAACTTGCTCTTCAAGATACTTAATGGTGATGAAGACTCGTCATTCATGAACCAGTTCTCTTAAAAAGAATGAAGGAAATCATTGAGGGGCGACCTACTGGCGCAGTGCTGCCCTCCAGCACCAGAGAGCTGAGTTCAATCCTGACTACGGGTGCTGCCTGTGCGGAGTTTGTACGTTCTTGCTGTGACCACGTGAGTTTTTTCTGGGTGCTCCGGTTTATAGACAATAGACAATAGGTGCAGGAGTAGGCCATTTGAGCCAGCACCACCATTCAATGTGATCATGGCTGATCATTCTCAATCAGTACCCCGTTCTTGCCTTCTCCCCATAAGCCCTGACTCCGCTATCTTTAAGAGCTCTGTCTAGCTCTCTCTTGAATGCCACACTCCAAAGACGTACAGGTTAGTAGGTAAAATTGTAAATTGACCCTAATGTGTAGGATAGTGCTTCAGTGGTCTGAGGGCCTATTACCGCGCTGTATCTCTAAAGTCTAAAGTAAAGAAATAAAGGTGATCCTTTGTTACTGACTTTTGTCCAACAGTGAGATGTGGTGAGCAGGTTAATGTTGGTTTACACACTGCTCAGCATTGGATAAGGACTAATAGCTGTACTGCCTTGCAGTAAAAATAGAGTTATAACATGACCTTTGGACGTACGTTAGGCCTGGACATGTAGCGCCCACCCGCACTGTTATCTTCAGAAGAGATTGCAAACAGGAAACCCACCAGACCAGAGACAGCAAAGGGGAAATGGTGTGCAAACAATGTGGTGAGGCAGGCCACCTCCACATAGTCTGTCTTCAATGCTCCTTCAGTTGCACACAGGAAATAAGAGAGGGAACTGACACAAAAGACAATGTCAACACAAGGAACTGCTGATGCTGGAATGCTGTATGGAACACAAGTTCTGGGCCTTTCCTTATAGGAGTTTGTAAGAATAAGGGGCGATTTCATCGAGATCTCATTAAAACATCGTTTAATGAAAGGTCTGGATAGAGTTGACGTGGAGAGGATGTTTCCTCTAGGACCAAAGAGCACAGCGTCAGAATAAAAGGACGCCTTTAGAAGGAGATGAGGAATTTCTTTAGCCAGAGGGTGGTGAATCTGTGGATTTCATTGCCAAAGATAGCTGCGGAGATCAAGTCATTGGGTATTTTTAAAGCAGAGATTGACAGGTACTTGATTAGTAAGGGCGTCAAAGGTCACAGGGAGAAGGCAGGAGAATGGGGTTGAGAGGGAAAGAAAGATCAGCCATGATTGATTGGTGGAATAGGCTCGATGGGCCAAATGGTCTGCTTCTGCTCCTATGACTTATGAACTTATGACTTAAGAACATATGAACACAAAGTGCTGGAGTAGCTCAGCGAGTCAGGCAGCATCTCTGTAGGACATGGATAGATGACGTTTTCGGTCGAGAGCCTTCTTCAGACTAATTGGAGTAGAGAAGGAAAGCTGGAAAAGAGAGGTGGAGGGGCGGGACAATGCCTGGCAAGCTGGAAAAGAGAGGTGGAGGGGCGGGACAATGCCTGGTGGAGACACAAGGAACTGCAGATGCTGATTTACAAAGAAAGACACAAAGTGCTGGAGTAATTCATCAGGTCATGAAGCATCTCTGGAGAACATGAATAGGTGATGTTTCAGGTTGGGACACTTCTTCAGATTGATGAAGGATCAGTGGATACAGGTGAGGGGGAGGTGTGTTTGGCAGATGGATGGAGGAAGGCTGGAGATGAAAAGGAGGTAAAAGGGGATTAAAGAAGACGAAAAAGGAGTCAAGCAAACAAGAGGGTGCTGATGAGGGAAGAATAGGTGAAATGTAAAGGGGGTGGATGGAGGGGGTGGGAAAAGGGGGGGTGGGATAAGGGGATAGTGGGTGCTGGGGTCAACGACCCACCTCCTTCCAGACCATTAGTTGAGAACATGTTGAGGGAAAGGAAGGAAAATCAGATAACAGCAAGTTTACAAGTCGTACAGTCATGGAGCCATGTTGTCATACAACATGGAAACAGGCCCTTCGGCCCATCTTGCCCATGCCGACCAAGATGCCCCACCAACACTCGTCCCACCTGCCTGCGACTGGCCCATGTCTCTCTAAAGGAGGTCCCTGTTCTCAGCCCCTACAGCTGAGGAAGAGCCCCCAAGAAATACGTGGAACTGAAAGATTGATAAATCCCCAGGATCTGATGGTCTGCATCCCAAAGGAAGGTGTCATGGAAATAGTGAGTGCATGCTTAGTAATCCTGCAAAATCCCATGGGTTACGGAGCATCTGCGAATCCTGCAAAATCCCAGGGGTTACCGAACATCTGTAAACTTTTCCCATTGGTCTCAGCAGGCATTTGGAAAATTGGAGCAAAAGTGAGGTAATTTTCCTTGGTAACTGAACCAACCAAACCCTTCATCCGATGATAGACACAAAATGGTGGAGTAACTCAGCGGGACAGGCAGCATCTCTGGAGAAAAGGGATAGGTGACCTTTCTTGTCAAGGAAAGACACAAAGTCCTTTCGAATGCAAGGTCATCCATTCCTTTTCACCAGAGATGCTGTCTGACTCGCTGAGTTACTCCAGCTTTGTGTGTCTATCTTCGGTTTAAACCAGCATCTGCAGTTCCTTCCTACAGATTGTTACTGAGGCGAGAAGGTTGTTCAATGCAGTCGGAAGAATTAGGTTGAATGAGTCTGCACTGGTTATATTAAGAAAGGAACCACAGACTTACAGTGCCTAAAAATACCTCACAATATCTAAAGAGAATGTTATGGCTTTAAACTGTGTATCAGAGTTTTTATGCCATCTCTGTAATGCTTTAGTGACCAACTCAGTAGCCCAAGAAATATCATCAGGCACCACAGTACTGAAATAACTCAGGGCTCAGTGAAATAGCATCGCTTGCTAATTGAGAGTTGCTGATGGAAACAAAATAAGGTTGCCACACTACAGAAATCTTCTATTTAAAAAATGATGCGAAATTAGTGAAGGCATCATGTCACTAGATTAACGATATTTTGCACCAAATCTTTTTTTCCATGTGACTTAATTCAATCTATTTACTCTTCGAAAGCAAGTTCATTTGTCTTTTACCCAGAGTCGGGGAATCAAGAATCAGAGTACATAGGTTTTTGGTGAGAGGGGAAAAATTTAATAGAAATCCTAGGGGCAACTTTTTCACTCAGTGGGTGGTGGGTATATGGAATGAGCTGCCAGAGGAGGTAGTTGACAATAACAATATTTAAAAGACATTTGGACACATGGTCAGGAAAGGCTTAGAGGGATATGGGCCAAACGCGGGCAGGTGGGAACTAGCATGGATGGTCGACATGGATGAGTTAGACTAAAGGGTTTGTTTCTGTGCTGTATGCCTATGACTCTACAAGATACTCTCTTCCATCCAGACATCTATTTTAAGGTCATACAACTTTTCACTGTACCTTGGTCCACGTGACAATGACTTAAACTGAACTGAACGGTGAATATGCACAATTACATAAATATTATTCATCCTAATCATGTCAATAATGTTGGAACACAAGTTCTATTATTCAATAAATTGTTTTAATTATATGGAGATACTCGTGGAAGCAAGCCAGATGGTCCACCGAGTCCGTGCTGACCAACGATCGCCCATACACTAGTTCTATCCGAACCAAAGGTAGATACAAAATGCTGGAGTAACTCAGCAGGACAGGCCCTGTCTCTGGAGAGAAGGAATCGGTGACATTTCGGGTCATGACCCTTCTTCTATCCTAACCACAGGGCACAATTTTACAGAAGCCAATTAACCAACAACCCTTCACATCTTTGGGACGCAGGAGGAAACCGGAGTAGCCGAAGAAAACCCACGCGATCACAGGGAGAACGTACAAATTCTGTACAGCCAACACCCATAGTCAGGATTGAATCTGGATCTCTGGCGGTGTAAGGCAACAACTCTATCGTTGCACCATTGTGCCGACCACCATAATTGATGCATCTTAAAAATGTTTTTAGTGTTTTAAAAATCACTGCCCTGAAAAAGCAAATGACAATATCCCCAACAACACAGTATGCACTGCACCGTGAATGCTTAGTTATGATTGCCTGGGGAGGTGCCTTGGGCACAGTGGCGCATTGGTAGAGTTGCTGCCTTACAGCACCAGAGACCCAGGTTCGATCCTGACGATGGGTGTTTGTCTGCATGGAGTTTGTACGTTCTCCCTGTGACCTGCGTGGGTTTTCTCCGAGATCTCCGGTTTCCACCCACACTCCAAAAATGCACAGGTTTGTAGGTTAATTGGCTTGGTATAATTATAAATTGTCCCTAGTGCGTGTAGGATAGTGTTAATATGTAGGGATCACTGGTCGGCGCGGACTCGGTGGGTCGAAGGGCCTGTTTCTGCGCTGTATCTCTAATCTAAACTAAACTAACGGTGTCATCTCATGCCCATGCATTTTAATACAACTCCAGCCATCAGCTCCACGTAACAGGTCTGTCAGCTGCTGACTGCTAGAGCCTCTTTATCCTGCATACTCTGAAAAGTTAAATATAGCCTAAAGTATGTATGGAAACACTGTAATCACTATCCTGTTTGGCCAAGAAATAAATCATGCTTGTGTCGTGCTCAAGAATACAGTACTTAGTTGCCGAATTGTGGCTTTGCTTTTTTTCCCGCAGCTTGGTGGTTTTAGGGTGTACTTACATTAACATTCATGGTTTGTGAAGCAACCCAGTTCTAAAAGATGGAAATTGTACAGGAGAGCCAATAGATAAATTCAAGATTTCCAATACTGCTTGGAATCCTACAGTAACTCTGGAAGAGAAAACGATTGTTAGGACATAGAACATAGAACACTACAGTACAGGAACAGACAATGTTCATGCCAAACTTGATACCATGTTGAACTAACCTCCTCTGCCTGTACAAGATACAAATCCCTCCATTCCATGCCTATCCAAAAGCCTCTTAAATGCTACTATTGTATCTGTCTCTCACCACCGCCCCTGGCAGCGCGTTCCAAGCACCCACTGCTCTCTGAATAAAAAAACTTGCCCCCGCACATCTCCTTTAAACTTTGCCTCTCTCACCTTAAAGCTGTGCCCTCTAGTCTTTGACATTTGGGTTGAATCTGAACAATAAAGGTCTTTCCCCATGAATGCTGCATTATCTCTTGGCTACACCTCCACCAAGATATGCACGGGAATAACAATGAATATGAATCTATATTAGCTTTCTTGTATTTTATTCTAAAGATAACAATTGTAGTTCTCTACCATGGAATTAGATACTTCAGAAGAATGAAATATCTGAAACTTGGGAAGCGGAAGCCTGGAGAAATGGGAATTTCCTCAGAGTTTCAAATAACCTGCATTCTTTTCCATTCTGCTTTAAAACAAGGACCTACTTGGAAAACAAAATGAATATTGATATGAATATAATATCTGCTACTATTACATTATCGGATATTTTGCATCGAGCAGCATTTCCAGTTTGGCACACTTCCTTCCAATCTCATGAGTTCATCATGTGTGCCAGATCTGCCTTTCTGAAATAGACTGAAATTGCATTCCATTGGTAATTGATACTACTCTCTACGTTTACTGTCATACTTAAGTTTCGGTTCTCCAGGAGCAAGGGGGTGCTATGACAGTACCTTCCACAAAATGGCCTAATGAGACGGGGTCATTTATGCACTATTTTCAATGACTCAATGATGTAATGATGATTCAATGATACTTTATTGTCACCTTACCTAGGTGCAGCAAAATTCTTTGTTTTGCATACAATCCGGTAAAATCATACAGCAGACCTCACCTGGGCAGTACACCTCACCTGGGCAGTACACCTCACCTGGGCAGTACACAACGATGCCAGGTTAATGGCGCCGACAAAGTTACAAAAAGTTCATCAAACAGACTTATCTTCTTCTCGCGGTGGTGAACCAGGCCGAACCCCCCTTTGATCTTGGCGGCCCCTCGCCAGGACCCCCTTCAATCTCGGTGGCTCCTCACCAGGACCCCCTTCATTCTCGGCGGCCCCAGCATATCTAGTTGATAGATGTACTTTTCAACTTTTTATTTATCTTTTTTTTAGTTTCTCCATTTATTTGTCCATTTTATGTCACCCATTTATTTACTTTCAGGGCAGCACAGTGGCGCGGCGGTAGAGTTGCTGGCTTGCAGCTCCAGGGACCCAGGTTCGATCCTGACATCGGGTGCTGTCTTTGCGGAGTTTGTGCGTAATCCCTGTGACCGCGTGGGTTTTCTTCGGATACTCCGGTTTCCTCCCACATTCCAAAGATGTTCAAGTTTGTTGGTTTTTGGCTTCTGTAAATTGTCCCTAATGTGTACGTTAGAACTAGCGTACAGGTGATCACTGGTCAACGTGGACTTGTTGGGCTGAAGGGCCTGTTTCCACGCTGTTTCTCTAAAACTAAATCTTTCAGCTGGTAGTGCTGCTGCCTCACAGTGCCAGAAACCCGGGTTTGATCCTGACCTTAGGTACTGTACTGCCTGTGTGGAGTTTACATATTCTCCCTGTAACTGCATGGGATTCATCCAGGTTTTCCGATTTTCTGACACATCTCAAAGATGTTCAAGCTTGCAGATTAATTGACCTCCGTAGATTGCCCCTCGTGTGTAGGGAGTGGATTTGAAAGTGGGATAACAACGAACAAGTCTGAACGGGTGATCGCCGGTTGGCCTGTAATCGGTGGGCCGAAGAGCCTGTTTTCCATGCTGTATCACTAAAACTAAAGTAAACTAAGGAAGAGTGCAATTAGGTGCACCTTGCCACACGACCCTGACTTCAGAAACTGGTCCTGAAAGGATCACACCACGATGCAACGAGCGATCTTTCTTCAAAGGCATGAGGTATGTCCGACAAACAAACGCGGATGGACTGCTTTGCTTTCAAAATCAAAGGCCAGGTCAACCTTCCCAGAATTGTTGCCACAGGATTCTTGCAAGCTGTCTCTGCTGAGATATACCGTATATGACACCTTGCTATTCATCTTGCGGATGTCATGAAAACACCAACATCTATGCCAACAGCTGGAAGGGGCATTTTGCAGCTCTTGGCTTTCATCCATAGGTCACATACTAGTGCAAGAAGCATTCTGCTTGTTTTATGGTTATCTCTGACATGACACAGTTTAGTTTGGTTTGGTTTAGTTTAGTTCGGCTTAGTTTAGTTGAGTTGAGTTGAGTTGAGTTGAAATAAGCCCTCGGGTCACCGAGTATACGCTGACCATTGATCACCTGCACACTAGTTCCCTCTTTATCTTACACACCCAGGGGCAATTTACAGAAGCCAATTAACCTACAAACCTGCACATCTTTGGGATGTGGGAGGATACCAGAGAACCCAGAGAAAACCCACATGGTCACAGGGAGAAGGTATAAACTCCGCACAGACAGCACCGAGAGATGGGATTGAACCCGGCTCTCTGTCGCTGTGAGGCAGCAACTCTACCGCTGCGCCACTGTGCCACACTCAACATACGTGGAACATTTCTTCAGGCCATTTAAATTTGCTTGGCAAACTGATTAAAGCACTTGTTAATGGGTGATCCCAGACTGAGTTAGTCTACATCAAGGATATAGAAATATAGAAAATAGGTACAGGAGGAGGCCATTCGGCCTTTCTAGCCAGCACCGCCACTCATTGTGATCATGGCTGATCATCCAAAACCAGTAACCCATGCCTGCCTTCTCCCCATACCCCTTGATTCCGCTAGCCCCTGATGCTCTATCTAACTCTTTTTAAAATTCATCCAGTGAATTGGCCTCCATTGCCTTCTGTGGCAGAGAATTCCACAAATTCACAACTCTCTGGGTGAAAATGTTTTTTTCTCATCTCAGTTTTAAATGGCCTCCCCTTTATTCTTAGACTGTGATCCCTGGTTTTAGACTCCCCCAACATTTTTTCCTGCATCTAGCTTGTCCAGTCCTTTTATAATTTTATATGTTTCTAAGATCCCCTCTCATCCTTCTAAATTCCAGTGAATACAAGCCCAGTCTTTCCAATCTTTCCTCATATGACAGTCCTGCCATCCCGGGGATTAACCCTGTGAACCTAAGCTGTACTCCCTCAATAGTAAGGACGTCCTTCCTCAAAAAGGTTGTTTGTTTGGTGGAGAGATAAACAGCACTCTTCCTGTGCCTGCAGATCTGCCTGACCCTTTCAATAACGCCCAGTTTGAGCCTTCAATATATTTTCAGTGTGGGACAACACCATTAATGGCGATTCAGATCGGCCTCACAGAAGACATCACAAGAAGCATATTTTCCGTCTTGCCATAATACTCAAGTATTTGGGTCAGCAGAAGGCAAGAACAGCGGTGTGCATACAGAATTTCACATCCCTAAACATGATTAGTAGAGTTGTTTCATGTCACTCTAACCTACTATTTATCTGTGCAGTGATTGATTTTTTTGGGGGGAGTTCTTATCACGTGTTTATCTGCATATCGTCCATAGTCCACCGATCTTTGACCTCTGGCTTTGCCACAGGTGGACTTTGACTGGCTAAACGTATCCGTTAAATCTCACTGTTGGTTTTAAAACCCTTTCTATCCATTCTATGAAATGCTGTGGTGTTCTCTTGCTGCCTAACATTTCCATAGACATCCTTCACTCTTCATAAACATAGAACATAAAACGTAGAAGAGTACAGCACAGGAACAGGCCCTTTGGCCTACAACGCATGTGCTGAACATGATGGCAATGATGGTCTGAAGAAGGGTCTCGACCCGAAACGTCACCCATTCCTTCTCTCCTGAGATGCTGCCTGACCTGCTGAGTTACTCCAGCATTTTGTGAATAAATACCTTCGATTTGTACCAGCATCTACAGTTATTTTCTTACACTGATGGCAATACCTACTCTTATCTGCCTGCAGGTGATCCATATTGAAAAAGCTTTTTGCTGTACTTTGGTGCAAGTGATAATAAACAAAAACAAACTAAATAATATCTCTCCTTTTTCTGTACATTTATGCCTATCTGAATCCTCCTAAATGCCACTATTGTGTCTGCCTCCACCACCAGCACTGGCCGTGTGTTGCAGGCACCTCACTCGCCCCTGCATCAAGAAACTCACTCCACATATCTCCTTTGAACTTTGCCCTCTCACCGTACAGTGACCGTAGTGCTGCATGTTATATTTCACATTGAATTTGATTGAATTGGCTGATTGAAAGATGCAGAATGGAAACAGGCCCTTCACCCCACCAAGTCCACGCCAACCTTCGACCACCCATTCACATGGTCAATGTTACCCCACTTTCGCATCCCATCCCCTACACACTGGGGGTGATTTTGCAGAGGCCAGTTATCGTACAAACGCACACCTCTTTGGGATGTGGGAGGAAGCCGGAGTACCCGGAGGAAGCCCGTGCGATGCAGGGAGAACGTGCAAACTCCACACAGACTGCACCTGAGGTCAGGATTGAACCTGGATCTCTGACGCCGTGAGGCAGCAGCTCTGCCAACTGCTTCACTCTGTCAACAATCCTTTTGTTTTCACAAATATTGCTTCTGTAGGTTTACCTAAGTTCATATACAGTGCACGGAAGTAAGAGCGATTTTGTAAATCGTGTTTTGCCAGTTTGTTGCATGAACTTGTACTATTGTGTAACCTGAAACAACGACGACATGCTTGTGGAAACTACTTGCAGGTTGAATGGAGGAACTATTTGAGCAGTTATAATGATGATGTTTCTGCCACGCCTTCTGTGTGGGAAGATCGCGAAAGTATGATTCAGCTTAAAAAAACACTTTGTCACATTAACGTTAAGACCAAAACTCCCACATCTTTGACTCATAGTAATTGCCGTCTAACATAACATGTGAAAGACAAATGACTCATTGATAAAGAACACTTTTGAGTCACACCTGAAAAGAACCATGCTGTAAAAATCAAAGTTAAGCCTCTTTGCTACATTTAATTCAAAAGGCTTTTACACCAAGCTGTTACTAACCCAAGATTAGTTTGAAATTATTGTACGATAATCGTGAATGTTATAAATAGCTGAACTATTTGAGGGATATTTTGTAGTCATAAACTGCTGATTGTTCTTGTTCAGCAGCAGTACTAAAGTCATGTCATCTTCAGGCTGCGAAATGATGGAATGCCAAGACTAACTTAATGGATTTAGGACAAACCACAAAGTGCTGGCGAAACTCAGCGGGTCAGGCAGCATCTGTGGAGGGAATAGACTGATTACTTTTCGGGTGGCGAGCTTTCTTTAGATCAACTGAAGCGGGAGGAGAAAGCAAGCTGGAAAAGAGAGGTGGTGACCTAGACAATGCCTGGCAAATGATAGGTGGATACAGGGGTGGAGGGGGTGGTTGATGGGTGGAGTAAGTGACAAAGTCTAGAGATGAAATAGAGGCACAAGGGTGTCAGACAAGGAGCAAAGAGGAGTGAAATATAAAGCCAGAGAGAGGGATAGAGGTGGAAGGACAGGGGGTAGAGGAATGAAAGGCGATAAAAGGAAAATTAGGGACTCAGCGATAGGATGTATAGGAAGGAACTACAGATGCTGGTTTGCACCGAAGATAGACACAAAATGCTGGAGTAACTCAGCGGGACAGGCAGCATCTCTGGAGAGAAGGAATGGGTGATGTTTCGTGTCAAGACCCTTCTTCAAATCAGGTCTGAAGAATCACCCATTCCTTCTCTCCAGAGATGCTACCTGTCCTGCTGAGTTACTCCAGCATTTTGTGTCAACACTCAGGAATAGGAGATGCATGAGGGAGGGGAAAGGAGCAGGATGACTGGGGGGTGGATGGGAGATGGAGGGAGAAATGGATCAATTTAGATATTATTGTTCAGTTGAGAACTTTTCTCTTGATATAAACCTCTTCAGGAAATCCAGTGTAAACTCTGCTTACTGCTCGCTGGTGAGCTTAAATAACCCGCATTCATTTTCACTTTCAAATACAACAAATTAAATATTCAGTCTGATTTTGAAATAACTTTTTATCTCTAGATAGAAAACAGCATGTACCTTATCAGGAAGATACATGTTTCTGTGTAAAGATGCGGTTTTTGTCGCATGACGCTAGTAAGTTTGACCCCATGTAAAATATGCACTACAAATGGAAATTTCTGTTCTTTTTAAAAACAACAGTTAATACAGTGGCACAGCTGGTAGAGTATTAGATGTTAGACTTTAGAGATACAGTGTGGAACCAGGCCCTTCAGTCCACCGAGTCCACGCCCACCAACGATCACCCTGTACGATCATCCTGTACATTAATACTATCCCGCACACTAGGGGCAAGTTGCAATTTTACCAAAGCCAATTAACCTACAAGCCTGTACATCTTTGGAGTTTGGAATCGGTGGGCGGAAGGGCCTGTTTTCATGCTGTATCTCTCTGAACTAAACTAAACTAAACTAAACATGAAGTCATAAAACTTGTGCTATGCATCTTCCACCAGAGCACCCAGAGGAAGCTCACACGGTCACAGGGAGAACATGCAAACTCCACACAGCATCGTAGGTCAGGATCGAACTTAGATCTCTGGTGCTGTGGGGCAGCAGCTTTACCAGCTGTGTCACTGTGTTAACTAATTTTTTCTATTTACTTTGAGCAGCAGCCAAAAGCGGATTGGCCTGATGAAAAATCAGAGAGAGAGTCATAAAGAACAATAACAGGTTATGCTGACTATTCAAGTATTTATCCAATTTTATTTTATTTCAAGTCAAGTCAAGTTTATTTGTCACATACATATATACAAGATGTGCAGTGAAATGAAAGTGGCAACGCCTGCGGATTGTGCTAAACTACAAAACAGAATAGAATATTATTTTTTTTAACACAAAAAATAAATTAATACAGTAAATTAAATTAGTCCCTGGTGATATGAGAGTTAACAGTCCTGATGGCCTGCATTCCTAACAATATCTCCCAGTTTCTACTGTTTATTTATATACCAAGGGCCATTTACAATGGCCAATGAGCCTACCAACCCGCACATCTTTGCGTGTATGAGGAAACCGGGGCAACCACAAAGAACTCACAAAGTCACAGGGAGAACATGCAAACTCCACACAAGCAGCACCAGAAGTCAGGATCAAACCTGGGTCTTTCAAGCTGTAAGACAGCAGTTTACTCGCTATGCCACTTGTCACCCTATTGCAGGTGGTGGAGAACTAAAGTCTTGACATTGCACATCAATGTATGGAACAAGAATGAAGGACTACCACTTAAATTGAGCCTTTAGTGAATCCAGGATGTCGTATAGTGACTTATAACTCTTAATGAAGAACTTCTTAAGTGTGGTCATCAACTACCAAGGTAATTTTAGTCATGATGTCATTTGCTTCAGCCTTTGAGTATTACAATAAGAACTGGAAGGGATCATTAGATCTGATAAACAGCATCTCTTTGACTTCACGGTTTTGAATATTTTACTGCGGTTTTTATTGTGTGCATAAAAATAGCTTATAAATTATTTAATATATCCATTAGTGCATCCGCTTGAATGACCTGGTGTACCAGAGCATTATTTCATCCTCAATCTTCCACAATTTGCACTTGAGGTCTTCAGTGTTTTATCGAAAGACTGTGCCGAGCAAGTTATGGGTATTTTCCCACTCAACATCATCGGACCACTTAACTCCGGTTCCATTTAAGCAGCTAGTACAATATTGGAAGCAGTCTTCAAACAAGTCATTCACTATTCACATTGGTTGCAGTTAGTTTGTGAACTGGGAGCCTTGAGGAAAGCCCAGAGGAAAGAACAAGCTTTAACTCAAAATCTGTACATTTCTTTCTCTCTGAGTTCTTCTGCAGTATTTGTGATCCCAGGCTGGCTCAGAGGAAGAACTCTTTTCTATTCTGGCATTTAAGAGGCTTTTAGATAGGCACATGGATAGAGGGAATGGAGGGATATGGATCACATGCAGGCAGATGAGATTCATTTATCTCATCATCGCGTTCAAAACGGACATTGTGGGCCAAAGGGCCTGTTTCTGTGCTGTTCTGTTTGTTCTATGTTTCTTGTATCCATCGTGGCTTTAATTGGCAGTCACAACTGGGAAGCTAAGTTCTGAGGCAGAAGGCCATAAATTCAAGCCTCATTCCCGATGCTAGAACTTTGTGTACTATTGAGGGAATACCACTACATTGTTGGAGATAAATGGGATCAGGAGACTCTTTCAGGTAGGACATTATCCTTAAGTGGCCAATCTCACATTTGAGGTAAGTAAAGAATATACACAACAATATTTATGGATAAGTAATGCATTTTCTTGGTGTCCTGACCAACATAACTTCAACAGATCAATTGGTAATTTAAAACAGTGTATGAATCTGCAGTCTATATTACAACAGTGATAAAAATTCTTCATTAGTCAGGGCATGGCTAGGATGAGGTCAGGAAAAATGCTTTCTTTCTCGATCAATTTGAAAACAAGAAGAAATCCAAGGGAGAGGATTTATGTACATTTGGAAATGCAGGGATTGATCAGGGATAGTCTGTGTTGTTCGGTGCAGGGGGTATCCTGTCTCACTAGTTTGATTCGCCTTTTTGAGAAGGTAACTCAAAAGATTGGTAAAGGCAGGATGGTAAGCATTGTCTACGTGGAGTTTCAAAAGGCAGTTAACAAGGTCTCACATGGTGGGCTGATCCAGAAAGTTAAGGTACACGGGATCCAAGGTGAGCTGACTAATTAGATCCAAAATTGGTTTGGTGGTAGTGGTGGAAGGATGCTATTTTTGATTGGAAGTCTGTGAATATTGATGTACAACAGGGATCGGTGTCGGGACCCATTCTTGTTTGTAACATATTAATGACTTGGATGTCAATGTAGGAGGAATGATTAGCAAGTCTGCAGGTGACACAAAAGTCAGTTTGGTCGCATGCAGTTCTGGTGGACCTATTGCAGGAAGAAAGTCGAAGCTTTGGAGAGGATGCAGAAGAGGTTTGTGTAGGAAGGAACTGCAGATGCTGGTTTAAACCGAAGATAGACACAAAATGCTGGAGTAACAGCGGTACAGGCAGCATCTCTGGAAAGAAGGAATGGGTGATGCTTCGGGTCGAGACCCTTCTTCAGTGTGCTGCCTGGATTAGATGATATTACCTATCAGGCAATGGATATGCAGGAAATGGAGCAATGTAGATCATGTGCAGGCAGTGGAGATTGGCTTAACTGAGCATCATGTTCACCACATTGTACGCTAAAGCTTTTCACTGTACCTCGGTACACATGACAATAAACTAAACTAAACTAAACTTAACTAAACTAAACCAAACTAAAGGGCCTGTTCATTCTGCTGCACAGTTCTATGTTCTACTTTCCAAAGGCTGGTTAAGGCTGCAGCAGGTCATGGTGGACCTAAAGTTGGGCAGGGCATTGACAGATGGAATTTAATCCTGACAAGTGCCAGGTAATGCAGTTGGGAAATAAAATAGGTGTAGGACTTATACAGTAAATGGTTGAGTACTGAGGAATGCTAATGAGCAGAGAGATCTCTGCATTCAAATCCATTATTTTCTTATCCAAAGTGGCAATACGGGAGGCCATGATGGTGAGGAAAGTTTATAATATGGTTTAGGCACACAACATAAAAGTTGCGAGACAATGTTGCAACTTGACAAAACACTGGTTAAGTCACACCTGGAGTATTATGTGCAACACTAAAGGACGGATGTGGGTGCATTGCAGAGATTCACCAGAATATTACCTGGATTGGAAGACTTTGGTTGTGGGAGAGATTGGATAGGCTTGGCTTGTTTTTCTTGGAGTGAAGGAGGCTGAGATGTCACCTGGTAGAAATACTTAAGATTATAAGAGGCATTGATAGGGGAGATGGTCAAGAACTTTTTCCCAAGGTAGGAGTAACAGAAACAAGAATGCATATGTTTTAGGTAAGAGATAGGAATTTTAAAAATGATTTGCAGGGAAAGTTAAAACCATTTAAACAGGCAAGGCCTGGGGGGGATACAGACAAAATGCGGGCAAATGGGATCAGCATAGATGGGCAATGGTCGCCATGTGATGGGCTGAGGGGTTTGTTTCAATGCTGTACAATTCTATGACTGTGAAACTTGGCTGTGTTTCCTACATTGTAAAGCAGCTACACTTCAAAATTACATAATTGGTTGTAAAACAGCTGTAGTTGTGAAAGGTAGTATATTAATACAATGTGGGTTATGGAGTGATCGTGAATGGTGACTAGAATGATCGTTAATATTGACTAAACATGATAGGACATCTTTTATACCTTTGGTGCATTTCCTTTCAAAGCTGAAGCAGTTTACGTAATTAAAATGGGAAATTACAGTTTAGTAGAGTGCATGTAGTTAATTTGTGCCTATGTATCTATCATCAGAGCAAAACCATATCTCATTCATTTCTGTCTAGGCAAGGTTAAATTGTTGAATCTTGTCTTCAACTGCCTGTGATCAGTGCTATAATGCAGGCACACAATGGCACAAGATACCAATACTAATCAAGAATCTATACCCATGTTGTTCTTTATTTTAATTGAACATTTCCTATCAGGAAATGTACGCAAACTGAGAATGCTGAAATTAGTTCCTTCCTTGCCGCATTGTTCTGAGTAAGAACTTGGTTTCAGTATGTACAGTATGTGTGATGTGGGACTGTTCAAAGAAATCTGCTGTGCATGTCATTTCCTGCTTTTGTCATTACTGCTATTGTCTGGAACAATTTATCTTTCACCTCGGGATAAACTGAGTGAAATTGCCATTTTCAGATCGCTCTTGAAGATAGCATATTTTCTGTGCACTTTGGAAACTAACACTATAATTTCATTTTCTGGGTAATAAACTTTGATTGAACGGTTTACTCAGTCATATTGTTCAGCTTGTCTCTTGCTGTGCAAAAGTAGGCGTGAAAACGTCCCCGTTTTCATTACTACACATCTGTCAATAGTAACGCGCGTTTAGTTTAGCTATACAGCGTGGATAAAGCCCCTTCAGCCCGCTGAGCACTCTGACCATTGGTCATCTGTTCACACTAGTTCTGTTATCCCACTTTCTCATCCACTCCCGACACACAAAGGGGCAATTTACAGAGGCCAATTAACCTACAAACCTGCACGTCATTAGGATGTGGGAGGGAACTGGGGGGAAACCTATGTGGTTCTCCCCATAGGGAGAACATGCAAACTCCATATAGACAGTACCCCAGACCAAGATTGAGCTTGGGTCTCAGACGCTGTGTGGCAACAACTCTACCAGCTTTGCCACTGTGCCGCCTTGGGATTTAATATATGCTATTGAAGTTGCTAAGGAGATGTGTATGGAATACCAGCAAATTTTCACCAAAGCTGCTTAAATCATAATGTATTTATTCACAAAATGCTGGAGTAACTCAGCAGGTCAGGCAGCATCTCCCGAGATGCTGCCTGACCTGCTGAGTTACTCCAGTATTTTGTGAATAAATACCTTCGATTTGTACCAGCATCTGCAGTTATCTTCTTATAAATCATAATGTAATTTGTTTATTGTTAATGATATATTTCACCTGCACCCCCTACACCTCACCCCCACTCCATTCTATAACCTACAGAATCTTGTCTAATTATAATAATCCAGAACGACACTGAGCCATGTGCAGGACTCAACTGGATGTTGCCTTTAACTTTTCTCCTCCAGACTCTCCCTGCTGGTAAACTAATAGTATGGCACACCACAGACAGGTAAGAATAACAAATTGCACAAATCAATATACAACACTCCTTTCCTTAAATTAAACTTATTTTAACAGAAGTAATACTCATTGTAAGTACTGATACCTTGGACCTGGAGTTTGCAGGTGTGTTTTGTTGGGATTATGGTTTTGAAGGCATCTCTAGTCTCCTAGGCATTCCCCATTCCCATCATTCCGCAACTCCTAGCAACACTTTCAGCTGAGATCAGAAACCTCCTTCCATCACTTCCCTATTCGTCACCTCTCTCTACTTCTTTAAAATCCTGCTTAAAATACACTGCTGACCGATTCTCAGGCACCTGAACTTATATCACTTTTTGTTCATCTTCATTTTCGTTTGAATTCATGCTTGCAATTTTTTTCTACATCTAAATATGCTATATAAATATTGGTAGTGTTTGTTAGGGTTGTAAAGACATTCTGAATCAAGTGTATTTTGTAAGCTTCAAGAAAATCTCCAAAATTTCAGTCCCCAAGCAAAATAGTGACCTGTTCTCTATGACTACCACATAGTGGCTCCAATAACAAACAAAATGAAGCACTTTGCAAAAATGGTAATGGCACACATCTGTGCCCATCTTTCAGATAATCTAGACCCCTTGCAATTTGTGTCCATGAAACATGAGTCTTTGCAGGATGCCACCATTCTTGCACTACATACAGCTCTGGATCTCCTTGGCAATAGAACACCTACGTCTGGACGCTAGTCATTGACTACAGCTCAGCCTTCAACACCATAATTCCAAATAAACTCATACCTAAATTTCTGGACTTTTTGGGCCCTTCATCTGCAACTGGCATCTGGTCTTCCTGACTAGCAAATCGCCATCAAATAGAATTGGTCATAGCAATCTCTCCATCCTGAGCTTCAATGTTCCTGTTTCTCAAGGTCGTGTTCTCAGTTCCAACATCGAGCCCCCCATTTCACCTTTTATTCCCTCCTTTCCCTAACCCTTTTGTCTCCTTTTCACCTCTAGCCCTTGTCACCCACTCCGCCCATCTACCAATCACTCCCCCTTCACCATTCAGGTTTTGTCCAGCTCCCACCTCTCTCTTCCAGCTTTCTCTCCCCCTCCCCCCCACCCCAAATTCTAAAATTGCTTTACAAAGACAATTGTGTCAATGGGTCTGAAGAAGGTTCTCAACCCGAAACATGGTATGGCCATTGCCTCCACTGATGTTGCCTGGCCCACTGAGTTCTTTCAGCACTTTTGTGTTTTGCCCAATTATCTCTATACTGGTTCAATCAGTTTCTCTGCCGCAGTGGCTGAACCCTCCTTTGCAATCATATGCATGGTTTATATGTAAATTTAAGACAGTGCAAATTTCAATGATTTCACGTAATTTAACCTGTGCACACTCTACGTCCAAAAGCGACCTTCAGCCCTCCCCTGGTCTGGTCTATCCGCATCACGTGCCCGAGCTAAATAATCTCTTGGGTTGGCTCCCCCACAACTCTGTTTTGGTACAATCTCCAATGCACTCGCGTATTGAAGCCAAATCCATGTTTGCCAGAACAAACAAAACATTTTCGGGCATTGAATCGAAGCGTGGAGATTTTATAAGCGCGCGTTGATTTTAATCTTGTCGAGTAAGGCCGGGGAAAGCAGTATAATTGACGATTGAGGCGACGTAAAGAGATGGTCTCCCCCCGGGCCCGGGAGTTGGTGCTGCCCGCGGCAGAGCACTGGCCGACGCTCAGTTCATGCCGGCCCAAGATGGCCGAGGATCGGATCGGGTTGTGGCGGCGGCAGCAGCGACTCACCAAAGGAATATGATGACAAATTACGCTTGAACTTTTTTTTTTTTGACTCACTCATATATTAAAAGAAATCAACGCCCCCCCTCTCATCTTCCCTCCCTCCCTCCCTCTCTCTCTTTTTCCCCCCGCCTCTTCCTCCCCTCAGCTCTTCCATTTCGTGTCTCTGTTTTCCACCCTCGTATTTATATGTGTGTGTGGGTTTTTTTTAAAATTTGTCCCCACCGAAACCTTTTTCAAGACGTAGCATGATAGTGCTAGGAAGAAAATGGGTGAGAAGCACGAACTGCGTATTAAAAGCCCAGTGGGTGTGGAAGCTGCTGTGTATCCTTGGCCCTTGCCGGTCTATGTAAGTGTTCGCGGGCTTTGCCTTTGCTTGGGGCGGCGGGGAGGGGACGGGGTGGCGCGGGTTCGGGCCCGGGCTCGGGCCCAGCACGAATTTAATTGAGCCGAAAAGATGTGGAAGGACGGCAGCCCATATCACCCCTCTCTTCCCCTTCCCCCTCACAACCGATCCCCCTATCTCCTCGAAATTATCTCCCCCCCCCCCCCCCCAAGACAGGCGGCGTTTCTGACTGTAAATATATGCGGGCAAGTTGCGTGTGTGTTTGAGGAGGGAATGTCCTGAGGAGCCGGTGTCCCCCGGCTCTCTCTTTGTCTCAGTCAGAGCCTTTCCTCTCTCCTTCACCCCCCCCCCCCCTCCCCTCTCTCTTTTTCGGCTCAGTTAATTCGAGCTGGAGCGGCCATGCTTAAGGTTTTAAGCGGTGGTTTATTTTTAAATGATTCTTAAATTAAATGTTCACGGTGGTTTTGCCGGATTGTTTTGCTGAGGTTATTGCTAAACAGGGCGGACAGTCCCTTTTGTGTTGGAGAGAGAGGGAGGCAGGGCAGGCTGCAGTTTTGTCGGTGTACAGAGAGTGTTGTTGGAGGGGCTCGGGCAGTGTGTCCAGGGAGGGAAAAACTTTCCATTCCCTTTCCAAAAGCTGCCTGGTCGGCTGAACGAGCGGTATTTCCCCCCCCCCCATAGAAGCTGCCCGACCGGCTGAATGGGTAGCATTTCTCTCCACAGATGCTGCCTAACCCTCTGAATGGGCAGGATTTCCCTCCATAGAAGTTGCTCGACCGGCTGAATGGGTAGCATTTCTCGCCACAGATGCTGCCTAACCCGCTGAGTTCCTCCACCTTTTAATGTCCCCCCCCCCCCCATTGATTTGCGAATAGCTTCAGTCACTGACATTTATTACAATCTTAAAGGTAAATGTGATCCTGAGCTGACGTTTTGTTTTGTGCTGACCTGTTTTAGATCGGACTCCCAACTCTATATATTATACTTATGATTGGTGGAGTAGGGGGGGGGGGGGTCTACTCCATCAGTATGAAGGGTCCCGACCCGAGCACACGTTGCCTGTCCATTCCCTCCACAGATGCTGCCTGACCCGCGGAGTTACTCCAACAATTTGTGTTTTGCTTATTGAGTAGCGAATGGCTTTAGTCACAGGCATTTGTTGACAGCCTAAGATAAATGTGACCCCATGCTGACTTATTTTGTGCTGACCTGTTTCAGAGCGGCAGGCCCGGCTCAACATATTAACACGGTTGGGTTCTCAGTGAGCCGTTTATGGAAGTGTAATCTCTACTTTCAGTTTATAACAGTTTACCACGTGCTTTTTTTTCTCCCCTGTCGGCAGCTTTGACTATTCTGCACGGTTTTGTGTTAAACTCTGATCACGATTCCATGCTAGTATGGAAACTGTCTCTGTTTGCTGTCTGTTTTGACTTCGGAATGACTGGAATTCATGAGCGATTGTTTTTTTTCGGGCGTGTGTCTACTCCCAGTGAAGTTTAGATAGAGCGACCACATTCTTATCTTTAAAAAAAACAACTCTTGTGTTAAAGTTGCCATGTTTTTTTCTGCACGGCAATCAAACGATACCAGCCTGGGTGTCGATGTTGCTTGCGCCAATGGTTTGATGACCAGGCGTTGTTATGGTTTGATCGTACACTGCTCTGCTGACGTTCCTGCAGGCAGTGGTGGGAGGGGAGATTCGCTGATCGGCATTACACAGCTGTTGGCTCAAAACCTTTCCATGTTCGTCAGGTTAAGGGAAAAGTCGAGGGGTTTTCCCTGCCTAGATTGAATATTGTCTTGCGTTAATGTCTTATTGCCAATAAAGCCACATAATGTTAGAACGTAATCACACCGTCATATTTTTTTAGAAATGTAGTGCTCTTACGAACTGATTCAGTTATGAATCACTTTCGTTATTATGTTGAGACAACTGTTTGTATTTTCGTTTTTCCCCCACAATTTACTAAATGTATGTGCCTGTGTAACGCCGTTGCCATTGTAAGAGTAACACAACCTTTGTGAACAATGGAGTCATACAGTAAGTTATTACAGGATATTGGAATGAATTGAGGTCATCTGACTTATGTTTAATGGGTTTGGAGCAAATAGGGCTTTGGCGAGACTGAGACTGCATCTGTAGTAACGTGTGCATATTTAGTCTCAACCAGAAGGATATACTTGCAATAGATGGAGTGTAAGAAAGGTTCACAAGATTCATTGTTAATGGGGGCAGGTTGCTGCATGGGGAAGATTAAGCAGTCTTTCCACGTGGTGGCATAGCTGGTAGATCTACTCTGAGTCATAGTTCCAGTACTGTCTGTGTGGAGTTTCCCTGTTCTCTTTGTGACCATGGATATACACCCCCACCCATACTCTTACTTCCTTCCACATCCCAAAGATGCGAGTTGGCAGGTTAATTGGCTGTTGTAAATTGCCTGTCAGAGAGTGGTAGAATTTTTTTGGGGGGGGGGGGCAATTGATGGGAATGTGGGGGTATTATTCTGTGAGCTGTCATAGATTTAGTCTCGTGTCATAAGAACGATTGGAAAAACCTATGTAGAATTTGAGATATTACCTCACTGATCCATTGACTTTTTAATAGGATTGACGCAGGGATAATATTTCCCCAGTTGAACTTTCTGGATCTGCAAGATCCCAGCGTCAAGATGAGGAGTTGGCAATTCAGGACATAGTTATGAGACGTTTCTTCATTGAGAGGATAGCAAAACTGGAATTTTCCACTCGAACTGTTGAGGCTTAGTTTCCAAATAGATTCACGCAGAGATAGATTTTTCAATGGAACATTTGGATAACAAGGAGAACTTCTTACGACTCCTATTTATTAACTCTAGGTCTGCCTTCAACACCATAATCCTATCCAAAAACATCACCAAAATCTGGGACCCAGGAGTCAGCCACTGGATCGTCAGCTTCCTGTCCCATTGACCACAATCAGTGAGGATAGGTGACAAAACATCCTCGGATGATAATTTTCACCCCAGTGTCCTACAAGAATAGATTCTCAACCCCTTACTGTACACTCACGACTGTGCAGCCAAATTCTGCTTAACTCCATTTCTATGTTTGCCAATTCAACCATCGTAGTGGGTCAGAACTCAACAAGACGGAGTACAGGAAGGAGGTAGAGAGCTTAGTAATATGGTGTCAAGACAACACCTACAACCAAGTCTCAGCAAGATGAAGGAGCTAATTATTGACAAAACTCGAGAGCTTTGAAATTCCCTAACATTTAAGGTGTAAATATCATGGACTAACCATATTGAAACTAAGGCTAAGAAAGTATACTGATACTTCTACTTCTTCAGAAGATTCAGGAAGTTCAGAATGTCTTGAACGACTCTTACCAACAACCTTTACAGATGTACCATAGAAAGCATCCTAACAGGATGTAGTACATATCGGTTTTGTAACAGTTCTCCCCAAGACTGCCAAGTCTACAAGAATTGTAGAAGTGGCATAACTATCACACGGATCAACTTCCACCACCACCCACTCACTGCCACCTCCTGTCCACATTTCATATACATTGTGTTGCCTCTGAAAAGCAGCTAACATAATCACAGGCCATTCACATCCTGGTTATTCCCTCTTCTCTCTTTCATTGGGCAGAAAATATGAAAGCAAGTACCACCAGATTAAGGAACAGCTTTTTTTACTGTTGTTATCAGTCTATGCAACAGTCCTTTCATTGAGTAAGGGTGTAGTTCCGATTTCCCAACCAATTTCATTGTGGCCTTGCACTCTGTTTTAATCTGCAATTTCTCTAAGTGCAATGTTATAACACTGTACACTATATTCTGTACTCTGATATTTTTTCCCTTTTTGCACTACCTGTTGTACTTGTGAATGGCTTGATTGTACTCGTGTATAATATGGTTTGACTGGATAGCATCCAAACAAAGCTTTTCACTGTATCTTGGTACATGTGACAATAATAAACCAGCACCAATAAAAGATCAGCCATGACCTAATTGAAAGATGCAATGTATGTGAGGGGCTTATTGGTCTACCCTGCATTTATTTTTCTTCATGTCACGTTTGCAGTTATTTACACAATTTACTTTATTGTGTAGAAAGCACTTAACTACAAACTACAAGGTGTTACATTCCAGTATTCATTTTGTTTTTTTGAAAAATGTGAAAGGGAGATAAACATTTGGCAAGTTTCAGCAGGAGTTAATTAAACTTATTGTGGCTTATGGTTCAAGTAATACTTATTGAACTTTGTAAACTTAAAATGATTCCCTTGTGAAGCTTATTTTGAGGATCCAAGTAGTTAAAATTAGAACTGTGATGTTACACAAAAACAAAATGTACCTTTCATGTTTTGGTTCTTGCCTCCCACAAAGTTTTGAGCTAAAGCTTCAAGGCAGTCTTGTATTAGAGTAATGGGCTAAGTTAATATTGTGTTCAATTTCTTGGAATATTCTAATATGTATCCAATATGTGCATCCCACTTACAAGTCCTTGAAGCTTCTCTTGTGGGATAGAGTGATGTTTTATGATAAATATAGCTACCAGCACACACCAGATAGAAAATGTGACCTATGATGATACCAGTGAAATTTAACTTTGTTTGGAGGTTATATTGCTAAGCGATGGTAATAATTTCTACCTAGAGCTCTCTCCATTTGGAAAAACTTTAAACAATTCTCAATACATTATAAAGAATTATCTATAGCAACTTGCATTTATATAAATGAACAAAAATAAACTATTGCCTCAACATAAAAGTAATGTGTTTATAGTGCAAAAAACAGTGCTTGGGGGGGGGGGGTCAAGCAGCATCTGTGGAAGGAAATCAGTCCCAAGGTTCCCAACCTAAGACATCATCTGTCCACTTCCCTTCACAGATGCTGCCTGACCCGTGGAGTTTGTCAGCACCTTTTCTTTGCTCAATATTGCAGTATCTGCTGTCTATGTAAACTATATGTTGTCTATCTAACTTCCCAAACTGCTAGTATGATCATGAAGAGAATTGAGTGCATGTGATAGAAGGTTTTGTTTAAAAATACAATACAGGTTTTATGAAATTGGTTGACTGAGCAGGGTTGCTGAGTGGGAGTGAGATGTATAGTTGGAATTGTAGAGCTCAGTGCTGGATATGCTTGACAGGCCTCTGTGCATGTTTATTTTTCTCCTGAAGACATTGAGTGTTGATTTTTGGGAGTGAGGTATTTCCACAAGGAGGCTACCTCAATGTATGACCTCAAGGTCGGCGCAGTAGTAGAGTTGCTGCCTTACAGCACCAGAGACCCGAGTTCGATCGTGACTAGCGGTGCTGTTTGTACGTTCTCCCCATGACCTCGTAGGTTTTCCCTGGGCGCTCTGGGTTTTTTCCTACACTCAAGACATACAGGTTTGTAGGTTAATTTGGCTTTGGTAATTGTAAATTGTCCCTAGTGTGTAGGATAGTGCTAGTGTATGGTGATCGGCGTAGGCCGAAGAACCTGTTTCCGTGCTGTATCTCAAGTCAAGTTTATTTGTCACATACACATACATAAGATGTGCAGTGAAATGAAAGGTCACCCACAGTCCAGCAATAGAGGAATAAAAATAAGCAATAACACACAATCACAACCAACACAAAAAAAAAAAAAGAAACATCCATCACAGTGAGTCTCCTCCAGTCACCTCCTCACTTTGATGGAAGGCCAGAATGTCTTTTCTCTTCCCCTGCCTTCTTCTCCCGCGGTCAGGCTGTTGAAGTTGCCACGTTCCAGGCTGTGCCGGATGGTGAAAGGTCTGTAGCGGACTGACCCAGCCCCGCGATCCGGGGCGGGCGAAGATGCTGCCGCTGCCGCTGCACGTCGGGGCGGGCGTGGCTCCCGACATTGAAGCCCCCGCCGGGCGGAGAAAAATCCCACGGCCTATTTCAGGCAGCGCCGGACGGTGAAAGGTCCGCAGCGGGTCGACCCAAGCTCCCGATGTCGGCCCCCACCCAGGGGCCTGCGAGCTTCTGACGTCCATGCGGCCTGCGCCGGAGCCTCCGAAGGCGAGTCGCAGCCGCTCCCGCAGCGCCTCCACAGCCTCCGAAGGTAGCCAGCTCCGCAGATGGTAAGCCCGGTCCGCGGACTCTGCGAACCAGAGCCCAGGTGGTCCCAGGTGGAGGCCGCCAGCTCCAGGTGGAGGCCGATGGTAGGCCGCAGCGGGAACGGAGACACGACCCAGAAAAAAGGTCACGTCTCCATTCGGAAGAGACAATTTTACAGTCCCCCCCCCCTGCACACATAGTACACAACCACAAAAAAACTACATCACATCTAAACACTACAATTAAGACAAAAAACAACATAAAACACAAAGACAGACAGACTGCATGTGAGCCGCAGCTGCTAGGACTAAACTAAACTAAAAGTAGTAAATTTTGATAGACACATCCTCTTTAGTTGAAACATGTGGACTGACATACATCTGTAATTTGTGTAGTTTCCAGAGTACAATTAGGCAGCAGTGAAACACTTATTAATTCCTTATCATTCATTTAAGTCTGGAGCTGATGGCCATCCATGTACAGTTGGTTTGCCTTTGGGGCATATAAACTCGTACTTTTACTCAGTTGATCATAAGGCATTGCAGTCCTTGAAAGCATGTGATCCCCACTTTATAATCAATTAAATTATCAGTTAAATTATGCAAAGTGGTTTGGATGTTGCCTCACTGTCTGCAAACATATAAGTTAATCAGCAGGCAGGACGGCATCTGTGAAGGGGAATGGACAATCTATGTTACGAGATTGGACCCTTCTTCGTTCTGAAGGATTCTAACCTGAAACATCGCCTGATCATTCCCTTTGACAGATGTGTGGCATGCGGAGTTCCTTTAGCACATAGTTTTTCCTCTTATTCCAGTACGTGCATTTTCTTGTCTTCAGTTTAATTCATATTGTACTGCTTATTTTTAATTAGATTTTATTTATAATGGTTTATTTTGATTATCCCTTTTGTAATCGCAATTGGTCATAATGTGCACTCCATTCTTCGTCGTTAAGATATGTAATAAATGATTTCCTTTGCACATTGTTTTAACTGTTGACTTGCATTGCTTTCCTTAGCATTTTAATTTACGCTTAAAGGGGAAGCATAGTGGCACCATTAGTAGAGCTGCTGCCTCTCAGTGCAAGACCCGGTTTCGATCCTGACCTCTGGTATTGTCTGTGTGGGTTTTCACTTTCTCCATGTAGCCGCTTGGACTTTCTCCAGTTTACTCCCAAATCCCACAGAAATGTGGGTCTGTAGGTTAATTGGCCACTGTGAATTGTCCTGAGTGAGTGAATATGGAAGTTGGATAACCTAGAACAATTGTGAATGGGTGATTGTTGTTGAAACATAGAAACATGGAAAATAGGTGCAGGAGTAGGCCATCCAGCCCTTCGAGCCAGCACCGCCATTAAATATGATCATGGCTGATCATCCAGTATCAGAACCCTGTTCATCTGGCTTTTTCCCCATATCCCTTGATTCCCTTAGCCCTAAGAGCTAAATGTTCTCTTGAAAACATCCAGTGATTTGGCCTCCACTGCCTTCTGTGACAGAGAATTCCACAGATTCACAACACTCTGGTTGTGTAGACTTGGTGGGCAGATACAGCATGTTTGCATGCTGTATCTCTAAACGAAAAAAATATCAACTGAATGTTGCACTTCAACTAGGTTATGTGTACTTCGTCATTGATAACCTGTAGTTATGTGTACTTCGTCGTTGATAACCTGTACTTATGTGTACTTCGTTGTTCATCACCTCTTGATTACTGATATGGCTCATTGCACATTTCTTCTCTTTCCCTCTCATTATGATCAGTTTAGGAGATGTGTAAAATGAGAATTTTAACTTTGTATGCTCACAGAATGTCAAATATAATAATATACGTATTCTACTTATTCAAGAATGTGGAAATTATGCCGCATTTATGCAGTAAAACAAAGTTTTCTCTACATTTTGTGAGATTTCCATTGCTATGGGACTGCTTAAATTTTTTACAAGAATTCTCCAGAGGCTTAATAATCTGGTCTTGTAGTATTTAATCATGAAGCTGCCGTAGTTTAAACTTTTTTGTTGCCATAAATACTATAGATTCCTCAATTTTTGGCAAAAATCTGTATTGTGTTGAGTAAACCTTGTACTGTCATGTTATTAAAGATAGACACCCAGTGCCGGTGTAACTCAGTGGACCAGGCAGCATCCCTGGAGCAAAAGGATGGGTGATGATTTGGGTCAGGACTATCTGAAGAATGGTCCCAATCTGAAATGTCACCTATCCTTTTTCTCCAGATGCTGCCTGACCCGCTGAGTTACGCCAGCACTTTGTGTCTGTCTTTGGTCTGTACTAGCATCTACAGTTCCTTTCTACACAGTCATATTATTAGATGGGAATGCAGAAATGCTTTTATAAATTGTTGGAAATTAACAATACTTTTCTTAATTTAAACAATCCACATCTTTTTGAGTTTTAGAACTTCTGGAGAAATGGTGTAGTTGCTAACTATTACTGTCATTGATGTAGCAGAGAATTATAGATTTGTACACTCAGTGTAAGGAGGAGTTGTCTGTTACCCAAATGTCATTATTAGACTGAGCTGCATTCATAGAACAAGCAGGATGTGCTGGAGTACCTTATACCTGAGGTTAATGAATGTTAACATGTGAAGAAGATTAGATAAAATAGGTTTAAGGGGTGGAGCCGAAAAGGATAGAAATGACATCATTCAAAGGCTTCTGAAGGTTAATGAGAGAACATGTAAAAGTATTCTATGGAAAGACTCCCAGAACATGAAGAGTGGCTGATAGTGAGAAAGTGAATGAAGAATAGGTAGACCACTGTTAAAAACAAAATGCAAGGATGGAAACAAGACTCTAAATTCAATAATGGACAAGTGAAGTCTTGAAGGGCTGAATGGCCTACTCCTGCACCTATTGTCTATTGTCTATTGTCTATTGAAGTCTCCCTAGTTCTGCCAACTTGTCTCCCATAGCCTGATAAATTGTGTGTTACAAAATAAATCTGCCCATTCTCCCGTATGCCATATTTTGTTCTGGGAAAGGAAACAAAAGACATGACAAATTTGAGCACTGGAAATGTGGAAAATCACTTTCCAACCTATAAAGATGATTAGAGCTCATCTAGTGTCTTGGTCTGCCTTTGAATTTCCTGAGATGCATGCATAAGTGTTTCAAGAGTTGTTTTGAGACGATCAGAAGGATCTTCAACTCAAACTGATGTGATTCAGTAAGTTGGCTTTCACGGCACAAGTCAACAGTCTTCAAGAAGTCTGAAGTCCATTATTCTCCGGGGGCAGTTGGAAGAAACTCCTGACTTCTAACCTAATTCTGAATTGCATAATTTAAAGTAGAGCCTTGTCCTTGATTAACTTATATAATTGGAACAGACTGTAAACTGAAGCACAGTTAATCTTGAAACAGTTTTGATCAGGCCAAAGTCCATGCTTGTCTAAAGTGTAGGATCCAACTTGGTCATCTATATTTTATTGCTGAGGTGCTTTTACTAGGAATTGGTTTATTGCCCTCTTCTGCTCTTTTTTTGATGTCTATTGCAAAATGAAAACAGTATTTTGAGGTATTAAAAGGTGGGGAAAAAGATCTAAACATCACAGTACAAACATCTCTAAACTTACATAAGTAATATGAACGTACAGTTGTGCAGTTGGTTGAGCTGCTGCCTCCAGTGCCAGAGAACCGGGTTTGATCCTGATCTCAGGTGGTGTCTGTGTAGTTTACACATTCTCCCCATGACTGCATGGATTTCCTCTGGGTCGTCCAATTTCCACCCACATCCCAAAGACGTGCAGGTTTGTAGGTTAATTGGCCTCTGTAAATTGTTCCTAGTGTGTATAACAGTATAACAGTATAACAGTATAACAGTATAACAGAGCTTTATTTGTCGTTCGGTACCGAAGTACCGAACGAAACTACATAGCAGTCATAGAAAAAAACAAAGAACACAAGACACATAACCCCAACACAAACGTCCACCACAGTGACTCCAAACACCCCCTCACTGTGATGGAGGCAACAAAACTTCCACTCTCTTCCCCACGCCCACGGACAGACAGCTCGTCCCCGACCGACCCGCACAGTCCCCGCACCGGGCGCTGAAACGTCTCGCGGCCGAACCGGGCGATGAAAGGCCCGCGACCAAGCCTTGCGCAGCTAAGTCCCGTGGTCGAGCCGCACCGGGTGATGTCAAGTCCGCAGTCGAGCCGCACCAGCGATGAAAAGCCCCGCAGCCGAGCTGCACCGGGCGATGAAAAGCCCCGCGGCCGAGCTGCACCGGGCACTGTTAAGTCCAGCGGCCAAGCCGCACCGGGATGTAAAGTCCAGCGGCCAAGCCGCACCGGGGATGTAAAGTCCAGCGGCCAAGCCGCACCGGGATGTAAAGTCCAGCGGCCAAGCCGCATCGGGATGTAAAGTCCAGCGGCCAAGCCGCACCGGGATGTAAAGTCCAGCGGCCAAGCCGCAGCGGGTGATGTAAAGTCCAGCGGCCGAGACGCAGCGGGCGATGTTAGGCCCCGCAGCCGAGCCGCACCCCGCGCCGTGAGGAAGAGAAAAGTTTCCCCCCCCCCTCCCCACACCCACCCACCCCCACCCCCTCCCACACATACACAACCAAAAAAAAAATATAAAAACCATCCCAACACCGACACACAACAAAAAAAGGGGGAAAAAAAAGACGGACAGACTGCTAGTCAGCCGCTGCCGTTAGGCGCCGCCACGTGACTGTAGAGATTAGATGAGAAAGTGGGATAACATAGACTAGTGTGAACGGATGATCGATGGTCGGCATATGGGCTGAAGGCCCTGTTTACATGTTGTATCTCTAAACTAATACTGTAATGCTGCAACAAGGTATAGAGCTCAGGTATTGAACAAATTCCAGATATACGTTAAGAAATTGTATGCTATACCTCGGCCAGCTCTATCTATTTTTGTTATTGCTTGTGTATGTTCAGAGATATTTGTACTACAATGTTTTAGATCTCTGCTTTTTCGTGCTTATTTATTGAGGGTTGTTTGTGTATTCACCCACCCCCTTTACTTCGGGTTTTGTCTAAGTCAAACATGAGTTCATTGTTCTAGCAACATGCATTTCCCCTTTGCCCTGACACACTCAAATCTTGCTGAGGGCTTTATCCCCCACCCTATCCAGCTTATGTATGAAGATCCACGCACCTGACATAGGTCCCCATGGGATACCAGTGTTCATGTGTTTTCCATATGATTCGTGTCTCTCCAGATTCTGTGAGGACCATCCCACGGTGCAGTGAGCTTTTGGAAAATATGTTTGCAGTGCTTGCAAAACACATTGCCTGAGGACCCGGGTGGGGAGCATCTGGCCCAGCTGCTCTGTTTATTTAAAGTCCTGAAAGCAATATATTCATCTAATTTAATAGTACTTTTATTAAATAATAAGACTGTTACGTGGGTATTCTCGATTTTGGAATCTTGCTTCAAAAGAGAGAAAAATGATATATTTTCATGGCCCCTCCCATGGCCTCCAATCTCTGAGACTACCAACAGTGAACCTTCAGAAAGCGTCTGGTCTTAGTTTAATTTATTGTCATGTGTGCCGAGGTACAGTGAAAGGCTTTTTGTTGCATGCTATCCAGTCAGTGAAAAGACTATACATAATTACAATCGAGCCGTCTACAATGCACAGAAACAGGATAAAGAGAATAATGTTTAGTGCAAGGTAAAGTCCAATTAAAGATAGTCAGAGGGTCTCCAACGAGGGAGATGGTAGCTTGGGACTGCTCTCTAGTTAGTGATTCTATGGTTCAGTTGTCTGGTAACAGCTGGGACGAAACTGTCCCTGATTCTGGAGGTAAGTGTTTTCACACTTCTGTACCTCTTGTCTGATGGGAGAGGGGAGAAGTGGAAGTGTGAGACTCATTCTTGATTATGCTGATGGCTATGCCGAGGCAGGATGAAATGTAGATGGATTCAATGGAAGGGAGCTGGGTTTGTGTGATGGTGTAGGTCACGTCCACAATTCTCTGCGATTTCTTGTGGTCCTGCGATGCATCCCAATAAAGTGCTTTCTACGGTGTATCTGTAGAAGTTGGTGAGAGATGTTGTGAACATGTCGAACTTCCTAAGCCTTTTAAGGAAGTAGAGGCATTTATTTGCTTTCTTCTGCCATTGCTTCGATGTTGCTCGCCCAGAATAAGTTGCTGGTGATATTTCCCCCGTAGGAACCTGAAACTTTCAACCATCTCTATTTCAGCACCACCAGTGTGCACCACTTCGCTTCCTGAAGTCGATAACTACGTCCTTGTCTTGCTGACATTGGGATAAAAGTTGTTGTCTTGACATCAGCTTAAAAGGTTCACAGTCTGATTCCTGTATTCCATCTCATCATTATTTGATCTCTGACCCACTACGGTGGTGTTGCCTGTGAATTTTGGATGGGGGAGGGGGTCGGGGGAAACTTTTTTCCAATCTCTTACCTTGCCGGAGATGCGATTGTTTTCCGGATCGTATCTCCGGTCGCTCTGCGGCCTAACATCATGGAGCTGGCGGCCTTGCTCGAGACTGACTTTGAGCCCTACTGTGGGCCGTGGACTTGCCATCAGAGCCTGTGATCCCTTGCCTGGGATCGACGCTGCGGATTTCACCATCGAGGAGCTCGCAGTCTTGGGCAGAGACTGATGTCGGGAAGCTCCAAAGTCGCAAGAGGTTCGACTAGCCCTGACCGGGGGTCCGATCGCCTGGCGCGGGGGAGCTGAGATGCCCCCGATGCGGGAGCTTGAGCACCCTGACGTGGAGGGCCCGACTGCCAGCTACGGGAGCCAAGATCGTCCCGTCAACGGAAGGCTCGAGGCCCCTGAACGCGGGAGAACAAAGAAGGGAAGAGATTGAACTTTTTTTTGCCTTCCATCACAGTGAGGAATGTGGAGGAGTCATTGTGGTGGATGTTTATGTTAAAATGTATTCTGTGTGTCTTGTTGCTTTTTATTGGCAAATCAAATTCCTCGTATGTTGCAAAACATACTTGGCTAATAAAGCATGATAATGATTATTAATTATGATTTGTAAATTGAGTTGATGGTGTACCTGGCCACGTTCTCAAAAGCTGTACGGACCAAGATGGATGAAGTTATGTGGACATCTTCAACCTCTCACTACTACAGTACGAGGTACTTACTTCCCACTTACTTTAATGGGACTTCTGTGATTCTGGAGCCCAAGAAGAGCAAGTAGATTTACCTCAATGATTACAGGCCAGTGGCACTCGCTTCCATGTGAAGAAGTGCTTCAAGGTTGATTATGTTGCAAGTCAACTCTCTCTTCACCGATGACCTGGACCCACTTTTCAATTTGCCTACGGACACAACAGATTGATAGTGGATGTGATGTTGCTCTCTATTCTGTGCTGGATCACTTGGACAACAGGAATATGTACGTTGGAGTGCTGTTCTTTGACTACAGCACTGTGTTCAACACCTATCATCCTTTCCAAACACATCAACAAACTCTGGGAACTGGTTCTTGTGTCCTTCCTGATCAATACCACTAAAGCAATGAACCTTTTGCATGGGTTTCTGAGACATGGACTACCTACACCAGACTTCAGTGGAAAAACTGCTGATTGCGAGGTATCTACAAAATCCTTTTACTCCATAGAAAAGATAAGTAAATCAATATTGGGTCGACATTCCCACCACTGAGTATTTAATTACACTTATTTGGCTCTGTTGGCCAGGTTACAACTTTTAAGTGCTCAATCCGCACTTTATTCCAAACTTTACTATTGAACGAGATTATCAAGTGGACTGAGCTTCCTCTGACAAGGATGCTCTCAAAACCTGGGGAAAATGAGACACCTCCACGGACTCCTAGGATTCCCTGACCCAAGACTACGCAAAGTAGAGAGGTTGCATTTGGCATGCTGTTCAGATCTTGGGAGTCCATCGGTTGGGAGCACACAGAAGAGCAAATCATATCATCATATCATATATATACAGCTGGAAACAGGCCTTTTTGGCCCACCAAGTCCGTGCCGCCCAGCGATCCCCGTACATTAACACTATCCTACACCCACTAGGGACACTTTTTACATTTACCCAGCCAATTAACCTACATACAGGATAACAGCATCTCTTCCATCATATCTGCTTTCCCCGTTTGTGGAATGGTTTGTGGTTCCCACATTGCAACGAGTAGCAAGTGCAAGTCATCCTTAATCCTCAGGCACCATTGAATTTGTACTCTACTGCTGCCTTGTCCTTGATAATCTTTCCATTTTTATTAATCTGAACATGGTCCATTATTACTCCTGAGCACTCAGTTTGCAGAAGTATTGTTGCCGGAAATATTTGACATTTTAATTACACGCAGAATTGTAAGGATTACAGAATTGGTGGCGAGTCAAAATCCAAAATAATCCCTGAGAAATTTTAACTTTTTACTTGGGCCATTTTGACCATTAATCTGGGCTACAATCTACCAATGGTATTTCATAGGGTAATCCATCAAGTACTTTGAATTTTTTTGTTTAAGTGCCCTTTGTGCAGTATTCTCAAAGAAATTTATTCACCAGGTAAAATTTATAAATGTACGAGGGCTGTTAGCCTCGAGTGGCTTTAGAATGCATAATCAGGTACCAACTATAATATGCTACATCAGCTGCTAAATTTTACTTTTCAGAAATGAAGCATTTTAAGGATTATTGATAGGACACTTCTTTTGGAGAGTAGTAATAAAAGCTTGGATGAGGAGAAAAATGTGATCAATGCCATATCTGAAATAGCCAAAGCTCCAATAAATTGCATGTTGACTCTGCAGTCTGGTATGTAAGTACATTGTTTATTGATTTATTCATTCTCCCATTCCCATCGCCTTTGGCTTCCAGACCACTGATACTCTCTGCTTTGTGGTATTGTGGTATTTGATGGATATTTCGGAAGTTGTTATACCATGCCAGTTGCAAGTCCTGTACGAGCTATGTTTTAAGTAATATTCTTTTTAGAAAAATTATATTCAATTTTTATTGCTAATATATATTTACTGCTGTCCCCCAAACTAAATTGTTGTAGTGTAAGTTTGTCCTGTCCTTTTGACACCCGTCTGTTTTTTCCTTAAAATTGGAGGGATATATTTCTAAGGTCTGAAATGAGTTGAATTATATTGCATATGCATATTCTTAATGTTTTTGAGGTCTCTGTTAGTTATGGGGTTTGTGACATTACTGATTCTTAAGAGCTGCCAGATATATGAATATCCAGCAATTTGGTCCTCCACAGCTTTGCTGTGAACTCCATGAACTTGAAATTTTCACCAATGAAAAGAATCTTGCATCTTTTCTGCCAAATTCCTTATATCCATGTTAAAGTTGAAATAAAAATATCTCTTTCCCAATGGGAAATGGTTTGGCGAAGTGCATGTAGCCTGTAATTTTTTAGATGTGGAATTTAGTTTTTTCCAAAGTATTGGATGTGACTTCAGAATGGAGACAGAACTTTTCTTGCTTATTCTACTTTGGTTATCTTTGATCCATCAAATGCCCACACGTGTAGATTGCATCTTATTTTCCATGACCTAGAATATAAAATTTGAGGAATATATTTCTCAGCAGAATTAAATAAGTTGCACATACTAAATATTGCATATACTTAAAATGATGTTGAGATCTGTTAATTATGGGAAATTGGATTGTGGCACTTATGACTTTTTCCATTCTCTGGAGCTACAAAATATATGAACATACAGAAATTGTCAAGCTCGCTTGATCAACTTCATTGTATTGCTGATGAAATCTTTCATTAAAACGATGATTGATAGTAGACCTAGTGATAATCACCCAATTGGATGTCTCTTGTGTTTTGTGGTCAGGACATAATGTAGGCAATTTTTCACATTGCTCGTGTTGATCAGCATTGCTCGTGTTGATCAGCATTGCCAGTGTATTGAGACAGCTCGTTCTGGAACACAAATCTTCACTGCTGTAATCACCATGTCTAATCCCAGGGTTTTTACAGTCTCCTGGGCTCTCAGCTGTTTCTTTATATCGCACGGACTGAATTATACTGCAGAAGACTGACTTCTATAATGGTGGTGATCTCGGGAGGCGTTTGATGGATCATCCACTTGGGACTTCTGGCTGAACATGTTTGTAAATTCTTTACCCTTGTGTTCAGCACTCATGCTGGATTGTTCCATGGTGGAGTACAGGGATGTTCTTGGTGTTTCCTTGTATTAACAATTTCATGTTTCACCTCCCGAATGAAACTGAGCTACAATGCGTTCATCTGATGCATTATTTTTGGGATTGGTTAGTCCTGGGTATTTGCAGGGCTTTTTGCTCTTATGTAGTGGCTTCACCAGGTTGGCACTCCATTTTTTAATCCATTTATGGTGCTGATCTCTTCTGTAGTCTTGTAGGATTGATCCCTTGGCTAGATTGTAATGTTAACGCGAGGAATAGGCTGGTTTCTTATTACATTAATGGTGGAGTACATTTCTGTTGTTAATGGTCCATGCTGAGTGACTCATGGAGTCACTTTTGAACTGTTGTATATTTTGAGCACAACCAGATGCTAGAGTTGTCATGCCGGGATGTTAAGGCTACACTCTGATACAGCTAGGCGACTTGCTGCCTCACCATTTGATGCTAAGGAATTTTAAGTCTTTTCCCTCGTGTGTGTACATCATGGTACTGTCACACTGGCAGCCGACCCTGCTGTTGGGGTGTGATCTATGAAGAGATTGAACGGGGGCATTTTGCGTTTCACGATTGATGAACCTGTGTTGATTGACCGTATGTAAGTAATAACGTGATCAGAATTTGATTTGAAGTTAATTTAGTATTTGTAGGAAGTGGGCCAAGAGCCTTTTTTCGCGATGAGAAATAGACCTTAAACCAGGTGGATCAATTAATGGTAAACATATGAACACTATTGGGGATATCGGTGAAGATCAAAGGATACATGATGAAACACTATACAAATCCAGAATTTAGCCACAAAAGTGCAAAGGCTCCATTTGCCCACTTAAGGATCTAAGGGGAGACTGAGGCATGTCAAAGTAAAATGAATTGGAGAAACAACAGGTGCAGAGAGTGCAGTGAGGTACAAAATGCTGTTATTAAAATGTGCAAAGGTTAAAACCGTACAAGGTTTTTCTCCCTAAATAGACAACGCAGGTTATTAAAGCCAAGTAGGCAATCTTGTTAAGCCAGTAGGTACTTTATTAAATTAAAACTTTGCTGATTGAAAAGCAAATAACTGCAGATGTTGGAAATCTACAATCAAATGCTGAAAATGCTCAACAATTGTGTAGAGAGAAGGCAGTAGTTAAAGTTTAAGATCATCCCCTCCTCAACTCTCTGTTTTAGTCTTCCATGCCCTGAACAAGTGTTACATCTCCTTTCTAACTCTTTTCTGCCCATCATTTCAGGGAAACCAGCTGTGATTCACTTGTATATCAATTTCATGTGCAACATTCAGTGCTCACTTTGAGGTCGTATTTATATTGGAAAAATCAGATGCAGTTTAGAACTCTTCAGTTCACAGGGACAACCTTAAGCTTCTGTGGCTTGTCACTTTAATTCTCTATGCCATTCATCCTCTGATCTCTTTCTTAAACTCGCACTGCTCCAATGAAGCATAACACAAGCATAAGCACGCATCATCCTCCGAGAAGGCCATTTGCAGCTATCGGGTAGGACTCGACAATAAATTCAGCAATCGGATAACCAGCCTTTCCAGTGTGTGTCAGAAGCGACCAGTTCTGCCGCCAGGTCTTTGACCTGTAATATTGATTCATTTTGCTTACTTCCTTCAGAAATGCCATCTGACTTCCTGAATATTCTTCTATTTAGTATTTCCAATTAACACTCAGTTACAGTATTTTGCTTTGCTCTGTTTCTCTGCATCTCATTGGACAAATCAGTTAGTGTTAACAAGCCTTCGCTGCCCTCTGTCAGACAAGCCATCCTAATCAATATCATCTGGATTGCCTTGGTGTTCACTCTATTGACATTTCCTTTGTTCTCTCCAACCCTCTCCCTGCTTTACAACTTAAAACATGCCTGTTTTCTCACCTTTTCTTTTGAGCTCCTTCTTCTTGCATTTGAGGCAGCAGAAATTATGTAACACCCTCCAGGCGCTGTAGCCAGTGCAATGTGCTGTTGTCAAGGGCCGTGAGGTCTACCCCTCCACCAGGGGGACGGAGGACAGTGTAGTCGAAAATGACGTGCTGCGCTGTTTGCTGGTCTGCTCCACACGCAGGCTGCTGATGGACGCAACCCCCAACAATGCATGTTGGCGTTGAACCAGCCGACGCCTGTGCGGAGCCGGTTCAGGGCGACCCACTCTTTGCGGGCCATGTCCGAGCGGGGTGGGGCTGTGGTGATCGGTGCGACAGTGAATTGAGGTCGCAATGTCTGTTCCCAGCTGGTTCTCCATGCTCCTAGTATGTTGAAACCGGAGCCACAGAGGGTCGCTGCATGACGGGAGAAAGGGTAACGAGACGACAGGCGTTGAGGTCCCAGTTGCTGTGAATCCTGGGCGAGGTGGTGCAAAGGATGTTTGGTGTCCGATGGGGCCTTGCACACCAGCCTATGAGTGAAGAACTCTGCGAAGCTTGATGAAAGATCATAAAACAACATTCACCATTTGTTGACCAATGTTAACAAGGTCAGGCAATGTTAACTGTTTCTTTTATTGATTGAACCACATGTTAATTATTCATAAATTTGTTTTATTGGATCTATTGCCTTTTACGTATATCCAACATTTCCTTTTTATCCAAACTTTGTTCTTTCTGCAGAGAAAGTTAAGAACCTGTGGTTTGAGGAATCTTAGATTAATTCAATAGGAACTGGTGATGAAATTATAATAGATCCAAATTACATCAAAGGGAATGTAAAACTGAATGAGAGATGACAGATACAGTGGCAGATGGAATTAAGGGTCCAGATTTTGCTGTGTATAAATTTGTCACTTGCTGCCGAAGACTAGTTTTAGTCTTACTCACTGAATTCATTTTCAAACGGTTGAACTTAAGTTTGAATTCAAGTTTGGCTCCTAAAGGATGGGACCTTGAGAATCTGTGCAAGCCTGATCCACATAATGGCTGAGGAAATCTTTGTCAGATGCCTTATTCTTACTGTTCATCCTTGGAGCCCTAAAATCTCTGTTCAGATGAGTAGGCTTGGAGATCCTATGCACGTTGTGCTTTGCTGACTACGTGGATAAATCAGTGGGATAGTTTTACAACAGATTCCTCTGGTATATTTGTCTTTTGATATGTTTAAGCTGAAATCCTGAACTTAGTAGAGTTTAGTAGAACTTTCAAGTAGAACTATGGCATTTTCAAGTAGAACTATGGTATTTATCAGCAAGTTTTGGACCACTGTAAAATGTGAGGTCATCCACTTTGGACCTAAGATTTATACTTAAGCTATTGGCAAACTGATCTTCATCTCTAACAGATTGACTATTGGATTTTGTATTTTGTTTAGCATAGTGCATATTGGAGGACATTTGAGACTTGGAGACAAAGATAGCAATCTCCAGAATGGCGCCATGGTTCAAAGGTTTTCGGACATGATGGAAAAAATCTATTGAAATGTGGCAGACATTTGAGTTGCATTTCCTTTTAGCTTAAATTGTTGAAGGTGATTTAACCAATGTATTTGTACTGACTTAAATATTTAGTAGAGTGGCTGTGCAAAATCTGTTCTATGGATGACTTCTGATTAATAGAGTATAATTGCAACTAGGGCTGGACCATTCAAGAATTAAAACCAGGAAGCTCCTTTCTTTTATAATGCAACTCCTCAAAAAAGGCTCCTGTCCTGTGCTTCTCCCCACCCCAATCTATTCACTCACAACCACCACCCTCAGTAAACAATGTGAAATGAAATTTTCAAGGATTGAGATTAACATATTGTATTTGGCAGATCTATCGATATGGAGTGCAGTAGGTGCAAATCAGTGTGATCTAACTGGATGGCGTATGCTTGCCGCTAACTAACCTACTGTTCATGTATTTCAGTTTAGCGTTTGTATTCAGATTGTGCATATTTAAGGCACTCCTGTATTTTTGAGCTGCACCCAGTTAAGATTTAAAACATTGTTAAGGGACTTCTGCACATCCATATTTTAAGTCTATACCTTATTTGTCAAAGGAGTATTTGCATTTAATTACTTGTGCAGCAAGTTGTTTCACTCCTTAATGATCTTGCATTTTTCATATTGTTGTATTTTTGTCTCTGTAGGACAAACATCATGATGCTGCTCATGAAATTATCGAAACCATCCGGTAAGAATGGAAGTGGTCTTATCAAATTTTTTTGTATTCTCTTTTCTGGTTATCTCTTGTAATTTAGATGTTGTATATATGTTAATTAGGATTTGTTCTAAAATCTAATAAAGCTGAAAGAATCAGGTTAAATACGATAAATGGTGCAAACGCATTTAAAATAATACTCTCAGCCACCCCAGGCATAGACCGCATGATGCATATCTTTGTTCAATATCCTGGTTGATGGAATTAATTAATTAATGATTGGGATTTAATGTGGGGGAAAAACCTGCATGATCGTACGATGCGTGGGGGGTAACCAGAGCACGCGGGGGATACATAGGAAGAACATGCAAACTCCACACAGACAACACCCATCAGAATTGAACCCAGGCCTCTGACGCTGTGAGGTAGCAGCTGTGCCATTCTGACGCCCACTTAAACGCCGAGTTATAAGCTGAACATATCTCGTATATTTTGTTTCAGATGGGTTTGTGAAGAAGTCCCTGACCTTAAGCTTGCTATGGAAAACTACGTGCTAGTGGACTATGACACCAAATGGTAAGGATGTCTTCTGATAATTTTGAATTTAATTAACAATAAAATTAACATTTGATTGTGAGTCGTGCTGATGCTGAAGAGACGCATGTTATTTTGAAATATTATATCTAGTTTATGAGTACTGGTAGTTCTGCTATATTGTGTGTTTCCATAATGTTAACGGGATATAATGCGACTGATGAATTGGGGAACACTATTTGTATATGCTGGCCGTTTATGAAATGATTTCAAACGGTAACTAGAAAACCACGTGTTACTTTGGAGGATAGAAAGTGTTGGAGAAAATGCATAGGTGGTGTTTTGGATCGGGACAATTCTGCAGTCTGAAGCAGGGTCCCGACCTGAAAGATCGCCTATTCACTTTCTCCACAGATGCTGCCTGACTGGCTGAGTTATTCCAGCACTGTCTTATTTTGTAAACCAGCATCTGTGGTTCTTAATGTCTAAGTTACTTTGGAAATTGATGAGCAGAAAAACACTGTCTGGTTTTTAAAAAACCTGTCACGGTGAAGAAGAACTGTTTCCATAGAGGCTCTCAGCTGGTTTCACTGTATGGGCAGTGAAATTAACAAGCAATTACTTCGATTGATACTGGTGCAATTATACTATATTAAACAATGTAACTTTCATTAATTTTAGCTTGCAGTAACCCAAATTAACTTCCACTATAAAAAAACTTTCTGAAAATTCTGCAGAAAAAAATGTCAAGTACTCTCTAGTCCCAAACCACCACTTCCTTATTTGACACAACTGTTTTCTAAAGGAATTTTCTTTCATGTGGGATTTCTTACAACACAACGATCGTGTTGTAGCAGACCTACCTTTTGTGGAAATTAAGACAGTTGAACAAATTCCATATATTCATCTGAGAATATATTTTTTTAAAACCTCCAAACTGAAACATTGACTCTATTTCCCTTTGCACAGATGTAGTCTGACCTCAATATTTCCAGCAAATTTTTTCTTGGATTTTCTCAAAACTGCATTGTTCATTCTAAGGGATCAAAACTGCGAGCCACTTATTGGAATAGGCAGACCTTGGATTCTAAAAATAATGCATTCTTAAATACTCTTTGTGTTGTGATTGGTAAAGTTTGTGTGAGGGTTCTTTAATATGAAATGTACTTGAAAGCTCGCAGTATGAAAATTACTATTCAGTCTTAAACAATAAGGATGATGGTAATGTAAATTAGGTTTCATTGTTTAATCAACATGACCAAATTTTAAATGAATTTATTATTGTTCGGATCTTGCATTTTATTTTTGGGATAGGGGTGGCATATGAGACAGAGGATTATGGGCTGTTTACCTGAACCGCAGAGAGATTTGATTGAACTAAGAGATTTTCTATGTAGATGAGTACACCTGAATCGGGTTTTTTTTTGGTCTGACTATACTGAAATTGGCTGTTCTTTATGCAAGGACATCTATGCATTTGAAAAAAAAAGATATTTATTCAGGGAACATAGGTGTTACTGGAAATGCTGGCATTTATTGTCCATGCCTCATTGGCGTTGAGGTGAGGAGACATGTCCGATTTCTTTGTCCAAAGGTTATTAGTGAACCAAGTAGGCTTTTGCAATGGTCTACTGAAGTTTCAGGAATACAGTTGTTGACACTACATTCCAATTTAATTTGTGTAGGAAAGAAAACTGCAGATGCTGGTTTAAATCGAAGGTAAACACAAAATGCTGGAGTCACTCAGCGGGTCAGGTAGCATCTTGGGAGAGAAGGAATGGGTGACGTTTTGGGTCGAGACCCTTCACCTATTCCTTCTCTCCCGAGATGCTGCCTGACCCGCTGAGTTACTCCAGCATTTTGTGTTTACCTTCCAATTTAATTTAATTACTTAAATTGAAATTCTACAGGTGTCATTGAGGTATCCAAACTTGTCTTGCAATT